>NC_142484.1:22028636-22331666 GCF_049115385.1 Moschus berezovskii | reverse complement strand
TTTACATCACTATGGCCTCATGGCTACTTTATAATAATCCATTACCACTTCATTTAATATATTGGTGGAAGTTATTCCGGTTTGGACCATTGAGAACCCTTTCAACTGTCTCCTGTTTCTTTTCACCACCCCATCTTTGTGTGTGTGTGTGTACTTTAGTGCTTCTTTGCTTTCTAGCAAAGATGCTCCAGTCTCTTCTTATACTTTTCTTTCTCCAGTTCCTGTCCTGGTTTCTATAGAAACTTCATACCTGAGCACTAGATATACTTCTTGCTTTTAGGCCCTCTAAACTGAGAGAACAAGGAAATGTATGTATATATACCTGTCTATAAATATGTTTATATGTCATCATTTGTAGTTATAACAAGTTAAACATGACTTCATACTGATGACTCCATCTCTAATCCATTACCACATCCTTTCTCCCCTAGCTTGTTTATTCTGCCATTCTCATGGTGGAATATCTGACTCACCATCAACCAATGATTTACTGATTTGTTCAATCTCCATATGCCCGCATAGTGGTTTCAGAATTGTTAACTTCTACCCCTGTGGGAAATCACCTTGTCAACCACAGAACAGTGCTCACGAAACTTTAATTTTCACTTTAAACCTTCGGCTTACATTTATTTCCAAAATTACTTAGGTCAGCATCTTTTGTCACTGATCCCTTCCATGGAGCTGCCATGTATATCTATAACAGAGGTTGTTTTTTCATGCCGTGCATTCCTTCCTAGAATCTCCAGTTTCCTAAATTAATTTGTATATTTGCACACATTGTTTCACTCTGTACTGTAAATCACTATGGGCTTTGACAGTGTCATATATCCACCAGATATTAGCTGGAAAGCTCATTATTTCACCAGTAATTATGACATTAGCTTTAGTTTTCCTGTGTCTGTTCTTTATCAAGTTCTTTATCAAGTATAGAGAGGTTCAGTTCAGTTCAGTCACTTAGTTGTGTCCGACTCTTTGCGACCCCATGAATTGCAGCACGCCAGGCCTCCCTGTCTATCACCAACTCCCGGAGTTCACTCAAACGCATGTCCATAGAGTCGGTGATGCCACCCAGACATCTCATCTTCTGTCATCCCCTTCTCCTCCTGCCCCCAATCCCTTCCAGCATCAGAGTCTTTTCCAATGAGTCAACTCTTCACATGAGGTGACCAAAGTATTGAAGTTTCAACTTTAGCATCAGTCCTTCCAATGAGCACCCAGGACTGATCTCCTTTAGCATGGACTGGTTGGATCTCCTTGAAGTCCAAGGGACCCTCAAGAGTCTTCTTCAACACCACAGTTCAAAAGCATCAATTCTTCGGCACTCAGCTTTCTTTACAGTCCAACTCTCTCATCCATACATGACCACTGGAAAAACCATAGCCTTGACTAGATGGACCTTGGTTGGCAGAGTAACGTCTCTGCTTTTTAATATGCTGTCTAGGTTGGTCATAACTTTCCTTCCAAGGAGTAAGTGTCTTTTAATTTCATGGCTGCAATCACCATCTGCAGTGATTTTGGAGCCCCCCAAAACAAAGTCTGACACTGTTTCCACTGTTTCCCTATCTCTTTCCAATGAAGTAATGGGGCCAGATGCCATGATCTTAGTTTTCTGAATGTTGAGGCTCTCTTAATTCCTAGTTTGCTGAGTTTTTATCATGAATCAATTTTTTTTTTTTTGTGAATCAGTTTTCAATGTTGTTAAATGTCTTTTTAGTCACTTGACACATGATTTTATGATTTTTCTTCTGTTTCCTGTTACACTGATTTTTGCATGTTGAACTAGTCTTGCGTATCTGGAATAAATCCTACTTGATCATGGTATATATATGTTTTAAAATATATTGGATTTGATTTCCTATATTTTGTTCAGACATTTTCATGCTTATATTCATAAGAGTTATTTGGTCTGTGGTTTTCCTTTTTGATGTCTTTATCTGACTTTAGTAATTAGGATAATTCTGATATCATTGGATTATTTAATAAGTGGTTCCTCTGCTTCCATTTTTCTATAAGAGACTGAAGATAATTGATACTGTTTATTCCTTAACTGTTTGACAGAATTAATAATTAGGCCATCTAGATATGATTTTTGGAAGGGTTATTAATTATGAATTCAATTTTAAAAAGAGATATTGAGCTCTTCAGGTTATCCATTTGTCCTATATGAGTTTTGGTACTTTGTGTCTTTATATGAAGTAGTCTATTTCATTTACATTATCAAATATGTGGGGAAAGAGTTATGTATAATCTTCTTTTAATATCTGTATCATCAGTAATGACAATATCCCCTTCATTTTTGATATTGGTTATTTCTGTCTTCCTTTGGTTATCCTGCCTAAAGAGTTATCAACTTGATTGATTTTTGCAAAGAATCAACTTTTGATTAAAATTTTTTTTCTCTACAGCTTATAACTTCATTCATTTCTGATCTAACTTTTGCTGTTTATTTTCTTGTGCTTCCCTTAGGTTTCAATTAGTTTTCTTTCTCTAGTTTTTTAAATTGGAAGCTTAGTAAGATATTTTTCTTTTCCTATTAATAACATATGCATTTAATGCTGAATATTTCACTTTGATCTTTGTTTTTGCTTCACCCCATTAATTTTGGTAAGTTGAATTTTTGTTTTGTTTTGCTTAGTTTAAACCTTAGCTTGTATAATAAGCACTCTTTGACTTCTTCAGTTTGCTTTGTAAGAAATGGGAATACCCATTTTGCAGCAAGCACTTAACATAAATATATTATTTAGTCTACATAGAATTCTACCAAGTAGTTAATTTTAAACTTACTATAATAGAAGAACACACTGAAACACCAAGTTATTATAAAATATGCACAAGATTTTAGATCAAATGACTAATGGAATCAGGATTCGAGTACTGGTAGATCCACCTGACGTCAAGGTCCATGTCTTTTTATCACTTAGTTATAAACCACCTGGAGTGGGAAAATAAAGATAATGACACTTTCTAAGTGACCTTGGGCAAGTTGTTTTTCTCCTAATAGTTGTATTCTATCATCGTAAAAACTGTGGCTTCTTTTCTTAAACTGGGAGATACATAGACAAACATTAATTGTCTATACCTATACTTTTGTTATCAGCATTTTAAAATATGTTATATTTAATACAATTATTTCATAGTTAAAAAAAGATACATTTGCTAAAATAAATGAGGCTGTGAATAGCATTTCACATATCTCTGAGCCATAAAACCTAGGTGGTAGAGATTTTCTGGGGATCACCCAATCCAGCCCTTTAGTTTTCTGCATGCCAGGAGACATGGCAAGATCTTCATTCCCCGACCAGGGACTGAACCTGCACCCCTTTCAGTGGGAGTGGAGTCTTAACGGCTGGACCGCCAGGGAAATCTTCCAGCCCTTTGGTTTTAAAGATGAAAAGTTTGTGACAGACATTGACACCAGTCAGTTGGCTGAAGGGAGGGCAAAAGAGTTCTTGGCTGAGCTGAAACTCAGTTCTTCTGATTTCCACTTGAATTATGCTCCTTTCTCATTTTGACATGGAAATAGACGCTTTCTTGGTTGGCAAATGAAGAGAATCGCAGTGTAGGTTAGCGGAGTGGGCTGCCTGCTGGAGAGTCTCTGGAGCCTTGGCCCAGAAGTCTTCGCAGAGCCTGCTTCACCTCTGTGTTCCGCAGGGTGTAAATGAAAGGGTTGAGCATGGGAGTGACTATGGTGTAGAAGACGGCAGGGGCCCCGACGCCTGCCCCACTGGAGCGAGGCTGCAGGTAGATGCAGACTGGCGGCAGGTAGTACAGGAGCACCACTGTGACATGGGAGGTGCAAGTGGAGAAGGCGCGCTTCCTGCCCTCGGCTGTGCGAATGCGCAGCACCGCCGCGGCGATGAAGATGTAGGAGATGACGATGAGGATTAGGCAACCTGCAGCCACAATGCCAATGCTGGCAAGCATGACAAGCTCATTGGCGGTGGTGTCTGCACAGGCCAGCTTCAGCACTGGCGGGATATCACAGAAGAAGTAGGCGATGTGACGAGGCCCACAGTAGAGCAGGCGGAAGGTGAGGCAGGTGTGGACTGCGGAGTGCACAGCACCCATGGTCCAAGTGATCCCAGCCAGCCCTGCACATGTCCGCCTGTTCATGGCCACCGGGTAGTGCAGGGGTCGGCGGATAGCCAGGTAGCGGTCGTAGGCCATGACTGTGTACAGGAAGCACTCGGTGCTGGCCAGGAAGTGGAAGCAGTAAAGCTGGATAGCACAGCCCTCAAAGGAGATCACCTTTCCATGCAGAGTGAGGAGGCCTGCCATGACCTTGGGCACTGTCACCGTAGACAGACACGCGTCCAGGAAGGAAAGGTGCGCCAGGAAGTGGTACATAGGGGAGCAGAGGTGAGGGTCAGAGCCCACGGTGATGAGAATGAGGAGATTCCCAGTCACGGTGATGCTATAGATGAGGAGGAAGAGCAGAAAGAACAGGCTAGGGTGTTCAGCTGTGTACATCAGACCCTCCAGGAAGAAGTAGTCCACCATGGTCTGGTTGGGGTCTTCTGTCTCCCTGATCATCGTCTCAAGCAGGAGAGGACTGACATCAGCAGACAGAATACGCAGCCATTTGCCTTCCCTTAAGTGTCATTAGCCAGTTGGTCCATGTCATGGACATACATGTTCAGTTCACTCTTTTGGCCTGTTCTGGTGTTTTCTTGCTGCCTTTTCAAAATGAGTCTTTCAATATGAGAAACACTATCTTTTTGAGGCACATAAAGAACTGTACGGATTATTTGGGAAAAGTACACTCCCTAACAATGGCAAGATAAATACAGATTATAAATCTTACTCTCATGGAGCCTATATATATATATATATATATACATTTTTTTTTTTTTTTGCAGAGTTGGAAACTGTGGTGCCTCTGCTCCCCTGATTTACTCTGCCATACTTCAGAGTATGTCGATGACCAGGTTCTTATTGCTTTGAGTCATCAGGGAGTCACATCTCATCTTCCAGGAGACTTGTCCAGAGTTTGGGAGCTATTACATCAGCCAGAAACACAGCAGCCCCATGTATTCTTTATCCAGAGGGAGTTCTTTAGCCACCCACAATCAACTCTCAAGTGTAGGTCGATGAAGCCTTAGAGAATTGAGTTAATAATTATCAAGACAAATTGTTCAGTTTCATTTCATGCTCTTCCTGTAAACCTTTATTTTAGCCTTTTGGGAAATGTCTTCCTGTTCCTTTGTTTTTAAGCCTAAAATGAAATTTAAGTTTTCTTTAATTCTTTCAATCTGTTAACTCTTAAACCTAATTAGATGTTAAATTATATGAAAATTTTCTTTAAACTGCTTATTTCTGCTGTATCTTCAATTCTATAGGTTTTACCTAAGGCTTCCTCTGCATATTTCATACCTAAATTTACACAAAGGTTTTTTATGTCCTAACTGTCAATTCTCTAATATATCAAATGTTCTGTATTCCACTTCTTTGTCAGTTTTCTTAAAACAACATGTTTAATTTCTCTCTCCCTTTTACTGTTCCTCTCTGTCTACGGCATACACTGACTCTCTTTTCAATATGCAAAATTATATGCAAACTGATTCCATTATAAGCACAAAATCTATCTTCTGCAGTCCCAGGAAGAAACTTCTCTTATCTAGGATTGCTATCTACCTCTTCTCAATTTGCTGTAATCTCCCCCTGAGCTCATCACAGCATTCCATCTTAGAACGTGATTGGAATTCTTTTCATCTCTGCCTTCACTAATCTACTCTCTATGGCTAATTTTGAACATTAATTCCTCTAGTAGCCCTTTATAAATAATAATTTATCTCACACTATTTATTCATGAAATATATAGTATTTAGGATAATTATTAATAGTAATTATACCTAAGTACATGCTTATGTATTATAATAATTATCCTAAATACTATATGTTTCATGGATGAATAAAGTGATGTGAAATAAAATATTTATAAAGGGCTTCTAGAGGAATAAATGTTCAAACTTAGCCTTCTTGGGACTTAGTGTTCCATGTGCATATGTCATGTCTTTCAAAGAGGAACATAGAGAGAATATCTTATGCCTTATCTAGTTTCTTTTTAAAAAATTTATTTTTAATTGGAGTATAATTGCTTTGCAATGCTGGGTTTAGTTTCTGCTGTACGACAATGTGAATCAGCCATGAGCATTATATATAACCCCTCCTTCTTGAGCCTCCTTCCTCCCTGCCCGCCCCCCTGCCCCCATTCCACCCCTCCAGGTTGTCACAGAACACTGGGTTGAACTCCCTGTGTTACACAGCACTTTATCTAGTTTCTGATTAATGTTTTTGGTATAGAGAAGTAGAAATAGCAAGGATCCAAGTTTATTTGGATAAAGTTTAGAAGGAAATGGCAACTCACTCTAGGATTCTTGCCTGGGAAATCCCATGGACACAGGAGCCTGGTGGGCTACAATCCATGGGACTGCAAAAGTCAGACATGACTTAGCAACTGAACAGCATTTAAGGGCTTCCTAGGTGACTCAGTGGTAAAGAATCCATCTGTTAATGCAGAAGACTCAGGTTCAGTCTCTGGGTCGGGAAGATCCCCTATAGAAGGAAATGGCTACCCACTTCAGTATTCTTGCCTGGAGAATCCCATGGATACAGGAGCCTGTCGGGCTATAGTCCATGGGGTCACAAAAGAGTCAGACACAACTGAGTGACTAAACAACGGTGATGATGGCAAACTTAAGTTTAAGGCTCTGGTCAATCACTTATTAGCTGAAAGAGAACCATAATTGTGCTAAATTTCTTGGTTCCTCCATTCATCAAATTTTAAATGGGGATATTATTATTTGGAACAGTTATCAGTTTACTTAGAATAGAGTAGGACACATAGCACATAACCTTAAATTTATTCATATTCATTAATTTATTCATTTTTCCTATAGTGCTCCGGATGAAAAATTGCAGATTCTGCTTGAACAAATTCAGCAATGGAGTATTCCCTATTTCACAAGAGAGCTCACTCCAGTGTTGGGAAGATCGATGTATTGTAATGTCCTTTACATCAGCTGTATATATGTATGCCTGATGTTTCAACCAATTAGGTTTAGATTTGTCCTCTTCTCACTCACTGGAACGGATACGAATTTTAAAGTAGACAAACAGTAACAAGTGTTATTGGTTGTGGAGAAACTGAAATCTCTACACATTGGCATTCAGAATGCAAAATGGTAGAGTCCACTTGGGAAAACAGCATGGAAGTTTCTTAAACTTGAGTTTTACTATATGATCCAGAATTTCCATTTATAGGGATACACAAGAGAAATGAAAACATGTGTATATAAACATAAATGTTTATAATGGAATTAATCATAACAGTCAATGCCTGGAGACAATCATGTTTGTTGTTCATTAACTGGTGAATAGTTTTTTTTAAAAAAGTATATCTGTACACTGAAATGCCACTCAGCAATACAGAGAAACAAAATGCTAATGTAGGTTATAAAATGGATAGTACTCAAAAACATGGTGCTAAGTGCAAAAAGCCAGACACAAAAGGTCACATGTTGTATGCTTTTTAGGAAACATTCTGTTAAGACAAATCTATAAAAAGAGAAAAGTTAGTGGATACATGAGACTGGAGTGAGACCAGGGAACGAATACAGACTGTCATGAGGAATCTTTCTGAAGTGAAGGAAATGTTCTAAAATTGGATAGTTGTTATATTGCATGAGTTTGTAAATTTACTAACAACTTTTGAAAAACAAGTGAATTTTATGGTGTACAAAAATGAGTTATTAAAAAAGAAGAAGTAAATCAAAAGGAAGAAAATCTGCCAAGTGATACAAAATATGATTTAAATAAATGGACAAATACTATTTGCTGAAGGATAGTATAATAAAGTATTTAAATTCCTTCTAATTTTTAAAAAGTTTTTGTTTTGAAATGTTAAATTTATAGAACATTATAGAGAAGATGACATATACTGAGTTAAATTCTCTTAAAGTGGGCAGTTTATAAACCACTGTAAAATTATAAGAATCAGGGAATTAGTGTTAGTACCATACCATAAACTCAACTATAGACCACATTGAAATTTCACCAGTGCTTCTCCAATACCGCTTTTCTTTTCCAGGACCCAGCAGAGGATATTAGTCTCCTTTAATCTGTGACAGTCCCTCATTCTTTCCTTGTAATTAATGACTTTTTACCCTTTTGATGAGTACCAATTAGTTATTTTATATAACATATTTCAATTTGGATATGTGTGATGTCTTTTCTTGAGTAGATTGAGATTATGCAGTTTTGGCATAATACCATAGAAGTGATATTGTGTCCTTTTCCAGGTATACATCATTTCAGGGTGTATGTGATGTCAATATGGTAAATGTCTTGCAGGGGAGATACTTTGAGACTATGCTTATATTTTGTATCTCCTCAAATTTTCACTCAACAATTTTAGAATCATCCATTTTGTTAGGGAACATTATTACCTTGTTGTTTGTCTAATGGTGATTTTAAAAAAATTCCATCAATCCTGTACATTATTATTAATGATTGGAATGCTTGTGTATGGAAGAACAGTTTCTTCTTCCAGTTTGTTTATTTATTCAATTATTTATATCAGTCGAGATTCATGAATATGTATTTTATTCTGTGATTAAACATAATGCAGTGTAATATTTATTTTGTTATTCAAGCTGTTCTATTTTGACCACTTGGGGCTCCTTCAGTTTGTCATCAGTATCTTATTGATATGCTTCACCTTTTTCATACATGTCCTTGTCTCCTGACACAACAGGATGTTCCAGGCTGCTCTTATATTTTCCCTTCTCCAACCCTAGATGCCACAACTTCTCTAAAGAGCCTTTCTATTGGAGAATTGCACTAAAATTTAGAAACCAAATCTGATTTCTAAGTGCACTTCTTGCTACTGAGATGTCTTTACTCCTAGGGACCCTCAACAAATAGGAAATATATGTATGAGTACTAACCCATTCAAACATACGCAGCTGTACTTATTTCTGTATCAATTTATCATCATAATTTTAAAAGCTCTTTATTTATAATGATACTTCCAAATTCCAATCCAACACCACTTTTGCTCTCATTATTTGTTGTTTCTTTCTCCAACAGTGAGAAACCTACTTCTCATTACCTAAATTTGTCAGTTCCATATTAGATTATTTTCTTTAATTGCTTTTGGATATTGAGTCATAATACAAAATTATTAACCTTATATCATGGTTGAAGAATGATTCACCCATGTTTTCTTCTATTATTTGTAAGTTTTCACATTTTATATTTGGGTTCCAAATCTGTTTGCAGTTTATTCTTTTCTGTGGTGGAAGAGATATAGACCTAATTTTGTATGACTTGTGTATATGAAGACTTTTATTTTTGCGTATTAAATTCATTTTTATTACTGGTCTTTTTATTTGAGTTAGTTTTATTATTGATTCTCTGGGATTTTCCAGATGTCCTATCTATTATTTGTATATGGAGATACTTCTTTTTTATTGCTTATGCAGTTTTTATTTTTTATTTATATTTAAAAATTTATTGGAGTATAGTTGATTTAAAATGTTGTGCTAGTTTCTACTGTACAGTAAAGTGAATTAGTTATACATTTACATATATCCATTCTTTTAAATATTCTTTTCCCATAAAGATCATTACAGAGTATTGAGAAGAGTTTTCTGTGTTATACAGCAGGTCCTCATTAGTTATTTATTTCATATATAGTAGTGTGTATATGTTAATCTCAATCTTGCATATGGAGATCGTTCTAGTTATTCTTTACCCATTCTTATTCCCCTAATAGTTCTGTAATTTATTTCTCTTGCTTAATTGTATTAGCTAATTGTAGGCAGATTCTTTACCATCTGAGCCACTAAGGGAAGCCCAACACTTCTAATATAGCATCAAATATTAGAAAAGAGAATGTGCATCGTTACTTTGATCTTGTTTTAATTGGAAATGCCTCAAGTGTTGTCCAATTAAATAAGAAACTGCCTGCATTTCTTATTATACATATAAAATATTATTATATATTATCTTGTTAAGTATTTCTCATGTCAATTTTCTTGAGTATTTTGATCATAACGGGTGTTGGATTTTGTCAAAGACTTTGTTAAATATCTGTTAATATAGTCATATGACCTTTTCCCCACACTTATTAATATGGAATATGATATTAATTGATTAGCTAACATTAAAACAACCTCCTCTTCCAATACATCCCACTTGGTTATGGTGTATTATTTTCTTTTATGTGGTATTGGGTTCTGTTTGCAAATATTTTATTTAGTGATTTTGAATTGACATTTATGAATTTATTTCTCTACAATTTTCTTTCTTATACTGATTTAAAAAATCTAGTTTAGACTTCTGTTTTATTATTTTATTCTTTATTGTCAGGCTTATTAGTTATTTTCAGTATCTTTTAAAGTACCTCTATTGCCTGTACAACAATAAGCTTTTTAATTTCTCTCTTTCCTTTTATTTTTCTCTCATATTTCAATTGTATTATTTCAGCTTTATCACAATACATAAGCTTTGTGTATGAGTCTTCCACTTTCATTCCTCCTTTGCTTCAGTCTTACATGTATATTTATATAATTTAAAATATTGACCATCTGTCTTTTTGGACACGACTGAGCGACTGAACTGAACTGAACTGAACTGTCTTTTTGCTGATGTTTTCTCAATTATCTTTTGATTGGTTGATGGTCTTTCATTAGTATATTCCTTAGGAAGGGTTGATAATGTAGAATTCCTTAAGTACTTAATGTGTCGAATGGTGATTTTTCATTGCCTTGATCTTTGAAGGAACAATTTTGCTGCATATAAAATCATTGGTTTATACTTTCTCTCACTGAGTTTTTAAAAACATGTTGTACCATTGCTTCTTTGCTGTGCATTTTGCTTTTTAAATGTCTGATGTCTTAGTTAATTCTTTTGCATTTGTAAATTATTTAATCATTTGGTTGAAGTCCTTGATGGTTTTATCTTCATATTTGAAATCTAGTAGTGTCTTGGATTTGCTTAGGATATCTTAGAGTTGACTTTATAAAATATAACAGAGACTAGATTTTAAAATTATATATCTATTTATAACATTAACATAACCTTGATATCAATTTCAAATAAAAACAGCAAACAAAATAAACTTATAGACTAATATCATTTATGAATATAAGGGCAAATAATCACACAGAAGCAAATACATGTCATAATAAAGTAATATTTGCATAGAGCATAAGGATATTTTAGTATCAAGAAACAATTCATTGTAGTTCACCACATTAAGAAGTTTATAGGAGAAGAAAATATTACCCAATAAATTTAGGAAATAAACCTCAATAGTCATTATGAAAAGAATGTCTCCATATATTAATAATTTAAAACAAAATAAAGGGTACAATTATGTTAGGGACAATCACATTTATGGTGACAATTTACTTGTATTCCCCTCAAAGTCAGGTAAAATCAAGAACATCTCTTTTATCCTTTACTACTTAGCATGTTATAAGTATCCTTGTCAACATGATCAAATAGGAAAAAGAGAAAAGATTGTGCCAAAGAAATAAACTTTGTTTTTAATTTAGGAACAAACAAGAGTTGTATCTGGATTCTAAAAATTAGCAGTTGCTTTGAGAAATTTCAAGAAGTTTCTTTCTAAAATTAGAACTTTTTTTTGCAGAAAATATAAATACTCTATGCATTCTTTGAATAATAAAAAGCAAATGGTCAGTTTAAATACATTTTTGTGTGTTTATAATGCACATGCAATAATAAATAAATATATGACAAATTCATTATTTATTGTGAAAAAGGGAAAATTACTATAGGCTCTATGAATTACATCAAGTTAGGGGCTAAAGGTACATTACAGGTTCTTAGTCTTATACATTATAGAACCAGTTGGCTAATAGTTATCTCTTTAGGTGAATGAAAGAAAAGCCTGAAGGATAAAATATGGTATTTAGGTTATAGGACAGGCAGTAGTTAAATTTAGTTTCAGTGGAATATTGCTTTGAGTTGTTTAATCTGATAAGCAAACTATTTTGCTTAATTTCAGTTTATAACTGCATATCACAGCACTGTATCTTAGTGAACCAATATTCACAAGTTCAGTGAGATAGTTCTTTTCTTGTGCTTCATATTTCATAATTATTGTTCCTTTTAATAAAATAAGACTGAGCAAAGGAGATTTATAAATATTTCTTGCCATTTTTTCTTTTTTATTCTAGATATGAGGTTTAAAAAGAAAATGAAAGAAAACGTTTAGGTTTTCTTTCATTTCATTATGGAAAATAAGATAGTTTAGTAACCGTTTTGAGTATGAAACCAACAATTCAAAAATCAAGACCATCTGACCGCTCTGTAAATACAAAATTAATTGCTGCAGGAAATGCCTTCCAACTGTAAAAGTCTAGAAAAATAGACAAAAATCTATACATTAATTCTTTTTAGACATTGGACAAAAGGCAGTATAGGAATATGATTCCTGGAATAGGGGAAACAAATGAAGTAAATCCCAAGATTGCCTGAACTTAATGCCTGGAGACAGTTTCTGTAATTCAGAAACCCATAATACATAGAGTATTGGTTAAAATCCTCAAAGGTTAGTGCCTTAGTATGAGGGCTTGTGAGACCAAGAATAAAAGCTGTTGTATACCTTGTCATAAAAAGTACCAAATGGAAATCTGAGAGGTGAAATGTGTAACAACTGAAATAGAGACACAGAGTAAGATGAACAGTAGCTTAGATGCTGTGGAAGAGAAAGATCAGTGAATTTTAAGTGTTAGAAATTATCAAGATTGAATAGACAAAAACCAGAGACTAAAAAGAAGAACAGGGCCTCAATCAACTGTAGGATAGTATTAAGCAATCTATTTGCATGTAATTGGAGTCTCAGAAGAAGAGGAGAGAGGTAAGTAGAAATAAAATTTGAATAAATAATACCTGAAAATTTCCAAATTTTATGAAAACAATAGACCCACAGATAAGAGAAACACAATGATCAACAAGTAGCATAAACATAAATAAAGTCGCACGAAGGCAGACACCCCAAACAAACTACTGAATCTTCTGAAAAAGAGAAAATCTAAAAGGAAAACAGAGACAAAAAAGACTCATTATGCTAAAGGAACAAAGATAGGAATGGCGTGAAACCTTAGAAACCTGTTAAGCCAGCCAGAAGAACAGGGAGCATTTCTAAAGCAATAAAAGAAAAAAACCTGCCATCAACCTAGAATTCCATATTCAGCTAAAATATCTTATATAAAGAAGGTGAAGTAAAGACTTTTTCAGACAGTCAAAGCATAAATTCCATTTTCATTAGGCAATTATATTTGAAAAATTTAACACTCCCCCGTCAGTTATTAATCAAAAATGTAAAAATAAATCAGGAGAATATAGAAGACAAAAAAAATGCTGTCCACTAACTTGAGCTAATTGACAGTTACAGTAATAGAGTACTGCACCGATTCCTGTAAATAAAACTTCATTAAAAGTGGTGGGGTGATATGAGAGGATAGCATTTCCTATAGCATATTACCATATTAAAATAGAGGACTAGTGCAAATTTGATGCATGAAGCAGGGCACCCAAAGCTGGTGCTCTGGGATAACCCAGAGGGATGGGGTGGGGAGGGAGGTGGGAGGGGAGTTCAGAATGGTGGGACACATGTACACCCATGGCTGATTCATGTGAATGTATGGCAAAAACCACCACAATATTGTAAATACCCTCCAATTAAAATAAATTAAGAAAAGATAAACTGAACTTAGGTGCTTATTCACTTGCAAGTCATTGCTGACGTCACTAGAGGGCGCACTCCTACCATAGTCCATCAGTTCAGTTCAGTTCAGTCGCTCAGTCGTGTCCGACTCTTTGCGACCCCGTGAATCACAGCACGCCAGGCCTCTCTGTCCATCACCAGTTCCCGGAGTTCACTCAAACTCATGTCCATCGAGTCAGTGATGCCACCCAACCATCTCATTCTCTGTCGTCCCCTTCTCCTCCCACCCCCAATCCCTCCCAGCATCAGAGTCTTTTAGTTAGTCAACTCGTCGCATCTAGGTTGGTCATAACTTTCCTTCCAAGGAGCAAGCGTCTTTTAATTTCATGGCTGCAATCAGCATCCACAGTGATTTTGGAACCCCCAAAAATAAAGTCTGACACTGTTTCACTTTATTCAAACTCTAAACAGGACCTTGTTCTTAATTACTGTTTTCAACACTGGGTGAACATTCAGATTAACTACTTTTTCTCTTCTGCTTTATTTTTTCTCACTTTTAAGGCTAGAGAACCTCAAAATGAACTTGAAAACAAAATTTCCTCTTAAGAGTTGAAGTTGCATAAAAAGTATATACTAACCTACATAGTTCTTTCTAAAGGAGGGTTTCAAGTTTTGGACTCAGATAGACTTAAGTTCACTTATTGGCTCTGCAGTTGTTTTAACTGTGAACAGAGGATCAAGTCCCTTGTTTGGGAAGATCCTCTGGAGGAGGGCGTGGCAACCCGAGAATCCAGTGCGTAGAGGAACCTGCTGGGCTACAGTCCACAGGGTCGCAAAGAGTCAGACACGACTGAGCACACACACACACAGAGGGTAAAGTAAAATTTGTTGCTTGCTGTTTTTAAGAGGTAGGTTTAAAAAAAATAAAGTGATGAGATATATTTTATGTTTCTCGATTAACAGTTAAACAAAAAAATTAAGTTTTTTATGTAACCCTTCATTTTTGCATGATATATCATTGGTCTTGATGAGAAAAGAGATGCCATGTTTACTTTCATCCAACTTTCAGGTCTCTGTTCTGACCCAGGAGGCTTGTTAACTGAGTTCTGCTTCTGTTTGTGCGGTGGGATGTTGAGGTGCCTGGAACCCTGCCGTGTTTTATGTTTGTCAAGTAGAGTTTGTAACTAACTGCTTTTTCCCATCCTTAGGGCCGCTCCACCCAAGATAGCTAATTAAACGTCTCTAGGGGTTTCTCTTAGGATTATCCTTAGGGCTTATATTGTTCCTATCACGTGAAAAATTCTATTTACTCCTTTTTTTCTGAGTAGATTTTACAAGACCTGCACACTGTGGATCATCCTATACTTTTCAGGGCTCCAGCTTTATAAATTCCAGGTCCAGTTATCTTTCTCTCACTCCTTTTCCTGAACCACTGCAGTACTTATTGTACACTGAATTATAAACCAAATTTAAATTTCAGTTTCTAGTCATGGAATGGCACGAGTGCTCAGTCGTCTCCTGCTCTAACCCCATGGACTGTAGCACGTCAATCTCCTTTGTCCATGGGATTTCTCAGGCAAAAATACTGGAGTGAGTTGCCGTTTCATTCTCCAGGGATCTTCCAGACCCAGGGATTGAATCCGTGCCTCTTGCATCTACTGCATTGGCAGGCACAGTCTTTACCATTGGTGTCACCTGGGAAGCTGTTTCTAGTCATATATTGATAGTTTATCTACATGCTCATGTATAAATGTATTTTCTTCTCGTAAGATCATAGATGCATTTAGACTAGATGACAATGTTATAATTTTGGAGTTACACTGAATATGTTTTTGTTGATTTGAATGGAATTGCCTATTCATGCATATTTTGATGTTCAACCTTACATCTCTGCTGTTAGAGCAGACAGCAAGAAAAATCACTGAACGCACACATCTAGGCTCAGAAAATGTCTGGTACACATAAATCAATTCTCCTTCCTTTTGCCAGCTTTTTAACAAGTAGAATTGATTTTGGAATAGAATATCATCATATTTCAGGGGCTGTCCTTACCCGTGTACATTCAAAACATCAAAAATTCAAACATCAAAACAAGGCATCTTGAACACTCTGGGATTGAGGGGCCCTCCTTGGACCCTAGCAACATTATCACAACAAAGGACTAATAGAGCAGACCTCATCTCCTTGCAAATAGGTATATGACACATCCCATTTGCATCTCCTCACTCATACTCAATTGTGGAAAATGCCAATATGGTAGCATGCATTCTTCTACCATTTCGTATGGTCTGTTTAATTAATATCCAGGAAATCAACAGGGAGATCTAGTCATAAGGAAGTTTATCCTTGATATACCCATGTCAGTTTTACAAAAGTAGAGTTCTGTGCAAGCTCAGAAGGCCAGAACTACTCAGGTCATGATACAGTGCACATTTCGTGGCTCCCTTACTTTGCAGTGAACGTGCCGTCTCAAGTTAGAGTTCATGGACCATTTTTTATCAAAGTAAAAGGCAGAGAGTGAGTATGGGAAAGCCACTTCCTTGAACTTCAGTTTTCCCACAGTTACATGGGAATAATAATGCTTACCTCATATAATTGTTGTCAGGGTCAAATTATATGGTTTGCATGAAGGTTACTTGTAACCTGTAAAAAGCTATGTGGATATCAACTCAGGGATTAGAAGCAGTAATACACATGTAGATGGATGCCACAGAGAGAGTTTTTATGTGGACAATTTACCTATCTTAGATTTTTTTCTGCGTGTTATCATCCTTGTTGAGTGTTTTGATTGATTTCCATTGCTATTCAAGGAGGCAACATGAAAAATCATGTTTGAAATTAGGTTACGATGTAGAACTTTCCAAGGTTCCCACCTCCATATCTAGGAGTCTTCAACTCTCTGTATGAATCCTTCATTCTCTTTCTATCTTAAAGCTCCCCAATTATCTGGTGTCCCATCTGATACCCTAAGTTTTAGCATTTCCTGCATGTCTGTGATGCATGGAGTCAGTGAGGCTTCACGACCTTGCGACCTCCCAGCCTCCATAAGGCTGCCTTCATTTCTTTGTTGCGGAGTGTGTAGATGATAGGATTAAGCAAGGGAGTGATGACTGTGTAGAAGACAGCTACCACTCCATCCAGGGGTTCCTGAGAGCCAGGGCGCAGGTAGATGAAGGTGCAGGGCACGTAGTATACAATGACAACAGTGAGGTGGGCGGCACAGGTGGAGAAGGCGTTGCGGCGCCCATCGGCGGACCGGATTCGCAGGATAGCAGCTACTATGTAGCCATAGGAAGTGAGGATAAGCACAAAGCAGGTGAGGGCCAGGAATCCAATGTCCACAAAGGTGATCAGCTCGTTGACGGTGGTATCAGCACAGGCTAGACGCAGCATGGCAGGAATGTCACAGAAGAAGTAGTCTACCCGGTTTGGACCACAGAAAGGCAGCCGGAATATGAAGCTTGTTTGGAAAAGTGAGTGGAGGGTGCCTCCCAGCCAGGTGCCAATGGCTAGATAGTTACAGACACTGCGGGTCATGATGGTGGCATAATGTAAAGGCTTACAAATGGCTAGGAAGCGATCGTAAGCCATGAGCGTGTACAGGAAGCATTCAGTGCAGCCCAGGAAATGGAATGAAAAAAGCTGGATGACACAGCCTCCAAAGGAGATAATCCTACTGTCTAAGAGAAAGCCAGCTAACATCTTTGGGACGATGGCAGAGGAAATGGTCATGTCCAAGAGGGAGAGGTGACATAAGAACCAGTACATAGGGCGGTGGAGCTGGGTGTCCGCCAAGACCGTGCGGATGATAAGCCCATTCCCAGAGACGGTGAGGGCGTAGATGACAAGGAAGGTTAGGAAGAGCAGTACCCCCAGCTGTGGTGGGTGGTGCAGCCCCACTAAGATGAAGTGAGACACGGAAGTCTGATTTCCATGTTGCATCTCCTTGCTGTTCACATCTGCCAAAAGAAGCAGCAGAAGGGAAAAAGCGATGCTCTGTAAATTCTTTAGGCATGGGATATATATTCTATGTCACTGCCAAATATGGACTGAAAAGGATCTCCAAAAGGGAGATCTTCTCCAGCTCTTGTTCATATTCGTTCTTTCTCCTCAACCCCTGATTCTGAGATTCTGCTTGGTTTTCAGCAGTTTTTCTCTCCAGGGTTAAAACCCGTGTAACAGATTATGTGTATATAGTTCTGGAGAGTGAAGGAAAGACCATACACAGAGATAGTCATGTCAGAAAGAACAATAATCATATAATACCTAAACCAGTCTAAGAAGAAATGACTGTTCTATTGTTTTCCTTCAGTTTGATCTCTGATCTACATACTAGAGAGTTAGGTTACAGCTTATTTATTTGCTGAGAGTTGGAATTATATTTCTTAATGTAAGTTTGCCAAATAAAAAACTGTGTGTATTTTTTAAAATGCACTATCTGGTTTATACATCAAACATAAAATATTCAGAATCTTTGAAATTATGTGAAGAATATCTATTTTTACAAATTGTATTTCAAAAATAGAAAGCCCTTTAAAATCATTCAGGTTAGTGAAGCAATACAGATCTCAGCCCCAGGATACCTGTTGTCATCTCTTCTCTCTGCTTCTGCCTAAGTGCTGTCCATCTTTCCAACCATCCTTCCATCCATCATGCATCTGTCTGTTCATATGCCCATTCAGTAATATACCATATACTGATTCTTAAGACCATCGATGCTGAAGTCAGACCTGCACTTTGACTCATTGGAAATCTTAGAAATCCCACAGACAGAGGAACCTGGAGGGCTACAGTGCACGGGGTCACAGAGTCAGACATGACTGAAGGCTAAACAATGACCTTGGAAAAGCCATTTCACCTTTCTTTGCCTGTTTCTAGAAATGGGGACAACTGTAGTGTCTACTTTATGGGGGTCTTGTGAGGATTCAATAAATTTACATAATTCACAGTAACCCTCATGACTTTAGCTATTATGTGTCAGGGTTCTGTATTACAAAAACTCAGGCACTGCATTTGTGCCTCAGGTCTGAACTGAACCTGTAACTTCCAGTGAGTTGTCAAATAGTAGATTTGAGTTCTCAGAATTTGCAGCATCATCACAAAGAGGCTTTTCTCCCAGGACTACTGGTGACAGGCATCAACCACAGTGAATGGAAGAAATCAGGAAGGTGGCTAAGAGGGTGCTAGAGCTCTTTCAGACACTGAGGGGTTAAGGGAGGTGTATCCTTCTTAAGTGTCTCCTTTTTCCCACCAATATTAGCTCTAATAGTTTTTTTTTTTACCAACTGGAAGCAAGTGTCTGAAATAGTGTGTTACCTTCTTGAGAATTCAGGGGTCACCCAGAATCACTCAGAAGGCTTCGAAAAGAGTGGAATGAATTTGGCTTCCAGCTGGACAGCTAGCAGGCAAAAGGGCCCAGACGGCAGCTATGGCTGACCTCTTCGTCTTCTCCTTCCACACCGTGAACCACTGTGTGTCCATAACCTTACTCCTTTCAGTCTTCATCGGTGTCACAGAGACGACTCATCAGTGAAGACAGGTGTTTTGGGGACTGAGCAATTGCCTGGGTCATGAGGTTTTCCTTGTTAAACCTAAGAGAGTCCAGGGCAAACCAAGACAGGTGTGTACCTTAAGTAAGAGTCTAAACCACATAGACTCAGACAGCAAAGAATCAGCCCACAATTCGGGAG
The DNA here is from genome assembly GCF_049115385.1 of Moschus berezovskii. Lineage (NCBI taxonomy): Eukaryota > Metazoa > Chordata > Mammalia > Artiodactyla > Moschidae > Moschus > Moschus berezovskii. The sequence continues at coordinate 22,312,274 of NC_142484.1, read as the reverse complement.
ACCCGGGTTTGATCCCTGGATCAGGAAGATCCTCTGGGGAAGGAAGGGAATGGCAACCCACTCCAGTACTCTTGCCTGGAGAATTCCATGGACAGAGGTGCCTGGTGGTCTACAGCCCATGGGGTCGGTCACAAAGAGTAGAACACGACTGAGTGACTTTCACTTTCTTTCAAACCACATAGAAACTAAATAATCTCTCCACATATAGCTACCTAATCTATTTTGAAGCAACTTCAGAGGAAATTCTTAGAGGTTTCCTGGGCATTTCCTTGATTACCAATGTTTACTGGCATCATGGTGCCCAAGCGAAAATTCAAACACACTGGCATGCCCTATGGGAACAGAGACATTCATAACCTGATGTCCACATACTTCCTTAGCCTCCTCTCTCTGTGCTCCATCCCACAAATCTGTGCTGTAGTCAAACATTCCCCCCTCCCCATTTCCTTATACATTAGTCCCTTTAATATGTACTGGCCCTGTTCCACTGATGCTTGAAAAATTTCTACTAATCTTTCAAGATCTCATTCATGTGTGATGTACTAAGTAAAGCCTTGCCTCCCTTTCCATGCAAAGGCCTTTCATTCTTTGTAGCTGCCACAGTACTTCATTCACATTTCTATCATAGGCTTACTAAGCAAGTTGCAATTTATCCTCTGTGTGCCTGATCTATCCCACTGGCCTGTGAATTCTTACAGGGACTTTGTCTTATTTTTCTTTTCATTCCAAATTTATAGCATACCTTGCACAGAAAGATTTTTATACTTTGTTGAATACAAGGATTCCCCTCTGTCTTGTCTGGATTCCCTATTATCTAGATCCTTAATCTAGGATGACAATTAGTTATGTCTCATAATCTAGGTCCCCAAATCATAAGAATTCTAATACTGAGACTGTCATTACTTATTATATTGTTTTGAGCAAATCTCTTAATATGCCTAATGTTGGCTTCTCATTTGTAAGAGAGAGGGAAGGGGAGAGAGAGAGAGAGAGAAAGGAAGGAAGAGTTTGTGCTGATTCTTATCTAAAAAGAAATAGCTATCTTTTCTATATCTGTAAGGGTTCACACTTTAAGTTTTGTTCTTACATACAGAAAATCAATTTTCCGCCTAGCCTCAGTTCTCTTCTGTACTATACATTTTTCTCTTGTCTCCCAGTTGCCTTGGCATCTCACTCTTTATAAATTCATTTTTATAATTTATTGTTCTCTCTGCACAATACTGTATGGCACATGAAAGAACAGTGAAACATCCTACTAGTCTCTGCATGAATCAAACACACACTCTCTCTACCAGCTCTTGCTTACAGTAGCTCAGATCTTCTTCCCAACCCCACCAGATTCCCCATAATGTACACGTATGCGTGTGTGCTTAGGCTTCCCTTGTGGCTTAGCTGGTAAAGAATCCTGCAATGTGGGAGACCTGGGTTTGATTCCTGGGTTGGGAAGATCCCCTGGAGAAGCGAAAAGTTACCCACTCCAGTATTCTGGCCTGGAGAATTCCATGGACCATACAGTTCATAGGGTTGCAAAGAGTAGGACAGGACTGAGCGACTTTCACTTTCACTGCACAAATCATCATTTTCCCCCTGGAAAGAGAGAATACCCTATTGATGGTTTTCCTATTGATAGCTAAAACTGCTCCAGTCCCGTGGTGTATACAGTTTAGTCAGTACCACATTATATTATCAGCATATGATATATTCATCTGTGTAATGGGAAAAGAAGCAGTTTCCACAAGCAGTCTTGGGGAAAAGGACATGAGTACCCATATACTAGCTTTATCTGGCCATTTGTACTCTGTATGAACTGGACTAGGCTTGAAATAGATCCTGAAGCTTACTAGGGTCCAAAAGTGAGAGGTAAGTTGGCCTTCAATGAGCAGAGTATAAGGTCCTTCCCTCCCTCACTTGTAAAGCCTAATGCTGGGAAGAGATCTCAGGTGTCTGCACTTTTTCCAAAGTTTCTAACATACTTCTAATAAATGCATGTCTCCCAGCGAGTTCTGTTACTAGCCCTCATCCCCCTCCCCGAGTCTTCTCTGCTGATGGCCACTACCTGGATGTGACTCCGGCCCGAGGACACTGTGTATTGCTTCCTGCAGCTTTTTGACACTCTTTGCTGTTCTTTGTGGAGGCTCCTTTCTGAGTTCAGCAGGTTTCCTAGTCCCCTCCTGCGACATGCCCTTTCTTGGCTTTGTCACTGAGCTCTTTCAGTGCACGTTTCTTGGCTCACCATCCTCTTTTTAGCTTTTTTGAAGACATTGGCAACAATCTCCCTAGGCTTTGACTTCTGGAGTCTCCCTTTCTGGCAAGTAGGCTCTTCCTTCCTATAGTCCCCATGGGGTGGAGGAAGGGGGCTGATGTCACTTCTGCTTCATCCTCCAGAGACTATTAACTTGCCCAGAAATAAGCTTCAGTGGGCTTTGTTAGCAGTGAAGTGTGAACTGTGGCTACTCAGGAAGTTTACTTACTTGCTTGTAGTGTCCTGTAGCATAGAATCCTCCTAAGAGCATGTGGATCTATGTATAACTGATTCACTTTGCAGAACTTGAAACTAATACAATATTGTAAATCAACTGTACTCCAATACAAAATTTAAAAAAACAAAAAAGTGTAAAAAAAGGTGAGTGACTAAGATGGTGGAGGAGGAAGACCCAGAGCTCATCTCCTCCCATTGGCATACCCCAAAATTACCTCTATATACAGAGCTATTATTGATCAGAGTGACCTGACAACTAGAAGAAGAGATTTTCTACAACTAAAGATGTAAAAAAGGAACCATAATGAAATGTGTAGGAGGGGTGTAGACCCATACCCATACCCCCAGATGAACAGCACATAAAAGGGAGCATAATCACAATTGCAGAAGTTCTCCCCAAGAAGCTACAACTTCAAGCTCCACATCAAACTCTACAGACCAGGGGTCTTAGCACCAGGAAGATGAGCTTCCAGAACATCTGGCTTTGAAGGCCAATGGGACTTGCTTTCCAGAGAGCTAGAGGGATGTAGGAAATGGAGAGTCCACTCTTAAAGGGCACACACAAAAATCTCACACGCTCCAAGACCCAGGGCAGAAGCAACAACTTGAAAGGAACCTGGGTCAGATCCAAATGCTGATGATCTTGGAGAGCCTCCTGGAGAGGTGGGAGGCAAGTGGGACTCACCCAGCTACTGAGGATCTGCTGGTGGCAGCCATTATGGGGAGCCCACTCTACCCTGAGGACACTGATGCTCAGTTCATAGCGAGTGCCATTTTGTAGTCCTTCCTCTAGTTTATTAGTGTCTGGGACTTGACCCATCTCATCAGCCAGTTGATACCACTTTTAGCCAACCATCCTGTTTCACAGGGACCCAGGTCCACCACCTTCAAGTCCTCAGTAGACCCCTCTGAGCCCCCAAGCTGCCCTAGGACTTGGTCCTGTTTAACAGAAGACAAGGGACCCAGCCCTGCTAACCCCCTGGCTTACACAGTCTCTGCCCCCTAGAACCCCAGCCAGCCACCTTAGGATCTGCCAGTGCTGTACGCTTTAAACTTACCCAGTCCTATATGCAATCATATCTCAATAAAACTGGAAGGAGAAATTAATAATAAAATAAAATGACTTATTAAAAATGTGCACCAACAATGATTTAAAGTAAATAAAGGATATTAAAAAAGATATTTAACAATTATTTATTGATCTATTCATTGCCCAGTGTTATTTCAGAACAACAAATTCCTCTGTTATCATAATTAGAGGATTCCATATAAGGCATTTACATAGCCTCATGTGGGATTTTTACCCACCAAGTAAGCAGTATGTCCCTTTGTATCTGGAAAAGTCCATGTTCTCTACAGAACTTGCTTTTTTCCAAGGGTAAAATGGGGGTGTGCTCTAGGTCACTCCTTTAAAGGGCTGTCCAAGCTCTAAATATGTTTGATTTTTAAGGGACTGCCAAGTTTTAAAAATTCCATCTAGTTTTTGTACCCATTCAGCCAGTCTTTGCCTTTTCGTTGGGGTGTTCAACCCATTTACACCTATACATGTTGTCTACAAGAGACCCACCTCAAAATGAGGGACACATACAGACTGAAAGTGAAGGGCTGGAAAAAGATATTCCACACAAATAGAGACCAGAAGAAAGCAGGAGTAGCATTACTCATATCAGATAAAATAGACTTTAAAACAAAGGCTGTGAAAAGAGACAAAGAAGGACACTACATAATGATCAAAGGATCAATCCAAGAAGAATATATAACAATTATAAATATATATGCACCCAATATAGGAGTACCACAATATGTAAGACAAATGCTAACAAGTATGAAAGGGGAAATTAACAATAACACAATATAGTGGGAGACTTTAATACCCCACTCACACCTATGGATAGATAAACTAAACAGAAAATTAACAAGGAAACACAAACGTTAAATACAATAGACCAGTTAGACCTAATTGATATCTATAGGACATTTCACCCCAAAACAATGAACTTCACCTTCTTCTCAAGCACACATGGAACCTTATCCAGGATAGATCACATCCTGGGCCATAAATCTAGCCTTGGTAAATTCAAAAAAATTGAAATCATTCCAAGCATCTTTTTTGTCCACAATGCAGTAAGATTAGATGTCAATTACAGGAGAAAAGCTATTAAAAATTCCAAGAAATGGAGGCTGAACAGCACTCTGCTGAATAACCAACAAATCACAGAAAAAATCAAAAAAGAAATCAAAATATGCATAGAAAGGAATGAAAATGAAAACACAACAACCCAAAACCTGTGGGACACTATAAAAGCAGTGCTAAGTGGAAGCAAAGAGTTGGACACGACTGAGAGACTGAACTGCACTGAGCTGAACTGAAGGGGAAGGTTCATGGCAATACAGGCATACCTCAAGAAACACGAAAAAAGTCAAATAAATAACCTAACTCTACTTGGCAAGCCACTCCAGTACTCTTGCCTAGAAAATCCCATGGATGGAGGAGCCTGGTAGGCTGCGGTCTGTGGGGTTGCTAAGGGTCGGACACGACTGAGCGACTTCACTTTCACTTTTCACTTTCACAGATTGGAGAAGGAAATGGCAACCCACTCCAGTGTTCTTGCCTGGAGAATCCCAGGGATGGGGGAGCCTGGTGGGCTTCTGTCTATGGGGTCACACAGAGTCGGACACGACTGAAGTGACTTAGCAGCAACACCTAAAGCAACTAGAAAAGGAAGAAATGAAGAAACCCAGGGTGAGTAGAAGGAAAGAAATCTTAAAAATTAGGGCAGAAATAAATACAAAAGAAACAAAAGAGACCATAGCAAAAACCAACAAAGCCAAAAGCTGGTTCTTTGAGACGGTAAATAAAATTGACAAACCACTAGACAGACTCATCAAGAAACAAAGGGAGAAAAACAAAATCAATAAAATTAGGAATGAAAATGGAGAGATCACAACAGACAACACAGAAATATAAAGGCCAAAGTATTGGAGTTTCAGCTTCAGCATCAGTCCTTCCAATGAACACCCAGGATTGATCTCCTTTAGAATGGACTGGTTGGATCTTCTTGCAGTCCAACGGACTCTCAAGAGTCTTCTCCAGCACCACAGTTCAAAAGCATCAATTCTTCGGCGATCAGCTTTCTTCACAGTCCAACTCTCACATCCATACATGACCACGGGAAAAACCATAGCCTTGACTAGACGGACCTTTGTTGGCAAAGTAATATCTCTGCTTTTTAATATGCTATCTAGGTTGGTCATAACTTTCCTTCTAAGGAGTAAGCGTCTTTTAATTTCATGGCTGCAATTAGCATCCACAGTGATTTTGGAGCCTGAAAAAATAAAGTCTGACACTGTTTCCACTGTTTCCCCATCTATTTCCCATGAAGTGATGGGACCAGATGCCATGATCTGCTCCAAGTTTGTTCTTTGAGAAGATAAATAAACCATTAGCCAGACTCATCAAGAAACAAATGGAGGAGAATCAAATCAACAAAATTAGAAGTGAAAATGGAGAAATCACAACAGACAACACAGAAATACAAAAGATCATAAGAGACTAAGATCAGCAACTAACTATATGTAAATAAAATGGACAACTTGGATGAAATGCACAAATTCTTAGAAAATTACAACTTTCCAAAATTGAACCAGGAAAAAATAGAAGATCTTAATAGACCCACCAGAAGCCCAGAAATTGAAACTGTAATCAGAAACCTTCCAACAAACAAAAGCCCAGGTCCAGACGGCTGCACAGCTGAATTCTACCAAAAATTTAGAGAAGAGCTAGCACCTATCCTACTCAAACTCTTCCAGAACATTTCAGAGGAAGGGAAAGTTCCAAACTCATTCTATGAGGCCACCATCATCGTAATAACAAAACCAGACAAAGATACAACGAAAAAGAAAACTACAGGCCAATATCACTGATGAACATACATGCAAAAATCCTTAACAGAATTCTAGCAAACAGAACCCAACAACATATTAAAAATATCATACACCATGACTAAGTGAATTTTACCCCAGGGATGCAAGGATTCTTCAATATTCACAAATCAACCAATGTGATACACCACACTAACAAATTGAAAGATAAAATCCGTAGGATTATCTTAATAGATGCAGAGAAAGTGACGAAATTCAACATCCATTTATGATAAAAACCCTCTAGAAAGCAGGCATAGAAGGAACATACATCAACATAATAAAAGCCATATATGATAAACCCACAGCAAACATTATCCTCAATGGTGAAAAATTGAAAGCATTTCCCCTAAAGTCAGGAACAAGACAAGGGTGCCCACTCTCACCACTACTATTCAACATAGTTTTGGAAGTTTTAGCCACAGCAATCAGAGCAGAAAAAGAAATAAAAGGAATCCAGATGGGAAAAGAAGAAGTAAAACTCTCATTGTGTGTAGATGACATGATCCTCTACATAGAAAAGCCTAAAGACTCCACCAGAAAATTACTAGAGCTAATCAATGAATATAGTAAAGTTGCAGGATATAAAATTAACACACAGAAATTCCTTGAACTCCTATACACTAACAATGATAAAGCAGAAAGAGAAATTAAGAAAACAATCTCATTCACCGTTGCAGAGAAAGAATAAAATACTTAGGAATATATCTACCTAAAGAAACAAAAGACCTATATGTAGAGAACTATAAAACACTGGTGAAAGAAATCAAAGAGCACACAAATAGATGGAGAAATATACCATGTTCATGGATCTGAAGAATCAATATAGTGAAAATAAGTATACTACCCAAAGCAATCTATACATTCAATGCAACCCCTATCAAGCTACCAACGGTATTTTTCAGAGAACTGGAACAAATAATTTCACAATTTGTATGGAAATACAAAAAAAAACCTCAAATAGCCAAAACCATCTTGAGAAAGAAGAATGGAACTGAAGGAATCAACCTGCCTGACTTCAGGCTATGCTACAAAGCTACAGTCATCAAGACAGTATGGTACTGGCACAAAGACAGAAATACAGATCAATGGAACAAAATAGAAAGCCCAGGGATAAATCCATGCACCAATGGACACCTTATCTTTGACAAAGGAGGCAAGACTATACAATGGAGAAAAGACAATCTCTTTAACAAGTGATGCTGGGAAAACTGGTCAGCCACTTGTAAAAGAATGAAACTGGAACACTTTTTAACACCATACACAAAAATAAACTCAAAATGGATTGAAGATCTAAATGTAAGATGAGAAACTGTTAAACTCCTAGAGGAAAACATAGGCAAAACACTCTCTGACATAAATCACAGCAGGATCATCTATGACCCACCTCCCAGAGTAATGGAAATAAAAGCAAAAATAAACAAATGGGACCTAGTTAAAATTAAACATTTTTGCACAACGAAGGAAACTATAAGCAAGGTGAAAAGACAGCCTTCAGAATGGGAGAAAATAATAGCAAATGAAGCAATTGAAAAAGAGTTAATCTCAAAAATATACAAGCAACTCCTGCAGCTCAATTCCAGAAAAATAAAAGACCCAATTAAAAAGTGGGCCAAAGAAGTAAACAAACATTTCTCAAAAGACGACTACAGATGACTAACAAGAGATGCTCAACATCACTCATTATCAGAAAAATGCAAATCAAAACCACAATGAGGTACCGTTTCACGCCAGTCAGAATTGTTGCTATGCGAAAGTCTACAAGCAATAAATGCTGGAGAGGGTGTAGAGAAAAGGGAACCCTCTCACACTGTTGGTGGGAATGCAAACTAGTACAGCCACTATGGAGAACAGTGTGGAGATTCCTTAAAAAACTGGAAATAGAACTGCCATATGCCCAACAATTCCACTGCTGGGCATACACACTGAGGAAACCAGAATTGAAAGAGACACGTGTACCCCAATGTTCATCACAGCACAATTTACATTAGCTTGAATATGGAAGCAACCTAGATGTCCATTGGCAGACGAATGGATAAGAAAGCTGTGTTACATATACACAATGGAATATTACTCAGCTATTAAAAAGAATGCATTTGATCAGTTTTAATGAGGTGGATGAAACTGGAGCCTGTTATACAGAGTGAAGTAAGCCAGAAAGAAAAACACCAATACAGTATACTAACACATATATATGGAATTTAGAAAGATAGTAACGATAACCCTGTGTGCGAGCCAGCGAAAGAGACACAGATGTATAGAACAGTCCTTTGGGCTCTGTGGGACAGGGCGAGGGCAGGATGATACTGGAGAATGGCACTGAAACATGTATATTATCATATGTGAAATGAATCGCCAGTCCAGGTTCGATGCATGATACAGGGTGCTTGGGGCCGGCGCACTGTGATGACTCTGAGGGATGGGATGGGAAGGGAGGTGGAAGGGGAGTTCAGGATGGAGGACATATGTATACCGATGGCTGATTCATGTCAATGTGTGGCAAAAACCACTACAATATTGTTTAGTAATTAGCCTCCAATTAAAATAAATTAATTAAAAAATATAAGTAGTCCTTCTTTCTTTCTTTATCACTTTCAGAATTTACCGTTCTATTTCTAGTTCTTATTTAAGAATGGCATTAAGAAATACATTCATCTCCATTTCTTTTCCATGGTCATTATGGGCTTTGTTTTTTTCACTTAGAAATAGATAAATGGTTCTGCTAACGGTTAAAAAAGTAACACTGTTGTATCTTTAAAGTCTTTTTAAAGCATTTATTTTTTTGTTATCAATAAAGTTAAAATTAATACTATCTGTATTAGGGACATTAGGGTGTTTCTTAAATGCCACTTGTGGCAGTGGAAGTAGGAATCGGATAATCTGTCTTACCCTTTTCTATTGCCCTACAATGGTCAGGAGTATGATTCCTCTAAATGCCAGTGTTTCACAATTACCTGTGTGTGTGCTCAGTCACAGTTGATCTCTTTGTGACCCCCTGGATTGTAGCTGGCCAGGCTCCTCTGTCCATGGAATTTTCCTTGCAAGACTACTGAAGGGGATTGCCATTTCCTTCTCCAGGGGTCTTTCCAACCCAGGGACTGAACTGTGAAACCAGTGTCTCCTGCACTGGCAAGTGAATTCTTTACCACTGAGCCACCAGGGAAGACCCACAGCAGAATATTAGTCTTTTGATTTCAAGTCTACCATTCTTTCTAGTATTCTTTATGTCCCATGACTGATGCTCATGCTCAGTCATGTTTGACTCCTTGTAATCCCATGGACTGTAGCCCACCAGTCTCCTCTGTCCACGGGATTTTCCAGGCAAGAATACTGTAGTGGGTTGCCATTTCTTCCTCCAGGGATCTTCCTGACCCAGGGCTTGAACCCTTGTCTCCTTTGTCTCCTGCATTGCAGGAGGGTTCTTTACCCACTGAGCCACTACTTCATTTTATTTTTATATGCTTTTGAACTGTGTTGTTGGAGAAGACTCCTGAGAGTCCCTTAGATTGCAAGGAGATCCACCAGCCAATCCTAAAGGAGATCAGTCCTGGGTGTTCATTGGAAGGACTGATGTTGAAGCTGAAACTCCAATACTTTGGCCACCTGATGTGAAGAGCTGACTCATTTGAAAAGACCCCGATGCTGGGAAAGATTGAGGGCAGGGGGAGAACAGGACGACAGAGGATGAGATGGTTGGATGGCATCACCGACTCAATGGACATGGGTTTGGGTGGACTCCGGGAGTTGGTGATGGACAGGGAGGTCTGGTGTGCTGCGGTTCATGGGGTCGCAAAGAGTTGGACACAACTGGGCGACTGAACTGAACTGAAAGCAAAATATGAGAAAAGATTTGTTTTGAAAGCAGCCTGTTTCTGCAAAAAAAAGAAAGAATGTGAAATGAAGTATTTTCAAGATCTTATAATTCAGAGAACAGGACATGAAAGAAAAATACTTCCTAGTAATGTGTCATTAGTCCACAATCCAAAGAGACATAGGACAATAAATAAGAGGTCCCTCAGTAGGGGATGGTCAATGATATTTATAAACCATGCTTCTTTGTGAATTTTTACTATGATGGTAGAGTACTATAATTATCCTCATTTTTCATAAAGCTGTGTTTAAAACTCATAATACAAAATAATCACACATTAATAGTGGTTTTGGGACTGAATATCAATGTTTGTGGCCACGTTTGTGGGGAACCAGGTAAGGAGAGGCCAGAATCTTTTGTCTTATTTTTAATTTATTTTTACTTGTTTATTTATTCTTAATATTTACTTGTTTCTTTTTGTTAACCACTTTATACCGAAGCATAGTTAATTTGCAGTGTTTTGGTAGTTTCAGGTGTACAATATGTAATTTAATTACATATATACATATATGTGTATTCATGTATACATATATATATTTTAAAATTCTTTTCATCTATAGTTATTATAAGATACTGAATATAGTTCCTGTGCTATAAAATAGGCCATTGTTATTTATCTATTTTATATATAGCAGGGTGTTTATGTTAACCACAAACTTCTAATTTATCCTGAAGTTTCTTTTATTCCATTTTATTCCTGAAGCATTAATATAAATAGTTCAAAGAATCTCCATGAGGTCCTGATATAGAAGGGAAATCATACCTTCCTATTTTCATATGGAGAGACTTTCTTGTCATATTGTATTATAAGAGTAATTTGGCCTGTCATAAGAACACAAAATTGTAGAATGACTGGCTTTTATCCCTCTACTGAACAACATGCTGATAGTGTACTAACACATAGGCAATAATTTTGTACTTTGCCATCTTCCTTACCCAGACAGTCCAGTACTGTGCTCAGTTGCTTGAGTCATGTTCAACTCTTTGTGACCCTGTGGACAGTAGCCCACCAGGCTCTTCTGTCCATAGAATTCTTCAGGCAAGAATACCAGAGTGGGTTTCCATTTCCTCTGCCAGGGGATCATACCTGCCCAGGGACTAAACCCATATCTTCTGCGTTTCCTGCCTTGCAAGCAGATTCTCTACCGCTAAGCCACTGGGGAAGCCCAATCCAGACAGTGAATCTAGGTAATTCCATAGGATGCCTCTACATTTCACTATATCTAGAAGGAAAAATTAATAGTAAATGACTGTAACCTAATTTAGCGAGGTCAAACATGTTTGTGTTTTGCAGAAATAATGGTTTGGTTTATCTTTTTGGCACCACTGGCATGTTGAATTTCCTGATAATAAAGTGTTGAAGAAGAGAGTGTCATGAATGTTAGCTGTTACCTCCTAACCATTAGAAAAATCAGCATCCTTCTCCATGTGTTTTCTGCATTGTTTCAGTATATATTTATTTACGTCCTTTAATTTTCTCCCCTCCGTTCAGTCCATTGTCCTGTATAAGACAGGTTCATGATAACTTTATTATTTTATCCATATGTCATGTTGTGTGATGTATGGACAAAATACATCTATACAATTTTTAAGACTCCAGATCTGATCTGTATGAAATAAACAGTGATATATTGGAATGACATCTTCTCTGAAAGGAGTGACCTGAGGAATTAACCTACATTGCTTTAGGTGCTGACATTGTGTGTGTACAAATTTGAGGGAAAGATAGTCACAACTGGTTTGTGGTCTTTGTGGTGGACTGTCATGTATCATTATCGATGTACTTACTTATTCATTTATTCTGGCTGTGTATCTTCTATACTGTTTCTGTATGTGGTACTGTTTTCTGCTATAGAAGCCAAAATACCAGATAGTTTCCCATTCACGTAGCTCAGCTGGTAAAGAATCTGCTGGAAATGCAGGAGATCCCGGTTCGATTCCTGGGTTGGGAATATCCCCTGTAGAAGGGAACGTCTACCCACTCCAGTATTCTTGGGCTTCCCTGGTGACTCAGCTGGTAAAGAATCTGCCTGCAATGTGGGAGACCTGGGTTCTATCCCTGGGTTGGGAAGATCCCTTGGAGAAGGGAATGGCTACCCACTCCAATAATCTAGCCTGGAGAATTCCATGGACTGAACAGTCCATAGGGTAGCAAAGAGTCAGAAAGGACTGAGTGACTTTCACTTTCACAGCAAATACAGAACATGGGTATGGGACATAGACTTGAACAGTAAAATTTATCAACCTTGACTTTGGATCAGAAGCAAGGAGCAATAACAAGCACATACTGGGGAGGATGAATTTGGATGACGGCAGTGACAGCACTGGCAACACCTGGTTTTGAAAGGCAAGACTGACTTCATGCCAGCCAGGCTTTAGGAGGTTTACGTTTGTGGTGATGGTGACCCTCTATGGGGCTAAACTGCATGGAGACAGCAGTGGACCCTCTCCAGGTATTTTTTAGGCATGATTTTGCAATAATTCTACCTGTTTCCTATTCCTTCTACAAGTTTGGTTCTTTGGCTTTTCTGGGGTGTTTGTTACATGTGTGTGTGTGTGAGAGAAAGTATAAGGGTATGCTTTAGCTGAAATATAAAATTTTGTTTACCTTTGTTTCTTTCACTTAAAAAATATATTATGGACCACTCTGCAATCAGTAGATCAATATTTAATTCTTATATTTTCTGGCTTCTTTATGCATATGATAATGTACATATTTTAAAGTAATTAGATTATATCATACATGCTGTACTATTATTTTTGCATTTATAAATTTTTTCAGTTTTCCTTCACTCCCACCCCTCAACCCCAGATTAGTTTAATAACCCCATTTATATTCTTCTGCTGCTTTATCAATACTTTTATAATATAAAACTGTCATTGCTTGCTTTACAAAAATGGCACAGTTATCTACACTTCTGTGCATCATATCCCCACCTTGATGAAAAGATCTCATGAAAACCATACAAAGATAATTGCTGTTGTTACAATCTTTTAAATAGCTGCTTGATATTTTATAATATAGCAATACCATATTTTGTTCATCCATTCCTCCTTAGGTATAGTCTTTTGGCTTTCAGTTGGCATGCCACCATAAGCCATGTGTCAGCAATAAAGTCTTTTTATTGTTAATTATAAACTTGGAAATAATTATCTTTAGGTATAAATCTTTAGAAATTTAGATGTTTTAAGCCACCTGAAGAAGACATTGGAAGAGAGTGACCAAGATGGATAGTGCCAACAGGTGATGAGAGTTATAGATTCTGGACCATTTTAAGTTGAGAGAAAGCAGTTACGAGTCTACCTGCATCCCCTTTGAGGGGACGGAGTAATTGGATCCTTCTTTCTTCTTAGGTATAAATATTAGTTTCTGAAAGACATGAACTTTTCTCAAGATGATTCAAGTAACCAACACAGAGAAATATACATGATTATTAAAAACCTTTTTTTAATCTTTCTGTTGTTTTTCTGCTCATCAAGGGAACCTGAAGACCCAAGAGTAATCTTATCCCCTGAGACACTAATTCAAAATAATCTCCTACCCATACCCATGTGTTAGTTTCCATTCTCTGCATAAACTAGTGGGGTTCTTGAACAGATATCAACCACTCTTTCTCATTCAGCAATCAGAGGAGCATTTGTTCTTTTAATTGTAACCTGCAAACAAGTATCTCAACATAGTATGCAGGAAGTAAGATTTTGGTATAAACAATAACAACAACAAAAACAACCAAAAGCACAAATGAGTTTTATACTGAAATGAATCACATACTATAAGGTGAGTTCTTAGAAAGGTATATGTCTCTTATTTCCCCTTGTTTCCCTTCTTAAACTTATTCAGAGATAAGTTACTTGGGGATGGTTAGACTTCCATCCCATCTAAATGTAGTCATCAAGTATCTCTCATATATGTACACACACACACACACACACATATGGTTGAACCTTGAATAAAACAAGTTTGAACACCCATGCATTTGCAGACTTTTTTCAATAAATATATTTGAAAGGTTTGGAGATTGTAACATTTTGAAAAAAATCACGTAGAAATCATAGCCTAAAAATATAAAAAAATTTAAGAAATTGTTAGGTATGTCATGAATGCATAAAATATATGTAGATGCTAGCATTTCCTTATAGAGGCAAAGATGAGTGACATTTAACATAAAACTAATACTGTATTAGCTTTTGCACCATTTTATAACTTTACTTTCAAAGACCTATTACCACACAGAATGCCTCTCTCCATCAAAATGGAAGAAGTTATATCAGCCTATCATCACAGATAAGTGGTTTTTTTTCTTTAAAGTAACAACGTTGTTAATACTGTATAATGAATACAGCTGTAATACTTAATGCCATAAGAGTTTTCTAACAATTCATTCATTCGTGTATGGACTAGGCTACCTTGAAACAGTCATTTAGCTGCGTCTTCATTATCAATGGATGGATTGTTATAGCTATAAATAAATGTGAATTTCTTTTTTACTTATCTTTTCATTTTGATGTCTAGTATTATGAGTAACACCTACAGTATCTTCCATCCTAAAAGACAAAATTGATATAGTGCTAATAAACAGATGATTCCTTTTGTAAACAGTTGACATAAACTTGCAATATCCATAAATACAGGATGGTAAATGCATTTTCCTATAATTGTCTTTATAACATTTTATTTTCTTTAGTTTATTATACAAATATAGTATATGGTACATATGCAAAATATTTGTTAACTGATTGCTATGCTATCAGCAAGGGAAGGTCAGTGGAAGATTATTTGTTGTTAAGTTTCTGGGAAGTCAAAGTTATATATGGATTTTTGACTGTTCAGGGGTTGGGAGAGAGGTTGTTGCCACTAAGCCCTGCATTGTTCACAACATAAATACATAGATGTGTGTACAAAGTAGTAATAAGGACCTATAAATAGGGACTAAGTTGCTATTGCATGAACAGACAAGTCAAACACATACCTCTCAATGATATTCCTGCTTTAGGTCTCAGGCTACCTTGCAATTCACCTGATGAAAATTTCCATACTTTATCTAACCTGATTGTGATTTATCCTGGTGATGGGATCCCACTGGTACAGCAGACACTTTAGAGACACATTTGTTCCATTTTTTTGAGTTCTGATGTCTATATATACATATAGGGTAACTCTGACTCTATTATTTATTCTCTTAAATGAAAAATATAGCTTTAATGCAACTTAAATCACACTGTTTGGAGATCAGATTCCTTTTGTATAGGCTTTGCTAAGAGTAGATATTCTCATTTCTCCCATGTTGGTGAGTCTCCCCTCAAAAAATAATTAATAATAACCTTGACCTCGACAGTATTGCATTAAATTACAAACATCATTTCTGCCTCACTTTTCATTGTACACAATTCCAACTTTTCTTGACTTCAAGCTGGCATAGGCCCTTTTCTCTTATGTTGGTTCTCTCTTGTCACAGGTAGTAGGTTTTAAATAAGAATCAAATACTTGATGGAATTGTCTTCTCTTCTGGGAGTATCACCTGGATTTATGAGGAGTGGAAGATACCATCTCCAACAAAGCCAACACTAAAAAATACTTACATATTTAAGATATCAATATGTATCAGTATATTAGAAACCAGTCGTTACCCAGTGGATCTTGGTTAGGAAAACACGTGTAAAGTTTATGTTCTCAGAGCCTCATGAAATACTATCTAAAAGAAGACAAGCATTCGGCCAGCAGTGTTACGAGGGTTGTCATTTTCTAGATCAAATGGGAGGTTGTAGGGATTCTGGATGGAATTTAGATTCTTAACCTGCTCTGAGAGTATTTCCTACATATCCAGGCATGGTGTTAGTGAGACACCAGTGCCAATCAGTACCAGGAATGGAATCTTCCTTGAGTTATGGCTTTGAAACTGAAGTCTCTACAGAATGTGAGAATTTATTCTCTCTCTCTGTATATAGACATAGATGTAAAGTGAAAATGAAAGTGTTAGTTGCTCAGTTATGTTTGACCCTTTGCAATCCTATGGACTGTAGCCGCCAGGCTCCTCTGTCCATGGAATTCTCCAGGCAAGAATACTGGAGTGGGTAGCCATTCCCTTCTCCAGGCGATCTTCCCGACCCCAGGGTCAAACCCGGGTGTCCCACAGTGCAGGCAGATTCTTTACAGTTCAGGCTTTCTTGGTGGCTCAGGTGGTAAAGAATCTGTCTGCAATGCAGGAGACCCAGTTCAATCACTGGGTCAGGAAGATCCCCTGGAGAATGGAATGACCACCCACTCCAGTATTCTTGCCTGGATAATTCCATGGGCAGAGAAGCCTGATGAGCCACATATACATGTATATGCACATACATATGTAATGTACATATATAATAAGTATATATGGTAATTCTGTAATACGAGGTACAATGTTATCATTATCATTTATTGAACAGTTATGTGTCAGGTACTGTACTAGGTACTTTCATGTATTATCTTGCTTAATACTTATAAATTCTCCATGAAGTAGGTGATGTTATTACTGCCAAGTTACCTATGAGAACTCCAGGAGATGATTAAGGTATACTTTAGACTTTGAAATGCTCATTGCTATTAAAGTAAATTTTTGGCTCTTTAGGCTTTCCTTTAAGTTTTCCCATGAACTCTGGAAAGAAAATATAATTTCAAATAGCTACCAAGATTCCCACCCCTGCTGTATATATTGTCTGTTAAATTGCCTCCCATTGATGTCAGTGGGACTTGTAAATATGATGTGCTCTCTCTTTCTTTTTTAAAATTTTATTGAAGCAGAGTTAATTTACAATGTTGTGTTAATTTCTTCTGTACAGCAGAGTTACTCAATTTTACATACACATATATTTTTCATATGGTTTATCACACAATATTGTATATAGCTCCTTGTGATATAGTGTGGCAGTGCATGCATCCTAGTAAAACCTTGTTATTTATCCATCCTATATATACTAGTTTGCATCTGCTAATCCCAAAGTCCCAATCATTTCCTTCTCAAGACCCCATGACTCTCTTGATTATATTATGTTCAGTTCAGTTCAGTCGCTCAGTCGTGTCTGACTCTCCACGACCCCATGAATCACAGCACGCCAGGCCTCCCTGTCCATCACCAACTCCCGGAGTTCACTCAAACTCATGTCCACAGAGTCGGTGATGCCATCCAGCCATCTCATTCTCTGTCGTCCCTTTCTCCTCCCGCCCCCAACCTTTCCCAGCATCAGAGTCTTTTCCAGTGAGTCAACTTGTCACATGAGGTGGCCAAAGTATTGCAGTTTCGGTGACACCTTTTCATAGTAAACTGGGGAGAGATTCTCCCACTGACATGGAAGCAGTAAGCTACCATATAATCAGATGGTTAGGTGGCTAGGACTTAATTGAGACCCCTGGAAGCTGAGAGCTATGCTTCCTACCAACAGCCAGCAAGAAAACAGGCACCTCAGTCCTAAACCCACAAGAAACTGAATACCAACAAGCTCAATAAACTTGGAAGAGGGTCCCAAACCTCAGATGAAATTACAGACTCAGCTGATACCTTAATTTCAATGTGGAAAGACCTTGAGAAGGGAACCCTGCTAACCTTACTAAAAAAACTGTAATACAGTAAATTTGAATTGTTTTATGCTACTAAATTTGTGATATTCACTGGAAGGAATGATGCTGAAGCTGTAGCTCCAATATTTTGGCCACCTGATGTGAAGAACTAACTCTTTGGAAGAGACCCAGATGCTGAGAAAGATTGAGGGCAAGAGGAGAAGGGGACGACAGAGGATGAGATGGTTGGATGGCATCATCAACTCAATGGACATAAGTTTGAGCAAGCTCTGGGGGATAGTGAAGGACCAGGAAGTTTGGCGTGCTGCATTTCATGGGAACTCAAAGAATCAGACACGACTTAGTGACTAAACAACAATAATGATGCACCAATAGATTATTGCAATGGATTTCTTGCATTTCCTTCTGCATATATATACCTGTGTGTACTTCTATTGTGTGTGTGTGTGTGAGAGAGAGAGAGAGAGAGAGAAAGAGACAGAGGATCATAATGAAATTATTGCATTCAGAAGCAATCACAACATTGTAAAGTAATTATCCCCAATTAAAAATATAATTTAAAAACAAAAAAAAGAAGCTTTGTAATAAGCAAAGTGGAATATAAGTTTAGAATGATTAACCATGTATGATGCATTTTCTATATAGAGAATAAGTTTTCATTTCTCAGTTAAATGCTGGGTGCTCTCGATATTCCCATAGAGATAGAGAGATGAAAAGCGAGGAGAAATGACAAACATGAGCCTAGTGACAACGTTCATCCTCTTGGGCCTTCCCCATTCGCCAGAGCTGGACACGCTCCTCTTTGGAATCTTCCTGGTGATCTATGTCCTCACTGTGGTGGGGAACCTTCTCATCCTGCTGGTGATTATCGTGGATTCACACCTGCACACCCCTATGTACTTCTTCCTGAGCAACCTGTCCTTCATTGACATGTGGTACTGCACGGTCACTGTGCCCAAAATGCTGATGACCGTGGTGTCCCCAGAAGGCAGTCCTATCTCCTTTCACAGCTGTGTGGCCCAGCTGTACTCCTTCCACTTCCTGGGCAGCACTGAGTGCTTCCTCTACACCGTCATGTCCTATGACCGCTTCCTGGCCATCAGTCACCCTCTCAGGTACGCCAGCATGATGAGTGGGAGGACGTGCACCTTCCTGGCCACAACCACGTGGCTCAGTGGCTCTGTGCACTCTGCTGTCCAGACAACACTGACATTCCGTTTGCCCTTCTGTGGCCCCAACCAGATCCAGCATTACTTCTGTGATGCACCGCCCATCCTCAAACTGGCCTGTGTAGACACGTCCACCGTGGAGATGGTGATCTTTGTCAACATTGGGGTGGTGGCCTCGGGCTGCTTTTTCCTGATAGTGCTGTCCTATGTGTCCATAGTCCGTTCTGTCCTGAAGATCCGCACCTCAGCGGGGAGATGGAGAGCCTTCCAGACCTGTTCCTCCCACTGCACTGTGGTTCTTTGTTTCTTTGTTCCCTGTGTTTTCATTTACCTGAGACCAGGCTCCAAGGAGGCTATGGACAGGATTGTGGCTGTTTTCTACACTGTGATGACACCCCTTCTGAATCCTGTGGTCTACACCCTGCGGAACAAGGAAGTGAAGAAAGCTCTCTTAAAACTTAAAGGCAAAGTAGTGCATTTGCAGAGCAAATAATCTCTGCAATGTAGGCTTACACATTTAACAAATATAGTAATAGAGTAGTATAATGAAACATAGAAATATAGTATAGTACAATATATAAATTTATCAGTGTGAAATGTTTTATGTAAATAGTTCTCAGTGTTAAACTTTATCCAGACTTCTTAGTCAGGAATATTTGTTTCAAGGATTTTTTTGAACTTTAAAAAATTGGAAATTTTTTATGATAAACTTGCTAAATTTTGATCTATGAACTCATTTCTCTACAACACATTTATTTTACCTTTTTTTCTAATATTATTCATATGTAATTGACATATAACATCATTTTTACGTTTCTAAAGAGTAAACATTCAACTTGGATCTTGGATGAAGAATGGTGAGTTATTTTTATATACCTAAGTTGATAATACACTTTTGTGTTTACGTCTTATGCACAGAAATTGGGGACACTGCTCAAGAATAGCAGCAATTATCAGAGGTCACTTACTAATGGATGCAGGTGCTCACCTGCCTTCTCATTTCTTTTTGTGGCTGCATGTGTGTGTATGTGTGTGTGTGTGCCTGTATGTATGTTTGCATGAAAGTCCCAAGGTAATTAGTCCTATTCCCAGGACATCCTGACCCTGGTCAGTGTTCCCACACTGAAAGAGTCCCATACTTCTGAGCAGATTGTTATCTCTCAAGGTGGGTATGCCAGGATAAGGTGTGACTCCGAGAGGCTCCTTTCAGAGACTGGGAACCATCACTACCTTCAGCGCACCCTGCAGTTTCTCAGGTTTGGTCAGTGTGATCAGGACGAAGCTACCATCAGACACCGCCAGTCTCCATCACATAATCTGGCCTTAAATTCATGTATTAATGGACCAAATGCTCATATTCAGCATAACCATTCTATCCTGGGTCATTTCACTATGGATGGTGATGAGTGTCATGCTGCTCAGAGAGCTCCTTCTCTCAACATTTTCGGGTCTTGGAAATTCAGTTTCACCAAACCTCAACCTCCTCTGGGATAGGGACACCCTACATTGTAGGCTGGAGCCAAGGGTGCTTCTTATTTAGAAAGAAAGTAGAAAAATTAAAATGTAACTAAATCACTTGGTATTGAGAGGGTAGCAGGCAGGAAGGCTAGAGGCCTCCAAATGGAGGAAAATCGCCTGCAAGTGTCAGATATTTTTTATCTCTCTCTTAAGTGGCAGGAGGAAACAGACGACAAGATTCAGATTTTTTTCCTTTCTCTATACAAATTTAAAAGGAGGTTTCTTTTAAAAGTCTGTGTAGCCATGACGACACCTGGTTCCACCTGAACTTAACTGTTCTCCAACCTTGAGCTAATCAATGTGTTTTTCTTATGGAAATGTTTTTCTTAAGCTATGTTAATCAACTATGAATTTTCCCTAGACTCTGTCTTTCTTCAAGTCAGTATGTTTTCAGTTCAGTTCAGTTCAGTCACTCAATCGTGTCTGATTCTTTGTGACCCCATGAATTGCAGCACGCCAGTCTTCCCTGTCCATTACCAACTCCCAGAGCTTACTCAAACTCATGTCCATTGATTCAGCGATGCCATCCAACCATCTCATCCTCTGTCGTCCCCTTCTCCCCGCCTTCAATCTTTCCCAGCATCAGGGTCTTTTCCAATGGGTCAGGTGTTTGCATCAGGTGGCCAAAGTATTGGAGTTTCAGCTTCAGCATCAGTCCTTCCAATGAATATTCAGGACTGATTTCCTTTAGGATTGACTGGTTGGATCTCCTTGCAGTGACTTGCCCAGTGAGTATGTTTTACTCATGCAAATGTTCTCTTAAGCTATGTTAATGAGACTATGGCTTTGCTCGGAAACCTGCCTTTCTTCAAGATTCATGTCAATCATTTTATGGCCCAAGACAACCTTGTGCCAGTGTTATCTCAAAGTGCATGTTGTGGGGGAGGGGACTGGTGCCAGTCTCTGAGTTTTGAGACATTTCCTTTCTCTGATTAACAGCCTGGTGGTAGCTATATGAAAGTTGCTCAGTTGTGTCCAACTGTTTGTGACCCTGTGGACTGTAAAGTCCATGGAATTCTCCAGGCCAGAATACTGGGGTGGGCATCTGTTACCTTCTCCAGGGGATCTTCCCAACCCAGGGATCGAACTCAGGTCTCCCACACTGCAAGCAGATTATTTACCAGTTGAGCCACAAGGGAAGCCACAAGGGAAGTAGCTTTACTTCCAGCTAAAGACTAGCATGGGGGCACTCTTTCTGCTCCCTTCTGATGTCTGTGTTAGAAGCTTTCTCTATCTCTTTTATACTTTAATAAAACTTTATCACACGAAAGCTCTGAGCGATCAAGCCTCGTCACTGGCCCTGGATTGAATTCCTCTCCTCCGGAGACCAAGAATCCCAGCATCTTTCATGGCTCAGCAACAACTTTTCAACATCATGGAATTTCAACATATTTCATTTACAAGTTAGAAAAATAAGGCCTAGTAAAGACAAAACACCCTAAAAAACCCCCCAGGGCATAGCTACACAGCCCATACAAGTGGACTTCCATGTTTAATGGGTGAAGTGCTATCATTGCATGTAAACAAAAGCAAATATTGGTTCAAATAAAGTTAGAAATAATTTTATGCTCTGTATCTCTGTTTCTCATCTGTGAAAGCTCTTCTCTTGTGATATTGTTTGGAGGATTCAATGAGTTAGTAGAAGTAAAAGTGCTTTGAGAAATGAAAGTGTTAGTCACTCAGTCTTGTCTGATTCTTTGTGACCCCATACAATGTAGTAGTGCTGATACACAATAGTTTCTTAATTCAAGTTTTAAAATTCAAACCTGGGGCCACCAGCTAGATAGCCTGATTCTCAAAATCAATCCTTTCACAAACTATTTCAGTGATTGACTAGTGATTCATGCATCTTCAAAAGTACAGTATTTTGAAGGTGCATGAATGTAGTTTTCTTTAAATCACTGATAATGCATTAGTATCATGATTAACACCATTATTGCTAATGCAATTATTTCAAATGTTTTCATAAATTTTATATTCACATATTTACTATTTTTCAAGTAATTTAACTTCAATAAAGTTGTGTAGTTTATATATCAAATGTAGGCTTTTTTTCAAAAGCTAATTTCCCCCCATATACTATGAAAAGCACCTTAGCTACCCTAACTCTGCCTGACTTAGATTCTAAGTGCTTTTTAACACTGTTTATTTGTGAACGCCACATTAAGTTGTGGACTTCTCAAGGAAAAATATTGCCTTTTCTTGTAGTAATCCACCTTCATAAATCTTGGTCTCATTTAAGATGCTCTCCCTGCTACAGATTCTTTCCCCTTCCCAGTATGTTTATACTTTCCGAGGGACCCAACTTCTGGTGCACACTCATAATTTTAGATATCACTCCTAAACAGGAGCCTTTTCTTTCTGTCCATGCTGTTTCTGTCTTCCTTGTTCAAGTCCCTAATAACTTCAGTTTGTCATATATTTCCATTAGTAGATAAAGCTATTTCATCAAATTTCATGTGTTTAAACTTTCCCCCCTCTTATTCAGCATTTGCCTCTGATGTGTTATGATTATCCCAGTAAAATGTATGCTGAAGCTCAAAGGGTATGCCCATAATTCTTCCTTATACCTTTCTTCTTTTATAATTGAAATAACAGTAAGAGAGGAGATAAATAGAGAATGATGAGACAGACGGGATGACATGAGAAAACTCTGTAAAATAAAGTAAAATGATGGATAATTGAAATATTTCAGTGATTAATCTTTTATATTGAAAGAAAGTGAAAGTCACTCAGTCATGTCCGGTCTTTGTGACCCCATGGACTGTATGGTCCATGGGATTGTCTAGGCTAGAATACTGGAGTGGGTAGCCTTTCTCTTCTCCAGGGGATCTTCCCAACCCAGGAATCGAACAGGGGTCTCCCGCATTGCAGGCGGATTCTTTACGAATTGAGCTATCAGGGAAGCCCATATTATCAAATATTAATTGCAACAACGTTATTTGTATATACTTCTTTATGTCATTATTATGCCCTAAGAATTACCAGAGCTGTTTTTAAAACAGTAAAATAAAAGGAGTAAAATAATTCACAACTGGTATGTGCATTGCACTTAAGGAATGATGCTGTTGTTCAGTCACTCAGTCATGTCTGACTCTATTGAACCACACGGAGTGCAGCACACCAGGCCTCCCTGTCCTTCACCATCTCCCAGAGCCTGCTCAGATTCATGTCCATTGAGTTAGTGATGCCATCCAATCATCTTGTTCTCTGTTATTCCCTTCTCCTGCCTTCAATCTTTCCCAGCATCAGAGTTTTCTCCAATAAGTCAGTTCTTTGCATCAGGTGGTCAAAGTATTGGAGTTTCAGCTTCAGCATCAGTCCTTCCAATGAGTCTTTAGGACTGAATATTTCCTTTAGGATTGATTGGCTTGATCTCCTCACAGTCCAAGGGACTCTCAAGAGTCTTCTCCAACACCACAGTTCAAAAGCATCAGTTCGTCAGCACTCAGCTATCTCTATAGTCCAACTCTCACATCCAAACATGACTACTAGAAAAACCATAGCTTTGACTAGATGGACCTTTGTTGGCAAAGGAATGTCTCTGCTTTTTAATATGTTGTCTAGGTTGCTCATAGCTTTTCTTCCAAAAAGCAAGCGTCTTTTAATTTCACAGCTACAGCCACCACCCTCAGTGATTTTGGAGCCCAAGAAAATAAAGTCTGTCACTATTTCCATTGCTTTCCCATCTATTTGCCATGAAGTGATGGGACTGGATGCCATGATCTTAGTTTTTTGAATGTTGAGTTTGAAGCTAACTTTTTCACTCTCCTCTTTCACCTTCATCAGGAAGCTCTTTAGTTCCTCTTTGCTTTCTGCCATAACGGGTGTCATCTGCATATCTGCAGTTATTGATATTTCTCCCAGCAATCTTGATTCCAGTTTGGGCTTCATGCAGTCTGGCATTTCTCATGATGTATTCTACATATAAGTTAAATAAGCAGGGTGACAATGTACAGCCTTGACATATTCCTTTCCAAATTTTGAACCAGTCCATTTTTCCATTTCCAGTTCTATCTGTTGCTTCTTGACCTGCATACAGGTTTCTCAGGAATGATGAAAGCTGAGTGAAACTTTCAACACATTGTGCTATATTTTGATGTATTCTCTTGAAGCTCTCCATGAGATAACTGAAATAATTTCTGTGGATCCGTGAACTTTTGCTCCTGTGTTAACCTGATATTTAAAAATATTGTTTGTAGTAACATGATGTGTATGATTGATTCCTTGAAGTTGTATTCTCTGAGTTTATTAGTACTTGAAAAGGATCCTAAATTATAGAAGTAAATAGTTAAATTATAAGAAGAAAATAGTTAACATAGAATCTGACTCAACTCCATAATGAATAGGGATGACTGAGAGTGGAAAAGCTGCCTTAAAACTCAACATTCAAGACATTAAGATCATGGCACCTGGTCCCATCACTTCATGGCAAATAAAAGGAGAAAAAGTGAAATGACCATTTATGGATTCTGGGCAAGTTTATGTTTAGAATAAACAGTTCTGAGTTTATCTGCATCACTGATAAGGAAATCAGGTAACCAAGTCCTTCTTTCTTCTTCGGCATAAGTACTAGCTCCAGAAGTCATGAACTCCTCTCAGGAGTGTCAGATAACAAACACACAGGGAACTATGTAGGTAATGATTAAAAATCTTTCATTAGTCCCTTTCTGTTGTTTTTCTGTTCATCTAGGGAGCCTGAACACCCAAGAGTAATCCTAATCCCTGAGAAAGCAAATCAAGTTACATTCTACCTTTCTGGCTATGTGAGTTTCCGTTCTCTGCCCTTAAGTTAGTTGGGTCCTTGAACAGAAATGAACCACCCTTTCTCAACAAGCAATCACAGGTACACCAGCTCTGTGAGTAGTAACTTGCAAATAAAGTGCTTCAATATAGCATGTTGAGTGTTCAACATTCTCCAGGGTAAAAGGTAAAAACAAATGAATTTTATATTTTTATAAATTAATATATTTATAAATTCAAATACATTTAAATTAAATTATGAATATAAGTATATTTATATATTTATAAATTTATATATTGTATTTATATATAATCATGCAGTGAAGGTGAGTTCTTAGAAAGGTAAATTTCTCTCATTTCCACTTGCTTTCCCACTTAAACTTCCATTGAGAGAGAAGATATTTTTATCTAACATTGTTAGATAAGACATCTTGCTAACTTCTTAAACCGGCTGTATACTTGTTTACTCATTGCTTTTCTTTTTTATGTAAAGTCTACTACTTTTAAGGCCTCCATGGATAATGTTTTCCATATCCCGTAGGTTTTAAGACTTTGTATTTTTGTTATCTTTCTTTAATGATGTTGTTTTTAAATGCCATGTACTCAGTGAGTGATATAAACACGTTGCAAATTTCAGTTTTCTAAAAAAAAAAGACATTGATAACCACTTGTGGTTATCAAGTCCCAACTGTCTCTCTTTCATTCTCTGTCTCTGTTTCTATACTTTATTCTTTCTCTCTGTATGTGGAATACACACATACAAACTGCACATATACATATATACACAGATTTATGTATATACACACAACATATGCATATCTGTATATGTACAATTAGTAATAAGGACCTACGAAAAGGGACAAAGTTGCTACAGCATAAACAGGCAAGTCAAACCCTGTTTACCTCTCACTGATAACACCAGCCTTAGGTCTCAGTCTACTTTGCAATTCACCTGATGAAAAATTTCATACTTTATTTAATCTATGTGATTTATCTTGGTGATGGGATCCCACTGGTACAGTAGAAATTTTAGAGGTATGTTTGTTTCATTTTTTTGGTTCTGATACCCACATAGGATATTAGGGTAATTGTCACTGCTATTTACTCTTTCATTTGAAGAATATAGCTTTAATTTACCTTAAGCCAGATTGTCTGGTAATAGTATCCATTGTGTATGGGATTTATAAGAGCAGAGAACCTAATTTCTCTCACATTTGTGAGAATTTCCTCGAAAAAGAGCAACAATCTTGAATTCAACAATATTTTCGATTAAACTAAAAGCATCACTTCTGCCTCAGTTTCCATTGTACACAATTCCAGCTTTTCATGATATTCAGTCCAGTTCAAATCAGTTACTCAGTTGTGTCTGACTCTTAGCGACCCCATTGACTGCAGCATGCCAGGCTTCCATGTCCATCACCAGCTCCCAAAGCTTGGTCAAACTTGTGTCCACCCAGTCGGTGATGACATCCAACCATTTCATCCTTTGTCATCCCTTTCTCCTCCTGCCTTCAATCTTTCCCAGGATCAGGGTCTTTTCCAATGAGTCAGTTCTTCACATCAGGAGGCCAAAGTATTGGAGTTTCAGCTTCAGCATCAGTCCTTTCAATGAATATTCAGGACTGATTTCCTTTAGGATGGACTGGTTGGATCTCCTTGAAGTCCAAGGGACTCTCAAGAGTCTTCTCCAACGCCATAGTTCAAAAGCATAAATTCTTCGGTGCTCAACTTTCTTCACACTCTAACTCTCACATCCATACATGACTACTGAGAAAACCATAGCTTTGACTAGATGGACCTTTGTTGAAAAGTAATGTCTCTGCATTTTAATATGCTGTCTAGGTTGCTCATAATTTTTCATCCAAGGAGCAAGCGTCTTTTAATTTCACAGATGCAGTCACCATCTGCAGTGATTTTGGAGTCCAAGAAAATAAAGACTGTCACTGTTTCCATTGTTTCTCCATCTATTTGCCATGAAGTGATGGGACCAGATGCCATGATCTTAGTTTTCTGAATGTTGACTTTTAAGCCAACTTTTTCACTCTCCTCTTTCACTTTCATCAAGTGGCTCTTTAGTTCTTCACTTTCAGCCATAAGGGTGGTGTCATGTGTGTCTGAGGTTATTGATATTTTTCTCAGCAATATTGATTCCAGCTTCTGCTTTGTCCAGCCCAGCATTTCGCATGATATACTCTGCATATAAGTTAAATAAACAGGCTGACAATATACAACCATGACACACTCCTTTCCCTATTTGGAGCCAATCTGTTGTTCCACATCCAGTTCTAATTGTTGCTTCCTGACTTGCATACAGATTTCTCAGGAGGCAGGTAAGCTGGTCTAGTATTCCCATCTTTTGAAGAATTTTCTATGGAAAATTTATTTGCTGTGATCCACACGGTCAAAGGCTTTGGTGTAGTCAATAAAGCAGAAGTAGATGTTTTTTGGAACTCTCTTGCTTTTTTGATGATCCAACGATGTTCAAATTTGATCTCTCATTCCTCTGCTTTTTCTAAATTCAGCTTGAACATCTAGAAGTTCATGGTTCACATACTGCTGAAGCCTGGCTTGGCGAATTTTGAGCATTACTTTGCTAGCGTGTGAAATGAAAGGAATTGTGCAGTAGTCTGAACATTCTTTGATATTGCCTTTCTTTGGGATTGGAATGAAAACTGACCTTTTCCAGTCTGGTGGCCACTGCTGAGTTTTCCAGATTTGCTGGCATATAGAGTGCATCACTTTCACAGCATCATCTTTTAGGTTTTGAAAGAGTTCAACTGAAATTCCATCACCTCCACTAGCTTTGTTTATAGTGATGCTTCCTAAGGCCCACTTGGCTTCTCATTCCAGAATGTCTGACTCTGGGTGAGTAATCACACTATCATGGTTATCTGGGTCATAAAGATCTTTTTAGTGTATTTTGTGTATTCTTGCCACCTCTTCTTAATAGCTTCTGCTTCTGTTAGGTCCATACCATTTCTGTCCTTTATTGTGCCCATCTTTGATTGAAATGCTCCCTTGGTATCACTAATTTTCTTGAAGAGATCTCTAGTCTTTCCCATTCTATTGTTTTCCTCTATTTCTTTGCATTGATCACTGAGGAAGGCTTTCTTATCTCTCCTAGCTATTCTGTGGAACTCTGCATTCACATGGGCATATCTTTCCTTTTCTCCTTTGCTTTTAGCTTCTTTTCTTTTCTCAGTTATTTGTAAGGCCTCTTCAGACAAATTTTTTTCCTTTTTGTGTTTCTTTTTCTTAGGGATGGTCATTATCACTGCCTCCTGTACAATGTCAGGAACCTCAGTCCATAGTTCTTCAGGCACTCTGTCTCGTCTAATCCCTTGAATCTATTTGTCACTTCCAGTATATAATCTTAGGGGTTTGATTTACATCATACCTGAATGGTCTAGTGGTTTCCCGTACTTCTTTCAATTTAAGTCTGAATTTATCAATAAGGAGTTCATGATCTGAGCCACAGTCAGCTCCCAGTCTTGTTGTTGCTGATTGTATAGAGTCTCTCCATCTTTGGCTGCAAAGAATATAATCAATCTGATTTCGGTATTGAGCATCTAGTGATGTCCGGTGTAGAGTCTTCTCTTGTGTTGTTGGAATAGGGTGTTTGCTATGACCAATGTACTCCCTTGGCAAAACTCTGTTAGCCTTTTCCCTGCTTCATTTTGTACTCTAAGGCCAAATTTGCCTGTTACTCCAGGTGTCTCTTGACTTCCTACTTTTGCATTCCAGCCCCCTATAATGAATAGGACATCTTTACTGGGTGTTAGTTCTAGGTCTGGATAGAACTGTTCAACTTCACCTTCTTTATCATTACTGGTTGGGATATAGACTTGGATTACCATGATATTGAATGGTTTGCCTTGGAATTGAACAGAAATCATTCTGTTGTTTTTGAGACTGACCCCAAGTGGTGCATTTCAGGCTCTTTTGTTGACTATAATGGCTACTCCATGTCTTCTAAGGGATTCTTGCTCACAGTAATAGATATAATGGTCATCTGAGTTAAATTCGCCAATTCCAGTCCATTTTAGTTCACTGATTCTTAAAATGTTGATGTTCACTCTTGCCAGCTCCTATTTGACCACTTCCAATTTACCTTGATTCATGGACCTAACAGTCCAGGTTCCTATGCAATATTGTTCTTTACAGCATCGGACTTTGCTTCCATCACCAGTCACATCCACAATTGCGTGTTGTTTTCACTTTGGTTCCATCTCTTTGTTCTTTCTGTTGTTATTTCTACAATATTTCTTGCTATTAAGTTAACATAGATCCTTTTTCTTGCATTGATTCCTTCTTGTTACAGGTAGTGGTTTTACATAAGAATCATATGCTTCATAGAGTTTTCTTCTCTTTTGAGGTCATTGCCTGGAATGGAAGTATAAGGAATGGAAGATTGGGGGAGGATAGCATCTCTAACAAATCTGATAACAAAAATATTATATTTAGATGCTTAGGATATAAATATGTATGTGAGAAACCAGCCACTACACAATGGATTGTGGTTGGGAGAACACATATGAAGTTTATATTTTAAGAGCCTCATAAGTCACTGCATAAAATAAGACAAGTTTGAGGCTAGCCGTATTGTGACGGTTGATAGTTTCTGGATCACATGAGAGGTTGTCAGGATTCTGTATGAAGTTTAGAGATTCTTAAGCTTCTCTGAGATTGTTTCCTATATAAAGAATTAGTGGTAGTGGGACACCAGTATCAATACCAGTGATAAAATTTTCCTCAAAATTGTAGCTTTGAAACTGAGACGTCTTTATATCACAACAAGAATTTATCTTCTCCCTCTACTCCCTCTCTGTCTCTGTCTCTCACTGCCCCCATATAGCTATACCTACACAATTAAAAGAAAACAACAAGGCAACAGCTCCATATAATTTGGTATCGTTTACTGAATACCTATGAATGTCATTACTTTACTAAGTAGTTGCCATTTATTATCTTACTTCACACTGACATTGTCACTGAGGCAGGTGATCCTGAACTTCAGATGAGATGAGAGACCAACCTGAAACTGACTTCAACACTGTGAGACCTGGAGCGTACAACAAGCTAACATGAACCAGAGAAAGTATAAAATAGAAAATTTGGCTTGTTTAATGGTGCTGTTAGTATTCATGATATATCAATAGAAATTTGTGTGGTTTTCTCCCTTTTTCACATCTATCTGTGTGTGCCTGTGTGTATGATGTGTGTGTGTGTGTTTGTGTGTGACAGAGAGGGAGTGAGAGGGATATAAGACAGAGAAGATGAAATCATTCTATGTCTCTTTTCAAGGGAGGTTTATGTAAGCAAAGTTGAGCATGACTCTAGAATTACCTACCTTGTATAATGCAGTTCTCGGTTCTCAATAAAATGTTGGGTGCTCTTGATGTTCCCAGAGAGAGACCAAAAGCGTGGAGAAATGACAAACATGAGCCTAGTGACAACGTTCATCCTCTTGGGCCTTCCCCATTCGCCAGAGCTGGACACGCTCCTCTTTGGGATCTTCCTGGTGATCTATGTCCTCACTGTGGTGGGGAACCTTCTCATCCTGCTGGTGATCGCAGTGGATCCCCACCTGCACACCCCCATGTACTTCTTCCTGAGCAACCTGTCCTTCATTGACATGTGGTTCTCCACGGTCACTGTGCCCAAAATGCTGATGACCCTGGTGTCCCCAGAAGGCAGTTCTGTCTCCTTTCCCAGCTGTGTGGCCCAGCTGTACTCCTTCCACTTCCTGGGCAGCACCGAGTGCTTCCTCTACACCGTCATGTCCTATGACCGTTTCCTGGCCATCAGGTACCCGCTCAGCTATGCCAGCATGATGAGTGGGAGGATGTGTGCTCTCCTAGCCACAACCACGTGGCTCAGCGGTTCTCTGCACTCTGCTGTCCACACCACACTGACATTCCGTTTGCCCTTCTGTGGCCCCAACCAGATCCAGCATTACTTCTGTGATGCACCACCCATCCTCAAACTGACCTGTGCAGACACCTCTGCCAATGAGTTGGTGATCTTTGTCAGCATTGGGGTGGTGGCCTCAGGCTGCTTTCTCCTGATAGTGCTGTCCTATGTGTCCATCGTCCATTCCATCCTGAAGATCCGCACCTCAGCGGGGAGATGGAGAGCCTTCCAGACCTGTGCCTCCCACTGCACTGTGGTCCTTTGTTTCTTTGTTCCCTGTGTTTTCATTTACCTGAGACCAGGCTCCAAGGAGGCTATGGACAGGATTGTGGCTGTTTTCTACACTGTGCTGACGCCCCTTCTGAACCCTGTGGTCTACACCCTAAGGAATAAGGAAGTGAAGAAAGCTCTGTTGAAGCTTAAAGACAAAGTAGTGTATTCGCACAGCAAATAATCTCTGCTATGTAGACTTGGTCATTTTATAAATATAGTAATAGAATAGTATAATGAAATATAGAAATATAGTATAGTACAATATATGATTTTATCAGTGTGAAATATTATATATATATCTTGGTTCTCAGTGTTAAACTTTATCTAAACTTCTTAGTCAGGAATATTTGTTCCAAAGATTTTTTTGAAATTGAAAAAATTACAAAATTTTTATTTATGATAAACGTGCTAAATTTTGGTCTATGAAATAATTTCTCTTCAATATGTCATTTTACATTTTCCTCTAATTTTATTCATATATAATTGACATATAACATGACTTTTACCTTTTTTAAGACTGAATACTCAACTTGGATCTTGGATGCAGAATGATGAGCTATTTATATATACTGATGTTGGGAGGGATTGAGGGCAGGAAGAGAAGGGGATGACAGAGAATGAGATGGCTGGATGGCATTACCTACTCGATGGATGTGAGTTTGGGTGAACTCCAGGAGTTGGTGATGGACAGGGAGGCCTGGCGTGCTGTGATTAATGGGGTCTTAAATAGTCGGACACGACTGAGCGACTGAACTGAACAGAACTGAAGTTGATAATGGCACCCCACTCCAGTACTCTTGCCTGGAAAATCCCATGGATGGAGGCACCTGGTAGGCTGCAGTCCATGGGGTTGCTAAGAGTCGGACACGATTCAGCGACTTCACTTTCACTTTTCACTTTCATGCATTGGAGAAGGAAATGGCAACCCACTCCAGTGTTCTTGCCTGGAGAATCCCAGGGACAAGGGAGCCTGGTGGGCTGCCGTCTATGGGGTTGCACAGAGTCAGATACGCCTGAAGTGAGTTAGCAGCAGCAGCAGCAAGTTGATAATATGCTTTTTTGTTTTTGTCTTATGCACACAAACTGGGGACACTGCTTAAGAACAGATAAAATTATCAAAGGTCACTTACTGAGGCAGCTGTGCACCTACCTCCTCAGTTCTTTTTGGGGCTGTATGTGTGTGTATGTGTGTGTGTGTGCCTGTGTGTGTGTTTGCATGAAGCTCCCAAGGTAACTATCTCGCTTCCCAGGATGTCTTGACCCTGGTCAGTGCTCCCACAATGAAAGAGTTCCACACATCTGAAAGGCTTGCTGTCTCTCCAGGTAGGTCTGCCAGGACAAGCTATGGATCTGAGAGGCTCCTTTCAGAGCCTGGGAACCATCACAACCTTCAGCGAGCCTTGAAGTTTCTCAGGTTTGGTCAGTGTGATCAGGATGAAGCGACCATCAAACACTTCTAGTCTCCATCACTTAATCTGACCTTAAATTCCTGTCTTAATGGAACAGATGCTCATATTCAGCACAAGCATTCTATGCTGGGTCATTTCACTATGGATGGTGATGAACGTCATGCTGCTCAGAGAGCTCCTTCTCAACATTTTAAGGTCTCGGAAATTCAGATTCACCAAATTGCAACCTCCTCTGGGAAAGGGACACTCTACATTGTAGGCTGGGGCCAAGAGTGCTTCTTATTTAGAAAGAAAGTAGAAAAATCAAAGTGTAATTAAATCACTTCACACCATGGGATTTCAACATATTTGTTTTACAAGTTAGAAAAATAAGGCCTAGGAAAGAGAAAACACCCTAAAACCCCCCAGTGCATAGTACACAGCCCATACAAGTGGACTTCCACGTGCAATAGGTGAAGTGCTATAACTGCATGTAAACAAAAGCAAATATTTGTTCAAATAAGGTTAGAAATAGTTTGATGTACTGTATCTCTGTTTTTCAGCTGTGAAAGACCTTCTCTAGCAATACTGTTTGGAGGATTCAATGAGTAGAAGTAAAAGTCCTTTGAGAAGTGAAAGTGTTGGTCATTCAGTCCTGTCTGACTTTTTGTGATTCTGGACTGTAGTAGTACTGTACACAATGGTTTCTTAATTCAAGTTTTAAAATTCAAACCTGGGACCACCAGCTAGATAGCCTGATTCTCAGACTCAGTCCTTTTACGAACTATTTAATGATTGACTAGTGATTCATGCATCTTCAAAAATATAGCAATTTTGAAGATGCATGAATGTAGTTTTCTTTAAATCACTGATAATACATTAGTATCATGATTAACATCATTATTCCCAATGCAATATGCAAATGCCAATGCAGTCCGACATTTCTCATGATGTACTCCGCATGTAAGTTAAATAAGCAGAGTGACAATGTACAGCCTTGATGTACTCCTTTCCCAATTTTGAACCAGTCCATTTTTCCAGGTCCAGTTCCTACTGTTGCTTCTTGACCTGCATACAGGTTTCTCAGGAATGATGAAAGCTGAGTGAAACTTTCAACACATTGTGTTGTATTTTGATGTATTCTCTTGAGACTCTCTGGAGAAGGCAATGGCAACCCACTCCAGTATTCTTGCCTGGAAAATCCCATGGACGGAGGAGGCTGGTAGGCTGCAGTCCATGGGGTCACCAAGAGTCAGACACGACTCAGAGACTTCACTTTCACTTTTCACTTTCATGCATTGGAGAAGGAAATGGCAACCCACTCCCGTGTTCTTGCCTGGAGAATCCCAGGGATGGGGGAGCCTGGTGGGCTGCCTTCTATGGGGTTGCACAGAATTGGACATGACTGAAGGAACTTAGCAGCAGCAGCAGATTGAGGCTCTCCTTGAAATAACTGAAATAACTTCTGTGAAGCCCTGGACTTGTCCTTGGAGACATTATTATGGTATTGTTCCTCTGTTATCCTGATATTTTAAAATGTTGTTTGTCGTAACATGATGTGTATGATTGATTCCTTGAAGTTGTATTCTCTGAGTTTATTAGTACTTGAAAAGGATCCTAAATTATAAGAAGTAAATAATTAACATAGAATCTGGCTCAACTCCATAATGAATAGGGATGACTGAGAGTGGAAAAGCTGCCTCAAAACTCAACATTCAAGACGTTAAGATCATGGCACCTGGTCCCCTCACTTCATGGCAAATAAAAGGAGAAAAAGTGAAATGACCATTTATGGGTTCTGGGCAAGTTTGTGTTTAGAATAAACAGTTCTGAGTTTATCTGCATCATTGGTAAGGAAATTGGGTAACTGAGTCCTTCTTTCTTCTTCGGCATAAGTACTAGCTCCAGAAGTCATGAACTCCTCTCAGAAGTGTCAGATAACAAACACACAGGGAACTATGTAGGTAATGATTAAAAATCTTTCATTAGTCCCTTTCTGTTGTTTTTCTGTTCATCTAGAGAGCCTGAATGCCCAAGAGTAATCCTATTCCCTGAGAAAGCAAATCAAGTTACATTCTACCTTTCTGGCTATGTGAGTTTCCGTTCTCTGCCCTTAAGTTAGTTGGGTCCTTGAACAAAAATGAACCACCCTTTCTCAACAAGCAATCACAGGTACACCAGCTCTGTGAGTAGTAACTTGCAAATAAAGTGCTTCAACATAACATGTTGAGTGCTCAACATTCTCCAGGGTGAAGCGTAAACATAAATGAATTTTATCTTGAAATAATCATGCAGTGAAGGTGAGTTCTTTGAAAGGTAAATTTCTCTCATTTCCACTTGCTTTCCCTCTTAAGCTTCCATTGGGAGAGAATATATTATTATCTAACATTGTTAGATAAGACATTGATAACCACTTGTGGTTATCAAGTCCTGACTGTCTCTCTTTCATCTCTGTTTCTATTCTTTATTCTTTCTCTCTGTATGTGGAATACACACATACAAACTGCACATATATATATACACATATATGTGTATACACACAACATATACCTATCTTTATAGTAATAGGGACCTACGAAAAGGGACAAAGTTGCTACAGCATAAACAGATAAGTCAAACCCTGTTTCCTCTCATTGATAACGCCAGCCTTAAGTCTCAGGCTATCTTGCAATTCACCTGATGAAAAACTTCATACTCATCTGATCTATGTGATTTATCCTGGTGATGGGATCCCACTGGTACTGTAGAAATTTTAGAGATATGTTTGTTTCATTTTTTTGGTTCTTATACCCACATAGGCTATTAGAGTAAATGTCACTACTATTTACTCTTTCATTTGAAGAATATAGCTTTAATGTAGCTTAAGCCAGATTGTCTGGAGATAGTATCTATTCAGTGCGAGCTTTACTAAGAGAAGAGAATCTCATTTCTCTCACAATGGTGAATCTTTCCTTGAAAAAATAGTAACAATCTTGAATTCAACAGTATTTTGGATTAAACTAAAAGCATTATTTCTCCCTCAGTTTCCATTGTACACAATTCCAGCTTTTCATGATATTCAGTCCAGTTCAGATCAGTCACTCAGTTGTGTCCGACTCTTAGTGACCCCATTGACTGCAGCATGCCAGGCTTCCCTGTCCATCACCAGCTCCCAAAGCTTGGTCAAACTCGTGTCCATCCAGTCGGTGATGACATCCAACCATTTCATCCTTTGTCATCCCTTTTTCCTCCTGCCTTCAATCTTTCCCAGGATCAGGGTCTTTTCCAATGAGTCAGTTCTTCACATCAGGAGGCCAAAGTATTGGAGTTTCAGCTTCAGCATCAGTCCTTTCAATGAATATACAGGACTGATCTCCTTTAGGATGGACTGGTTGGATCTCCTTGCAGCCAAGGGACTCTCAAGAGTCATCTCCAACACCACAGTTCAAAAGCATCAATTCTTTGGCACTCAGCTTTCTTTATAGTCCAACTCTAACATCCATATGTGACTACCGGGAAAACCATAACTTTAACTAGATGGACCTTTGTTGGCAAAGTAATGTCTCTGCTTTTTAACATGCTGTCTAGGTTGCTCATAGCTTTTCTTCCAAGAAGCAAACCTCTTTTAATTTCACAGCTGCAGTCACCATCTGCAGCGATCTTGGGGGCCAAGAAAATAAAGTCTGTCACTGTTTCCATTATTTCCCCATCTATTTGCCATGAAGTGATGGGACCAGAAGCCATGATCTTAGTTTTTGAATGTTGAGTTTTAAGTCAACTTTTTCACCCTCCTCTTTCACTTTCATCAAGTGGCTCTTTAGTTTTTCTTCACTTTCTGCCATAAGGGTGGTATATTTTTCATATCTGAGGTTATTGACATTTTCCCCAGCAATCTTGATTTCAGCTTGTGTTTTGTCCAGCCCATCATTTCACATGATATACTCTGCATGTAAGCTAAATAAGAAGGTTGAGAGTATACAATCATGACATACTCCTTTCCCTATTTGGAACCAGTCTGTTGTTCCATGTCCAGTTCCAAATCTGTATGCTTCTTGACCTGCATACAGATTTCTCAGGAGGCAGGTTAGGTGGTCTGGTATTCCCATCTCTTTCAGAATTTTCCATAAATTGTTGTGATCCACACAGTCAAAGGCTTTGGCATAGTCAATGAAACAGAAGTAGAATTTTTTTCTGGAACTCTTTTGCTTTTTCGATGATACAATGGATGTTGGCAATTGATCTTGGTTCCTTTGCTTATCTAAATCCAGCTTGAACATCTGGAAGTTCACGGTTCACATACTGCTGAAGCCTGGCTTGGAGAATTTTGAGCATTACTTTGCCAGCATGTGAGATGAGTGCAATTGTGCAGTAGTTTGAGCATTCTTTTTCATTGCCTTTCTTTGGGATTGGAATGAAAATTGACCTTTTCCAGTCCTGTGGCCACTGCTGAATTTTCCAAATTTGCTGGCATATAGAGTGCATCACTTTCACAGCATCATCTTTTAGGATTTGAAAAAACTCAATGGGAATTCCATCACCTCCACCACCTTTGTTCCAACTTTGTGATGCTTCCTAAGGTCCACTTGACTTCCCATTCCAGGATGTCTGAATCTAGGTGAGTGATCACACCATGTGGTTATCTGGGTCATGAAGTTCTTTTTTGTATAGTTCTTCTTTGTATTCTTGCCTCCTCATCTTAATATCTTCTGTTTATGTTGCTGTTTCTGCTGCTGCTAAGTCGCGTCAGTCGTGTCCGACTCTGTGCGACCCCATAGATGGCAGCCCAACAGGCTCCTCTGTCCTTGGGATTCTACAGGCAAGAATACTGGATTGGGTTGGCATTTCTTTCTCCAATGCATGAAAGTGAAAAGTGAAAGTGAAGTCGCTCACTAGTGTCCGACTCTTAGCAACCCCATGGACTGTAGCCTACCAGGCTCCTCCGTCCATGGGATTCTCCAAGCAAGAGTACTGGAGTGGGTTGCCATTGCTTTCTCCTCTGTTTATGTTCAGTTCAGTTCAGTCACTCAGTCGTGTCCGACTCTTTGCGACCTCATGAATCACAGCACACCAGGCCTCCCTGTCCATCACCAACTCCCGGAGTTCACTCAAACTCATGTTCATCGAGTCGGCGATGCCATCCAGCCATCTCATTCTCTGTCGTCCGCTTCTCCTCCCGCCCCCAACCCCTCCCAGCATCAGACTCTTTTCCAGTGAGTCAACTTGTCGCATGAGATGGCCAAAGTATTGGAGTTTCAGCTTCAGCATCAGTCCTTCCAATGAACACCCAGTATTGATCTCCTTTAGAATGGACTGGTTGGATCTCCTGGCAGTCCAAGGGACTCTCAAGAGTCTTCTCCAACACCACAGTTCAAAAGCATCAATTCTTTGGTGATCAGCTTTCTTCATAGTCCAAATCTCACATCCATTCATGACCACTGGAAAAACCATAGCCTTGACTAGATGGACCTTGGTTGGCAAAGTAATGTCTCTGCTTTTTAATGTGCTATCTAGGTTGGTCATAACTTTCCTTCCAAGGAGTAAGCGTCTTTTAATTTCATGGCTGCAGTCAGCATCCGCAGTGATTTTGGAGCCCCCCAAAATAAAGTCTGACACTGTTTCCACTGTTTCCCCATCTATTTCCCATGAAGTGATGGGACCAGATGCTATGATCTTTGTTTTCTGAATGTTGAGCTTCAAGCCAACCTTTTCCCTCTCCTCTTTCACTTTCATCAAAAGGCTTTTTAGTTCCTCTTCCCTTTCTGCCATAAGGGTGGTGTCATATGCATATCTGAGGTTATTGATATTTCTCCCGGCAATCTTGATTCCAGCTTGTGCTTCTTCCAGCCCAGCATTCCTCAAGATGTACTCTGCATATAAGTTAAATAAGCAAGATGACAATATACTGCCTTGACGTACTAGGTCCATACAATTTCTGTCCTTTATTGTGCCCATCTTTGCATGAAACATTCCCTTGGTATCTCTAATTTTCTTGTAGAAATCTCTAGTGTTTTCCATTCTGTTGTTTTCCTCTATTTCTTTGCATTGATCACTGAGGAAGGCTTTCTTATGTCTCCATGCTATTCTTTGGAACTCTGCATTTAAGTGGGTATATCTTTCCTTTTATCCTTTGCCTTTAGCTTCTCTTCTTTTCTCCACTATTTGTAAGCCCTCCTCAGACAACCATTTTGCCTCTTTGCGTTTCTTTTTCTTGGGGATGTTCATGATCACTGCCTCCTGTACAAATACAGGAACCTCCATCCATAGTTCTTCAGGCACTCTGTCTATCAGATATAATTCCTTGAATCTATTTGTCACTTCCACTGCATAATCATAAGGGATTTGATTTAGGTCATACCTGAATGGTCTAGTGGCTTTCCATACTTCCTTCAATTTAAAAGTCTGAATTCAGCATTAAGGATTTCATGATCTGAGCCACAGTCAGCTCCCCAACTTGTTTTTGCTGATTGTATAGCACTTATACAAGAATATAATCTTTGGCTGCAAAGAATATAATCAATCTGATTTTGGTATTGAGCATCTAGTGATGTCTATGTGTAGAGTCTTCTGTTGTGTTGTTGGAAGAGGATGTTAGCAATGACCAGTGAGTTCACTTGGCAAAACTCTGTTAGCCTTTTCCCTGCTTCATTTTGTACTCCAAGGCCAAATTTGCCTGTTACTCCAGGTATCTCTTGACTTCCTACTTTTGCATTCCAGCCCCCTATAATGAATAGGACATCTTTATTGGGTGTTAGTTCTAGAAGGTCTTGTAGGTCTTGATAGCACTGTACAACTTCACCTTCTTCAGCATTAATATTGAATGATTGGCCTTGGAAATGAACAGAAGTCATTCTGTTGTTTTTGAGACTGCCCCCAGTTGCTGTATTTCAGACTGTTTTGTTGACTATGATGGCTATTCCATGTCTTCTAAGGGACTCTTGCCCACCGTAGTAGATATAATGGTCATCTGAATTATATTTGCTGATTCCAGTCCATTTTAATTCACTGATTCCTAAAGTGTTGATGTTCACTCTTGCCATCTCCCATTTGACCACTTCCAATTTACCTTCATTCATAGACCTAACATTCCTATGCAATAGGTTTGCTTTACAGTATCAGACTTTAATTGCATCACCAGTCACACCACATTTGGGTGAGTTCTCACTTTGGCTCCATCTCTTCTTTCTTTCTGGTATTATTTGTCCAATATTTCTTGATATTAAGTTAACATACGTCCTTTTCTTTTGTTCTTTCTTGTTACATGTAGTAGGTTTTACATAAGAATCATAAGCTTCATAGAGTTAGTTGTCTTCTCTTTTGAGGTCATTTCCTGGATTTATGAGTATAAGGAATGGAATATTGGAGGAGCATATCATCTATAACAAAGCTGATAAGAGATAATACTATATTTAGATGCTTAGGATAGAAATATGTATGTGAGAAGCCAGCCGCTTCCCAGTGGATTGTGGTTGGGAGAACACATATGAAGTTTATATTTTCAGAGTTTCATAAATGACTGCGTAAAAGAATACAAGTTTGAAGCTAGCAGTCCTGTGACAGTTGGTATTTTGTGGATCACATGAGAGGTTGTCGATTCTGCATGAAGTTTATAGTTTCTTAAGCTTCTCTGAGATTGCTTCCTACATAAACGATTAGTGGTAGTTAGTGGGACACCAGTATCAATACCAGTGATGAAATTTGCCTCAAAATTGTAGCTTTGAAACTGAGACGTCTTTATAGCACAACAAGAATTTATCTTCTCCCTCTACTCCCTCTCTGTCTCTGTCTCTCTCACTGCCCCCATATAGCTATACCTACACACTTAAGAGAAAACAACAGGGCAACAGCTCCATATAATTTGGTATCGTTTACTGAATACCTATGAATGTCATTACTTTACTAAGTAGTTGCCATTTATTATCTTACTTCACACTGACATTGTCACTGAGGCAGGTGATCCTGAACTTCAGATGAGATGAGAGACCAACCTGAAACTGACTTCAACACTGTGAGACCTGGAGCGTACAACAAGCTAACATGAACCAGAGAAAGTATAAAATAGAAAATTTGGCTTGTTTAATGGTGCTGTTAGTATTCATGATATATCAATAGAAATTTGTGTGGTTTTCTCCCTTTTTCACATCTATCTGTGTGTGCCTGTGTGTATGATGTGTGTGTGTGTGTTTGTGTGTGACAGAGAGGGAGTGAGAGGGATATAAGACAGAGAAGATGAAATCATTCTATGTCTCTTTTCAAGGGAGGTTTATGTAAGCAAAGTTGAGCATGGCTCTAGAATTACCTACCTTGTATAATGCAGTTCTCGGTTCTCAATAAAATGTTGGGTGCTCTTGATGTTCCCAGAGAGAGACCAAAAGCATGGAGAAATGACAAACATGAGCCTAGTGACAACGTTCATCCTCTTGGGCCTTCCCCATTCGCCAGAGCTGGACACGCTCCTCTTTGGGATCTTCCTGGTGATCTATGTCCTCACTGTGGTGGGGAACCTTCTCATCCTGCTGGTGATCGCAGTGGATCCCCACCTGCACACCCCCATGTACTTCTTCCTGAGCAACCTGTCCTTCATTGACATGTGGTTCTCCACGGTCACTGTGCCCAAAATGCTGATGACCGTGGTGTCCCCAGAAGGCAGTTCTGTCTCCTTTCCCAGCTGTGTGGCCCAGCTGTACTTCTTCCACTTCCTGGGCAGCACCGAGTGCTTCCTCTACACCGTCATGTCCTATGACCGTTTCCTGGCCATCAGGTACCCGCTCAGCTATGCCAGCATGATGAGTGGGAGGATGTGTGCTCTCCTAGCCACAACCACGTGGCTCAGCGGTTCTCTGCACTCTGCTGTCCACACCACACTGACATTCCGTTTGCCCTTCTGTGGCCCCAACCAGATCCAGCATTACTTCTGTGATGCACCGCCCATCCTCAAACTGACCTGTGCAGACACCTCTGCCAATGAGTTGGTGATCTTTGTCAGCATTGGGGTGGTGGCCTCAGGCTGCTTTCTCCTGATAGTGCTGTCCTACGTATCCATTGTCCATTCCATCCTGAAGATCCGCACCTCAGCGGGGAGATGGAGAGCCTTCCAGACCTGTGCCTCCCACTGCACTGTGGTCCTTTGTTTCTTTGGCCCTGGTGTTTTCATTTACCTGAGACCAGGCTCCAAGGAGGCTATGGACAGGATTGTGGCTGTTTTCTACACTGTGCTGACGCCCCTTCTGAACCCTGTGGTCTACACCCTAAGGAATAAGGAAGTGAAGAAAGCTCTGTTGAAGCTTAAAGACAAAGTAGTGTATTCTCACAGCAAATAATCTCTGTAATGAAGATACACCCATTTAGCAAATTTAGTAATATATTTTAGTGATCAATAAGAAATGTATTACAGTTATATTTCTCGGTGTTCAACTTTATCCAAACCTGGTATTCTGGAATATTTGTTTAACAATGTTTCTGAGGAATTTTATTATAAAACCTGTATTATATTTTTAAACATGATTTTCCAGTTCATTAATTTAGTATAATGAAAATGTATATTTTCTTAAACTGCATAGCTCCTTATAAAATAATTTGGTTTAATCTTTTTTTTTTTTAATTGAAGAATTACAACTTTTGTTTTAGGGTAGAGTTGATCTAAAATGTGTTAGTTAGGTGTACAGCATTGTGATTCAGTTATATATACATATATTCATTCTTTTTCAGATTCTTTTCCCACTTAGGTTATTAAAGAATATTGAATAGAGTACCCTGGGCTATCTAGTAGGTCCCTGTTGGTTACCTATTTCATATATAGCAGTGCTTGTGTTAAATCCAGGGTCCTCCATCTTCCCCTTATCCCCCACATGTTTCTTCTTTGGTAACCATACATTTGTTTTTGAAATATGAGTCTGTTTCTGTTTGTAAATAACTTCCTTTATTTCATTTTAGAAATTAGGTTTTACAAGTGAGTCATATCATGTAATATTTATCTTTCTTTGTCTGACTTACTTCACTTAGTATGAGAATCTCTGGGCCCATCCATGTTGTTACAAATGGCATTATTTCATTCTTTCTAATGGTAGAGTAATATTCCATTGTATATATGTACCACATTATCTTTTTAAAATTAATTAATTTTTTTAATGGAAGGATAATTGTTTTACAGAATTTTGTTGTTTTCTGTCAAACATCAGTAAGAATCAGCCATAGGTACACCCATGTCCCCTCCCTCTCAAGCCTCCCTTCCATCTCCCTCCCCATCTCACCCTTCTAGATTGTCTCAGAGGCCCTGTTTGAGTTCTCTGAGTGACCTCTGGGTTGCTTCCATGTCTTGGCTGTTGTAAATTGTGCTACAGCAAACATTGGTGTGCATGTATCTTTTCAAATTAGAGTTTTCTCCAGATATATGCCCGGGAGTGAGATTACTGGATCATACGGTAGCTATTTTTTTGTTTCTTAAGGAACCTACATACTGTTCTCAATAGTGGCTGCAAAAATTTACATTCACACCAACTGTGTAGGGGGTTCCCTTTTCTTAACACCCTTTCCAGCATTTGTTGTTTGTAGATTTTTTGATGATGGTCATTCTGACTGGTGTGAGGTGATATCTCAATGCAGTTTTGATTTATATTTCTCTAATTATTAGTGACTTTACTCTAGTAAAGTCATGCTAAAAATTCTCCAAGCCAGGCTTCAGCAATATGTGAACCGTGAACTTCCAGATGTTCAAGCAGGTTTTAGAAAAGACAGAGGAACCAGAGATCAAATTGCCAACATCTGCTGGATCATGGAGAAAGCAAGAGAGTGCCAGAAAAACATCTATTTCTGCTTCATTGACTATGCCAAAGCTTTTGACTGTGTGGGTCACAATAAACTGTGGAACATTCTGAAAGAGATGGGAATACCAGACCACCTGACCTGCCTCTTGAGAAACCTGTATGCAGGTCAGGAAGCAACAGTTAGAAGTGGACATGGAATAATAGACTGGTTCCAAATAGGAAAAGGAGTACCTCAAGGCTGTATATTGTCACCCTGCTTATTTAACTTCTATGCAGAGTACATCATGAGGAACGCTGGGCTGGAAGAAGCACAAGCTGGAATCAAGATTGCTGGGAGAAATATCAATAACCTCAGATATGCAGATGACACCACCCTTATGGCAGAAAGTGAGGAGGAACTCAAAGGCCTCTTGATGAAAGTGAAAGAGGAGAGTGAAAAGTTTGGCTTGAAGCTCAACATTCAGAAAACAAAGATCATGGCATCTGGTCCCATCACTTCATGGGAAATAGTTGGAGAAACAGTGGAAACAGTGTCAGACTTTATTTTTTGGGGCTCCAAAATCACAGCAGATGCTGATTGCAGCCAGGAAGTTAAAAGACGCTTACTCCTTGGAAGGACAGTTATGACCAACCTAGATAGCATATTAAAAAGCAGAGACATACTTTGCCAATGAAGGTCCGTCTAGTCAAGGCTATGGTTTTTCCTGTGGTCATGTATGGATGTGAGAGTTGGACTGTGAAGAAAGCTGATCGCCAAAGAATTGATGCTTTTGAACTGGTGCTGGAGAAGACTCTTGAGAGTCCCTTGGACTGCCAGGAGATCCAACCAGTCCATTCTAAAGGAGATCAATCCTGGGTGTTCATTGGAAGGATTGATGCTAAAGCTGAAACTCCAATACTTTGGCGACGAGTTGACTTACTGGAAAAGAGTCTGATGCTGGGAGGGATTGGGGGCAGGAGGAGACGGGGACGACAGAGAATGAGATGGCTGGATGGCATCACCGACTCGATGGACTTGAGTTTGAGTGTACTCCGGGAGTTGGTGATGGACAGGGAGGCCTGGTGTGCTGTGATTCATGGGGTCGCAAAGATTCGGACACGATTGAGCAACTGAACTGAACTGAA
The DNA here is from genome assembly GCF_049115385.1 of Moschus berezovskii. NCBI lineage: Eukaryota > Metazoa > Chordata > Mammalia > Artiodactyla > Moschidae > Moschus > Moschus berezovskii. The sequence goes on along the minus strand of NC_142484.1, from coordinate 22,267,586 downwards.
CTGAATTATTAGTGATATTGAGTATCTTTGCATGTACTTTGTGGCCATCTGTATGTCTTCTTTGGAGGAATGTGTGCTTAGATCTTCTGCCCATTTTTTGATTTTGTTGTTCAGTTTTTTGTTTTTTTTTGACATAGAGCTGCATGGGCTGTTTGCATAGTTTGGATATTAAACCCTTTTCGATTGCTTCATTTACACACTTTTTTCCTTATTCTGAGGGTTGTATTTTCTTTTTGTTTATGGATCCCTTTGCTGTGCAAAATCTTCTAAGTTTAATTAGGTCCCTTTTTTCATTCCTCATTATTTTAGTAGGTGGATCAAAAAGGATCTTGCTGCAATTTATGTCAAAGTGTCTTCTGACTACTTTTTCCTCTAATTGTTTTATAGTATTACTCTTACTATTTTAAATTCACAGTTATGTTTTAGATAAATTAAAAATAAGAAAAATAATATTTTACTAATATTTATTCTTCTCTGATGCTTTTTTAGAATGTCAATTCAAGCATCTGACCTAGATTGTTTTTCTTTTGCCTAAAGAACTACTTTTAATATTTTTTGCACGGCAGGCCTCGGGTAACAGATTCTTTTAGATTTTGTTTATCTGAGAATGTCATCATTTTACCTTCAATTTGAAGGATAACATTATTGGATTTAAAACTCTAAGCTGGTGAGTTTTGTATTTCAACAGTTTAAATTTTTTACTCCACTCTTTTTTGATTGACCAGTGTCCAGAGAGAGTTCCTTTTTTTACTGTTTAGTGGAGGTGGTTTACGTATTTTGGATACTAGTTCAGTTCATTTCAGTTCAGTCACTCAGTCATGTCTGACTCTTTGCGACCCCATGAACCACAGCACGCCAGGCCTCCCTGTCCATCACCAATTCCTGGAGTCCACCCAAACCCATGTTCATTGAGTTGGTGATGCCATCCAACCATCTCATCCTCTGTCTTCCCCTTCTCCTCTTGCCCTCAATCTTTCCCAGCATCAAGGTCTTTTCAAATGAGTCAGCTCTTTGCATCAGGTGGCCAAAGCATTGGAGTTTCAGCTTCAGCATCAGTCCTTCCAATGAATATTCAGGACTGATCTCTTTTAGGATGGACTGGTTGGATCTCCTTGCAGTCCAAGGGACTCTCAAGAGTCTTCTCCAACACTACAGTTCAAAAGCATCAATTCTTTGGCTCTCAGCTTTCTTTATAGTCCAACTCTCACATCCATACATGACCACTGGAAAAACCATAGCCTTGACTAGATAGACCTTTGTTGACAAAGCAATGTCTCTGCTTTTTAATATGCTCTCCAGGTTGGTCATAACTTTCCTTCCAAGGAGTAAGCGTCTTTTAATTTCATGGCCGCAATCAGCATCTGCAGTGATTTTGGATACTGCTGCTGCTGCTGCTAAGTCACTTCAGTTGTGTCCGACTCTGTGTGACCCCATAGACGGAAGCCCACCAGGCTCCCCCATCCCTGGGATTCTCTAGGCAAGAATTATCAAATAGATGATTTGCATGTTTCTCTCATTCTGTGTGCTGTTCTTTTACCTGCTCCATGTCTTTTGGAGGCACTCCTTATGTTGAGCAGTGGAAACATTTGAAGAACCTGGCACTTTCTAACTAATAAGGAAACCCTCCGGATTAAGTGTAGAATTTCACTTGACTTTTTCTTTAATTTTATCTAAAACTTAAGCATACTTTTGATAGTTGTATTTTTATTACAATGTTCCAGTGTACTTTCATTACAATGTTTCAGTAGCTCATTGGGTAATTGAAGATCACTGAAAAATTTTAATTTAGAAAGGGGCAGATATATGCTTTCAGAACATATTCTCCAGCTATGTGTATGGCCAAAAGAGGGAGTATATGGGAAAAGCTAGAAGTATAACTGGCATCATTACATTTCAGCATATAGTTCAATAAAAATCTAAAAAACTCTGAACTTGCGTGGTGGCTGAGGGAAAAGGACGGAAGTCAGTGTGTCTGTTTACCCTAATGCTGAGCAGGTAAGAAACATGAGAAACACTCGGAAGGCTTTCATAAGAGAATGATGTAACTTACAGAGTTATTTATAGAGTGCCCACTGTGTACTCTGCTGTATGCACAGCACTACAAGAGAAGTGGCAAAGAAGACAGAAGAAATGTTACTCTTTATAGAGCTTACAGTGTATAGGGACACAGAAATTAAAGGGAAAAATGTCTGGTGAGTGTTGTGATGGGGGACTTGCTGAAAGTTTTGAGAACATATATGATGTCAACTGACATTGTTGATTATATACCATGTACCATGTACTGTTCTAACCATTTTATGTGTTTTTTCCATTTAATCATCAAGACAACCCAATGAAAGAGAGGCTATTATTATTATTATTTTAATTTATTTATTTTAATTGGAGGCTAATTACATTATTGTATTGTATTGCTGTGGTACATATACACAATGGAGTATTACTCAGCAATTAAAAAGAGATGCCATTATTATCATCACTATTTTAGAAATTATAAACCTGAGGCATAAAGAGTTTAAGTGCCATGTCCAAGTTAGTAAGCATGGGGGTAGGACTGAAGCTCATATTCTCTAATTGAATAGGCCCCACTCTTTCTTATGATGAGAAGGACTTGATGACCTCAGTTAATGAAACGGTACATTTAAGGACCCAGTTGGAAAGTATTGATTAGAATCAGGGTGCAAGTAGTCATAGGAGAAGGGTTTCTGTGTGTTTATTTACAATTTTTTTTTATTGGTAACCTCATTCTATTTCTTTCTCACCTTGGGGAAGGAAATATGCGTTTTCTTTCAAGTATTTTTCAATTTTTAAAAGTATGTCTTCTTTATTTCATACCACGTTCACAATTTCCTTTTCCTATTCCTAATTAAGAATAGCATTAAGAAATATATTCATCTCTTTTTTAATTGTTGTTATGAGCTTTGGCTTTTTTTTTTCTTATTTGGAAAAGATGAATGATTCTGCTAATGATAAATAAAGTAGCACTAATGGGACTTTAAAGCCTTTTTAAGTGTGTACCTTTCTTATATCCTTCATTGTACAGAAATCCTCATGACAGTTTCCAGTTAGTTTTCAGTGAGAATTGTTGTGTATGTAGGTGTATTTTTGATGTGTTTGTGGGGGTTGTGAGCTCCAAGTCGTCCTACTCTGCCATCATGATTTCTCTTCCTGCCCTTTATGTGTTTTTAAAACTTGAAAACCTATAAGTAAATAAGTGCCAAGATGTTAATTAAGAATAAATGCACATGCACGCATGGTAAGTGGCTTTAGTTGTGTCCAACTCTTTGTGACCCTGTGAACTGTAGCCCGCCAGGCTCTTCTGTCCATGGGATTCTCCAGGCAAGGATACTGGAGTGGGTTGCCGTGCTCTCCTCCAGGAGATCTTCCTGACCCAGGGATCTAACCAGCGTCTCTTCGGTCTCCTGCATTATTAGCAGGTGGGTTCCTTACCACCAGTGCCAGCTGGGAAGCCCCCAAAATAAATACACATGTATTCCAATTTCTGCATACTGTTAGCCCTTTTGATTGTTATCTATTATGTTGCTGTGTTTAATCACTAAGTCTGTTGTCTACTATGTGTGTGTGTGTGTGTGTGTGTGCATGCTCAGTCATGTTGATTCTTTGCTACCCCATGGACTATAGCCCGCCAGGCTCCTTGGTGCATGGAATTTTCTAGGCAAGAATACTGGAGTGGGAAAGTGCCCTTCTCCAGGGGATCGTCCCAATCCAGGGATCGAATCCATGTCTTTCACATCTCTTGTGTTGGTAGGCCAATTCTTTACCACTAGTGCCACCTGGGAAGCCATACTGTTGTTGCTGTTTAAAACAGAGTCATAAAGAGATGTGACAGGAGATGGGCAGGGTGAAGCTCAAGGGTCTTATTCTCTGAGGACTAGGAAAGGTATACCTTGCTGATCCAGAGATTCAAACTTGGAGAGAAAACTAGGAACCAGATTCTGATATTTTAGTATCAACTTGGCTCTGTCCCCAGAATTAAGTCTGTGAGCTTTAGGTTAAGAAAATTTGTGGCTCAATTCCTACCTCTCCTACTCAACGTTGTGTAATCTTGGGAAAAATTACTCTCTCTGATGACCATGTCATCATCATTTATAAAGTAGACTAATAATAGCTACCCTATGTGGATGTTGTAAGAAGTAAATAAAATAAGATTTTAAAAGACTTTTTTCACAAGTGGGCTCTCTTTAAATGTTAGTTCCACTTTCCCTTTCTTGGATTGGCTTGTTGAATCCTGAGAACCTGGAAACTCTTATTGAGATTCCATAGAAAACAATCAATTATTATGAAAAACGTTCTGATATTCTTTTTTTGTAACTCTATATCTATTATTTTATTTTGTCTTGTTTCAGTTTGGTTTGGTTTCTCACCATCTCTTTCACTATAGTTATAGTGAAAGTGTTAATTGTTCAGTAGTGTTGAACTCTTTGAGACCCCATGGACTGTAGCCCATCAGGCTCCTCCATCCATGGAACTCTCCACGCAAGAATACTGGAGTGGGTAGCCATTTCCTTCTCCAGGGGATCTTCCCAATCCAGGAATCAAACCCAGATCTCCTGCATTGCAGGCAGATTCTTTACTGTCTGAGCCACCAGGGAAGCCCCACACTAGAATTACTAGTTGATAAAAGAAATGAAATCAGTAGTTGTGGCTCCCAGGCTCTAGTGCATCAGTGAAGACCCAGCACAGCCATAAATAATTATTAAAAACAGAAAGAAATAACAATTAATATTGTTTAGCGATGTATAGGTAATCACCAGAAAGAAAAGTCATGATTTAAAACTGTCAGGAGGGAGGGGACGTATATATACCTATGGCTAATTCATATTGAGGTATGGCAGAAACCAACATAATATTGCAAACCAATTATCCTCCAATTAAAAATAAATTACACTATAAAAAAGAAATGAAATCAAACTGGCTAAACTGAAAAAAACAAAGCAATGAAAAAACTCATCTTAATAAGAGAAGGGGTAAAAGAACAAAAAAAGAGTCTAACAATAAATACAAGTCTACGTTCCATCCAATTTCAATACAAATATTTAAGTAGTATATGCCAGGAAATTTATATGCATTATCTCATTTAATCTCCAGTTTCCCTATGAAATAACTCCAATTTATGAAGGACTATATTATGGTTCAGAGAAGAGCACTGGCTTGCTCAAGGACTTACAACTAATGAGAAACAGACTTGTTCGTCACACCAGAAACTTCCAAGGTGAATGATCTTTTCATTATGTTACAATTTATTCTACAATCATAAAAAGTAAGGGAATAGGTAGAGACTTAAAAAATGACAGAGAAGGAAGTCAAACCTGTGAGGTCTATGAAGAACAAAAAGGGTTCTTGAATGTCTACCCAGAATAGAAAATTAGGGTGGCCACAGGGGATCCACAACTTCTTTGATTCCTAATTGCTTGAAGATTATCTTGATTACTGTGTAGACTTTTCTCAGTCTTGAGCTCTCTCAACATCCAGCATTTGATTGTTCCCTGTGCTCAAGGGCTCTTGCTCCCTGAGTCCTGGGATGTACCATGGATGGAGCTCCAGAGGGAGTAAGAGATCATTTAAAACCCTACGAATGTAGGAGATCTTACTTCTGCTAACTCTGAAGAAATCACCCTAGATGATGGGCGAGCCATGAGACATACTATCCTCTTTCTGTGTAATCCTGAATGGAAAAGACCATTTGGGGGCTACAACTAGAAAGCCCAAATTCATTTCCATTGCACCCAGGGAAGAGAGATGTTCAGAATGGTGAGTCCCACAGTCTATAGAAGAAATTGAACTTGAAGGTAGGAAAAACATTTGCTTTCCTTAACTGAGCCATGTAACTGTTCAGAGCATTTTTCCATCTTCTTTAATTTTTGCTTTTACTCCACTATGGACTCCTGACTAGCATTGTTGGAAGCAATCATGACTAAGAGCTTCCTTCCCATTTTGTGCAATGACTAGAGTCCTTTCCTCCATTCACCCCACAAAATAGCATGCAGAAATACATTCATCTATTATTTCTTTTGTTGTCCTTAATCATTAATTCAGCATCTGTCACTTTTAAAGAACCACACACTTGCTTAAGAATAAAAATTAGTTGCATATTCTCCCTGACAATAGAGAAAATCCTAAGACATGGAGAAAATAATAATTGTCATGATAAATGGTATGCAAAAGACATTCTCCTGACCTCTTCCAAATCATATGATGAATGTATATATTTCTTATTAAATGGCTCTCTTTTCTTCTCCTTTTCCTAAAATGTAGCATTTTTCAAAGTTTTGTCTCTCATTCCTTCTTTGTCCATAATTTACCCTGTCTCTCCTGGTGATTTCGTTCAGGCTTAAGATACTAACTCTGATCTTCACACAGGTAACTCCTTCCCAAATTCTTTAGCGTGGATATCTCTATAGAAACCATTATACAGCATCTTACTGTGTATCAAAATCTTTCCTGAGCATCATCACATTTAATCTTTACAGAAATTCTGGGAGGTAAATATTATCTCAGTTAATCAGAAAAAAATTATTCAGTGGGTACCCTCTATTTATTCAGCACAATTATAAGAATATCCCATATCTTCAAGGGGCACAGTTATATCAGAACATGTAAAAATAAAGATATGTAGGACACACTTGAGGGAAGGGAGACTATTCAACGGTTGAACAGAAATGTTCCTATTTTACCTCGCTTATCCCGCCTTAATTATTAATAACACTTTCTTTGACTGAAAAGTGTCTTGCTTGGAATAGTATATTTAACTGATTGGTTAAGGTTGAGACTACTGGTGCAGGGAATACTTTCTGCTTTTATAAACATGAGAAATTGAGACTCCAAGATTATAAACAACTTGAGTACATGGAGAGCATTATCTTACCATTTTTCAGGTTTTTTAGAAGACAAAATTATCAATCAATAACTATTAATAATGTTAATTATAAAAGAAGATCAGAGAATTTGACCAGGAATTATAATTAGAAGTTCAAACCATTAAAATTGGACATTTTAAAATGCATTTTGCATCTCAAAAAAGCAAATTATAATGGTAAAATGTGTAAGTGAAAAAGACATCTCTTTTCTGTTTTAAAGTTAATTTATTGGAATATAGTTGCTTTACAATATTGTGTTAGTTTCTACACAGCAGGAAAATTAATTAGCTATACATATACATAAGTCTCCTCTTTTTTTGGGATTTATTTCCCATTTAGGTCACCAAGGAGCATTGAGTAGAGTTCCCTGTGCTATACAGTAGGCTTTCATTAGTTATCTATTTTATGCTTAGTATCATGACATCTTTTCTTGAGAAGTTCAGGAGCTCAACCATTGTAGCAGACAGCTGACCCCAGCACTCCCTACTGGCCCTTTCATGTTGTTGACATAATGAGTTTTTCCTTTAAAATAAAACAATTATACCTTTACAAGCAAAACACAGAATGATGGCTACCAGGGTTAGGGGGCAACAGGAAATGAGGAATTGCTAATGAATAGGTATAAAGTTTCACTAATGCTGTAAAACATTATGTTCATAGTTAATATTATCTTGTACACTGAAAAATCTGTTTAGAGAGTAGATCTCATGTGAAGTTTTATTACCACAATAAAATTAAAATTAGAATTTAAAATAATCAGAAGACACAGAAAAGTCTGCAGAATTGAAATTTCAAAATTTCAGTAGTTAGCAAACATCAAATATTCCAAAAATTCATCTTTATATATGATGACTTCACTAAAACCTATCATCTACATAGTCTCTAAATGTCTACTAACTCTAGACAAACTAAACACCAGAATAATAATCTAATTTGTCACTGTTAATTTCTTTTTAGGCAAATAGCCTTTAGTTCAGTTCAGTCACTCAGTTGTGTCCGACTCTTTGAGACCCCATGCTCAGACTAAGAAATATATCCAGTTAGAATGATATCATATATCCAAATCTTACTGCTCCTTAAACTGTATTACAGTCCATTCTTCTCAACAGAGGTGTGGGTGCCCAAATTGACCTTTGATGAATATTTAGGGTGTTTGAACACATATTTGAGCAACTGTAGCTCTGTAAACGAGCCAGGAGGGTCAGGCTTCCACATGTGTTCAGGTTGATCTTAAATTTAGGACGTTTTAGTTGTTGTTGTATAATTGGTTGTGGACTTAATTCAAATTATGCTCATCTGCTCCATATTGATGCCTTTGTTCTCATAGTACATCCAGTATTTCACTTTGCTAAAGCTTCATATTGCTTTGAATCCCTATTCATAAAAAAATGTGATATTTTGAGATACAAAGGCACACATCCATTTTCAGTTCAGTTCAGTTCAGTCTCTCAGTCATGTCCGACTCTCTGTGACCCCATGAATCACAGCACACCAGGCCTCCCTGTCCATCACCAACTCCCGGAGTTCACTCAAACTCATGTCCACAGAGTTGGTGATGCCATCTAGCCATCTCATTCTCGGTCGTCCCCTTCTCCTCCCGCCCCCAACCTTTCCCAGCATCAGAGTCTTTTCCAGTGAGTCAACTCGTCGCATGAGGTGGCCAAAGTATTGCAGTTTCAGCTTTAGCATCAGTCCTTCCAATGAACACCCAGGATCGATCTCCCTTAGAATGGACTGGTTGGATCTCCTTGCGGTACAAGGGACCCTCAAAAGTCTTCTCCAACACCACAGTTCAAAAGCATCAATTCTTCGGCGATCAGCTTTCTTCAGGGACTAGATCTGATAGATAGAGTGCCTGATGAACTCTGGACGGAGGTTCGTGACATTATACAGGAGACAGGGACCAAGACCATCCCCATGGAAAAGAAATGCAAAAGAGCAAAATGGCTGTCTGAGGAGGCCTTACAAATAGCTGTGAAAAGAAGAGAAGCGAAAAGCAAAGGAGAAAAGGAAAAATATAAGCATCTGAATGCAGAGTTCCAAAGAATAGCAAGGAGAGATAAGAAAGCCTTCCTCAGTGATCAATGCAAAGAAATAGAGGAAAACAACAGAAAAGGAAAAACAAGAGATCTATTCAAGAAAATTAGAGATTCCAAGGGAACATTTCATGCAAAGATGGGCTCGATAAAGGACAGAAATGGTATGGACCTAACAGAAGCAGAAGATATTAAGAAGAGGTGGTAAGAATACATAGAAGAACTGTACAAAAAAGATCTTCACGACCAAGATAGTCACGATAATGTGATCACTGACCTAGAACCAGACATCTTGGAATGTGAAGTCAAGTGGGCCTTAGAAAGCATCACTATGAACAAAGCTAGTGGTAGTGACGGAATTCCAGTTGAGCTATTTCAAATCTTGAAAGATGATGCTGTGAAAGTGCTGCACTCAATTTGCCAGCAAATTTGGAAAACTCAGCAGTGGCCACAGGACTGGAAAAGGTCAGTCTTCATTCCAATCCCAAAGAAAGGGAATGCCAAAGAATGCTCAAATTACCGCACAATTGCACTCATCTCACATGCTAGTAAAGTGATGCTCAAAATTCTCCAAGCCAGGCTTCAGCAATGTATGAACCACATCCACTTTACTAGCCCCTAAATATTATTCCCAGAATTTCTGATTCTTAATTTCAACCTCATATTTATGTGTAAACAAAGATTAGTGATGATGAATGTATTGGTATTGTGTCTGTCACAGTCAGCCTCCACATTCATGCTTTCCTGTCTTTGGTATCCCCTAGATCTTCCTCCCAGGAACATGAGGAACTACACAGAGCTGAATGAGTTCACCCTGCTGGGAATACCTCAGACAGAGGGACTGGAGGCTGTGCTCCTTGGCATCTTCTCGTTCATTTACCCCTTGACCCTGCTGGGCAATTTGCTCATCCTCCTAGCAATTGTCTCTTCCTCGACCCTTCACACTCCCATGTACTTCTTCTTGGGACTCCTATCAATTTTGGACATGCTGTTCCCCTCTGTACTCTGTCCCAAGATGTTAGTCTATTTTTCTGGCCAGAATCGAGCCATTTCTTATAAGGGGTGTGCTGTTCAGCTCTTCTTCTATCATTTCCTGGGTTCTACAGAAGGCTGCCTCTATTCTGTGATGGCTTATGATCGCTTTGTTGCCATCTGTCACCCACTGAAATATACGCTCATCATGAGACCTGGAGTCTGTGTTGGTTTGGTCATGGCAGCCTGGTTGGTGGGTTGTCTTCAGGCCACTATCCTGACATCCTTTACCTTTCAGCTACCCTACTGTGGCCCCAATCAGGTGGCCCACTTCTTCTGTGACATTCCTGCTATCTTACCCCTGGCTTGTGCTGACAGCTCCTTTGCCCAGGGAGTAGCTTCCACTAGTGTTGGCTTTCTGGCTTTAATGCTTTGGTTGAGCATTTGTATCTCCTACACTTGCATCGGGATTGCCATTTTGAGGATCCATTCGGCAGAGGGCAGACAGAAAGCTTTCTCTACCTGCAGTGCCCACCTCACTGCCATTCTCTGTGCCTTTGGACCTATAATCATTGTTTATCTGCAGCCCACACCCAACCCCTTGCTAGATGCCACGGTACAATTATTAAATAATACTGTCTCACCCATGCTGAACTCGTTAATCTATTCCTTAAGGAACAAAGAAGTGAAAAGTTCCCTTAAAAGGATTTTCCACAATATTGTATTTACTGTTCTGCAATAAATGAAGGGTTTTATAATGGATTTTAAAATGTATTGACTCTTAATCTCACCCACCTACTCAATCAAATAAGTAATTAGATAAATAATCAAATAATATCAATGGAAAATGCTTTCTCTAAAGCATTAAGTTTGCTTAATAAGATTTTCTATTTTTGTGCATAATTATAAACCCCGAGGCCCCATAAGTAACTTCATAATTTGTGCTATTCTCAGTGCATTAATCCTGGGGAAGGAATCCAAGGGAAATTGCAAGAAGCTTGAGACAAATTTCTTATAATAGACAGCCAATTTTGCCTGATTGAAAGTAGTGAAGATTTATGGCAATACAAAAATTATCCTTCAATAGCCATCTCTGGCTGTTAGCCAAATTAGTAGCCAAACTAATAGCCAAATTAGTTTTTCTTACTTCACTTAGAATGTAATCATTCCTCGGTTCTACCTATACACATTTCAGTTTGTCCATGTTGCTAACAGTAGTATTAATCGCAATTGTTAGACCATGATCTGTGATGAATATTCCACAGACACCATCTTATGTAATCTTCATATCACCCCCATAAAGGAGTTTCAATTAAAAAAAAAAAAAAACTTTGAGGATTAGAAGCTTCAAATAATAGGGCCAAGTTTGCACATTAAGTGGCAAATCAGACCTCACACTCAGATCTTGTTAATTAAATAGCTCTTACTCTTAATCCCGCTACCACATGACTGCCCTGAAGGACCTGCTTGGCAATTTATTCAAACTCACTACCTCTTTCAGGAGCTCATGATACACAGAGAGCATTCAATAAATAACTAGTAAAATATGCACGGACATAGGTCATGTTTATATGTTGACTTTATTATTATCTCCATTAATTCTGTGCCATGACTCATTGTATCCCTCTGTACATGGTGGTATTGAGATCTAGAAATAAGTATCTTGACTTTCATAACCCATTTAATTACAGTAAAGTCAGGTCTAGCCCAAGCCCTCTTAACTCCTATTGTCATTTTTTTCCTACTCTACCATACTGACAACATCCTAGATTACTCTTTAATGTGAAAGGGTTGGGAAAGCCTTCCTGTTCAGTGTTGTTTGAAGAGATGTCCTGATTACTGGGTTCAATGACCAGGCTTATCCTGTTCTCCCACCAAGACATTTTCCAGTTTGGCTTCCAGTGATACTCAAGTTGGTCATTATTTCTCAATTTTCTCTAGAATTCAGGGAGAAAGAGAGAGCAATATTTTCTGCCCTTAGCTTTTATGACATTTTATTAATTTGTAGTTATTTTGTATTCCATTTTTATTCCCCAGTTTCCATTCTACTGGAAACCATTAAAAACAAAACAAAAAAATACAACCCCAAATTAAATGCACTGTTGCCTTTACAAAAGGCATGAGACAAAAAGGACAGAATGAAGCCCATTTAAACATAGACAATGGTTTGATGTGCAGTGTGAGAGTTCCAAGGCCCTTCCTAACCTGACCAGTAAAATCTAACATCACAATAAAAATTCCTGTGCTTTGGGGATGTATCCTAGGCAATATGCTGCATTTAAGCAATTCTACTATAGTTTGATGTCCTATTAATGCTGGATATTGGTGGAAAACCCACATGCTATGATATCTGATAAAGCCCGGATACAGATTATGGACAGATACTTATAGATTTTTTTTTTTATGCAATGGAAAATTCCATCATGTTTGTCTTATTCACTGTTATAACCACAAGACGTGGCCCAGTGATCTACTAGGCACTGTGGGTGGGTTTGTTTCATGAATAAATGGATACCGCTTAGACTTTAAAATTAAATGTAATTAACCTATTCATTTACATAAAACTGAAACATGAAATAATTAGGATACGTAAAAATCACATTCATTAATTTAAATATATATTGTCATTAAAGTTGGAGATGTATGAAAACTGAATATGAATGAACTCCAACCACTTGCCTCCTTCTTAGCACTGAAAAAAATCAAAGCCGTTTAAATCTTTCCTATATGTGAAGTTTTAGTACAGCACCCAACATAAAATTTTATTTAAATAATGTGTACACACACATGCACATACTGCTTTTTAATATTGTACTCCATCATCAGTAACAACAAACAAATATCTTGATTAAAAAGGAGATCAAGGACTTAAACAGACATTTCTCCAAAAAAGACACACAAATGGCCAATAAGCATCGGAAAAGATGCTCAATCCCTACTGCTAGAGAAATTCTAATCAAATTCAAGAGAAATCACCTCACACCCATTATAATGGCTCTTACTGAAAAAAAAAGAGGAAAAGATAAGAAATGTGAAGAAGTTGGAACCATTGTGCATTATTGGTGGGGATATAAAGTGGTGCAGCCACTTATGGAAAGCAGTATGGTGGTTCCTCAAAAAATTAAAAAATAAAATTGCCCTGTGATTTAGCAATTATCCTTCTGAATTATGTCCAAAAGGGTCTTGAATAGATATTTGTAGCATGCTCTTCGTCACGGCATTATTCACAATAGACAGGGGGTGGAAGCAATTCAGGTGCCCATTAATGATGAATAGATAATCAAAGTGTGGTTCATACAGACAGGCGATAGTAGTCCCATCTTTACAAGGAAGGAAATTGACAAACGCTACTAGAGGGATGAGACTTGAAGAGACTATGTTAAGTGAAATAAGCAGTCACAAAATAAGATAGACACTATGTGATTTCTGTATGACTTAAGTATATGAGGTTTGTAGAGTTGTCACAATATAGAAAAAGAAGGTAGAATGGTGGTTACCAGGGGTTGGGGAAAGGGAAAATAGTTTAAGGGATGCAAAGTTTCCTTTTGTAAGATGAAAAAGTTGTAAAGTTTGGTTGCACAACAGCATGAATATACTTAGCACTACAGAACTGCACACGGAAAATGGCTGACAGTAAATTCTGTGCTTTAGCACAGTTTAAAAATTAGGCTGCTTATTTAGTTTTCGCATATCCTGTGATTCTTGAGTTGGCTAGCTCTCCCCTTTTTCTTATAACTCCATCTGCAGTTCAGTCACTTCAGTTCAGTTGCTCAGTTGTGTCCGACTCTTTGCGACCCCATGGGCTGCAGCATACCAGGTTCTTCAGTCCATGGGAGAATACTTCATTTCAGGCAAGAATACTGAAGTGGGTTGTCATTCCCTTCTCTAGGGGATCTTCCTGACCTAGGGATCGAACCTGGGTCTCCTGCTTTGCAGGCATATTCTTTATTGTCTGAGCCACCAGGGAAGCCCATGTTTTTCTGTTACCTTCATAATTTTACAATGGCTTTGCAACACTTTTAAAAAAAAAACTTTTTTTTTTTTTAAAAGAGACATCTAAATATGCAATTATTGAGGCGGGATATCTGAACAGAAATTTCTGAGGAAAAAATCCAGAGTAATTACTTCACAGAAAAATGGGAACCATTTTTTTCCCCTAAAACCATGATGTATTATATATTATGTCGTTTATAGATTATGCCTAAACTAATTTGTAAATACAAGTTCTGATCCCAAAGACTCATCCTGTTACTCTCCTTTGTTGGTTCTGATCTTCTTGGTGTTCCCAGGAGACGTGTGTGGAGGCTTTACCTGATTATTAGAATCCAAGTCTAGTTCTCAGGGTAATTTCAGGTACAGAAACTTAAATGCAAAAAAATTCTATTCTGATGTCATCTGGTTAGACTAAAGGAGGATATCAATCCACGTACATTCCCAGTAGCATTTCTCTGACTTAGTTACCATCTTTTCTCCTTTTCTCCTGACCAAGTATCTCAAACTTCTACAGTCCGAGGACCTTCCTCATTTGTTTTTCTCAATGTATTCAAGCTCCTCCAGCCACCCTCCCCATGATAGTCGGTGTTATCTCTTCACATGCCCTCTTTCCAATAATACACTTAAATACAAGGCTACTAAAAACCCTCTTAGATTTTTTAAAACTTCCTAATATAGAGACCACAATACAGAAAGTGACCAATCCAGCCCTGGGTAATCATTTCTTATGTGGACTCTCAAGCTTTATCTCGGGCTTTCCTGGTGGCTCAGTTGGTAAAAAATCCGCCTGCAATGCAGGAGACCCAGGTTTCATCCTTTGATCCTTGGGAAGATCCCCTGGAGAAGGAAATGGCAACCCATTCCAGTGTTCTTGCCTGGAGAATCTCATGGACACAGGAGTCAGGTAGGCTACAGTCCATGGGGTCACAAAGAGTTGGACATGACTGAGCAACTAACACACACACACATCTGTCTACCTACCTATGTGTGCTTATTTTGACAAATAAAAGAAAAATTATTAATCAAAAAGTTAATATTAAAAAGGAATTATGTAAAACTACATACAGGGTATGATTGTAAGTAGTTAAAAATATAACTATGTTTTTATAGTAATTGGAAAGAGCATATTAGATAAGGCCAAGGAAAGATACTGGTATTTTTCTCACTCTTGAATATTTATAGATATTTTATATATCTATAGTTTATACAATTATAATGCTACATTTACAATGAATCTATACCATATTATGAAATAATGATATGTGTAATGGGAAACAGGTGTTAAGATAGATAGGAGGACCTCTAATTACTCCCTTTGCTCATTCACGATTCTTAAGTCTAAGATTGGGCCACTGGGGATAGTGTCTCAATAGAAACTTTCCAGTTTAAAAATATAAATCCAGCATTTCAGGACCAGACTACATGACAGGGCTGAGTATGGAAACTTTGTGTCTTGGCTTCAAGAGCACAAGGTGCTGAACTTTGTCTCTATGTCATGGCCTCTTACACCAATACGGACTTTTGGCTTTAGAAACATATTTTTGCCTAAAAACTTGACAAAAATCCATCTGCCCACATTAGGTGTGCTTCCCATTAGCTGGTGTTTGTCTAAACCTTCACCTCCTTCTATTCAACTCTTGTTCTGCTCACACTGTGCTTCTTCCTTTTCTCTCTCTGTCTTGCTATTTGTCCTGATCATTTTCCCTGTTCAACCAACTGAAGAAGGAGAATTATGGAAGTTATGAAAATTCTTATATGTTGCTGAGTCCTGTGATTCATTAGGAAGTCAGCACTGAGAAGGACATGAAAGGGGGGAGACTCAGAGATAAGTGTGCTCATGTGGAAGGAGAATGGTTTCTATCAGGAAGGTGGCTGAGACTGAAGCAGATAGGTTCTTTGTTTATGAATTCCCTTTTGCAGTTAGTATAAAAAAATAAAAAATATCCCCACCCTTAACATCTACTCTTTTAATCAATATCAATCTACTCCTCTTAAATAAAACTTCCTTTTTCCTTGATAAATAAAACTTATCAATAAAAACTTCCTTTAGCAGGCATATGTACTTTCATTCTGTCATTGAACCCTGAAGGTTAATATGCAAATATCTTTGAATGTGGTGATAGTGAAAGTCACAAAATTTATAAAATGCTAATAATATAAAATTTTAGAATTCAGAGTTGGAAGAAAACATCTAGTTTAGTCTCCTTTGTTGCAAAATAATTCCTTCTTCTGTTTCCCTAAGAAGTAAAAATTTCTGCTTGAAGATCTTCTGTTACTATCTGTTCTTAGAATTTTTTTTTCCTAGTGTGTCAGATTCTTTCCTGAGAATAGGTTTGGATGGAGATAAGGCATTGAGTGTTAACTGCAGAGGAGGAAAGAGAATTTTGAAAGTGAATCTAAGGTAATTTGTGAAATTTATACTTTTGCCGATCGCATGTTTGGAACAAACACCTTTGTGAATTTGACTGCTGAGCTAGAAACAAAAAAAGTTCAGGTAAATGGAGAATTTATGCACTTCTAGCCTACAAGATGGAGAGGGAAATGGCAACCCACTCCAGTGTTCTTGCCTGGAGAATCCCAGGGATGGGAGAGCCGTGAGGACTGCCGTCTATGGGGTCGCACAGAGTCGGACATGACTGAAGCGACTTAGCCCTATAAGATATCTTTTAATTCTGCCAGATATTTATATAATCCTCTGCTGAAGGTCTGATGAAAGGGACATTTTTCCTGACCTGTGTGTTTTTCTTTGCTGTTTTTAAAAAAGCTTTATTTTTTTAGATGAGTTTTTGGTTTGTAATACAGATTTCTCATATACCCTAGGCCTGTACACATGTACAGCCTATCCCATTATCAAACATCCCCACCAGAGGGTACACTTGTTATAAATGATAAATCTACCCTGATACATTATAATTACCTGAAATCCATAGTTTACTTTGGGTCCGTTTCAGTTTTTTCCATTCAATGGATTTGAACAGTCCATGGGGTCGCAAAGAGTCAGACATGACTGAGCGACTTCCCTTTCCTTTCTACCATTCCATAGAATGTATTTTCACTGACCTAAAAGTCTTGTGTGCTCCACCTATCCATCCCCTACCAACCAGTAAACTTTTTACTGTCTCCAGAATGTCATATGGTTGGAATGATAAAGGTTGTAGCTCTTTCAGATAGACTTCTTTCACTTAGTAATACAGCCTTATTATTTCTCCATGTCTTTGCATTGGTTGATGGCTCATTTCTTTATAGCACGTAATGATGTTCCATTGTCTGGATGTACCATTCACCTACTGAAGGACATCTTGGTTGCTTCCAAGTTTTGGCAATTATTAATAAAGTTTATATAAGCATCAATGTGCAGACTTTTGTGTTAAGATACATTTTCAACTCCTTTGCTTAAATATCAAGGACCATGGCTGCTGGATCATGGTAAGAATATACTGAGATTCATAAGAAACTGCCAAACTGTCTTACAAAGTGACTGTGCCATTTTGCATGTCTATCAGAAATGAGAGTTCCTGTTCCTTCACATTCTCACTAGTATTTGGTATTGTCAGTGTTTTAGATTTTGGGCTTTCTAGGTTTGTAGTGTTATCTATCTGTTTTAATTTATATTTCCCTGATGACGTAATGTGGAACATCCTTTAATGTCCTTATTTTCCAGCTGTATATTTATCTTTTTTGGTGAGGTATCTATTAAGGTCTTTGGGCTAATTTTTAATTGGGTTGTTTGTTTTCTTATTACTGAATTTTTAAGAGTTCTTCATAACATTAGTCGTTTGTCAGATGTTGTCTTTTACAAAATATTTTCTTTTATTCTGTAGCTTATCTTCTCACTTTCTTAGCTGTGTCTTTGGCAGAACAAGTTTTTTTTTCTTTAATTTTAATGAAATTCAGTGTATCATTTATTTCTCTTATGAATTGTGCCTTTGGTGCTATATCTAAAAACTGATTGCCACATCGAAGATAATTTAGATTTTCTCCTAAATTATCATCTAGGAGTTCAGTAGT
Source organism: Moschus berezovskii (assembly GCF_049115385.1). NCBI lineage: Eukaryota > Metazoa > Chordata > Mammalia > Artiodactyla > Moschidae > Moschus > Moschus berezovskii. The sequence goes on along the minus strand of NC_142484.1, from coordinate 22,249,702 downwards.
TTTGCATTTCACATTCAGGTTTGTTATTCATCTGGAGTTGATTTTTGTGGAGAGTGTAAGCTCTATGTCTAGACACATTTTGTGTATTTATGTGTGTCAGAGAGAGACGTCCTGTTGTTCCGGAATCATTAGTTTTAAAAGACTATTTTTTCTCATTGCATTGCCTTTGCTATTTTGTCAAAGATCAGTTGACTATGTTTACTCTACTTTTTTTCAAAACTTGCAGATCCCTTTTCAAGTCCATTTCTAACTATATCTTCATCACACCTTCAATGCTTTTGTTTTAACTATATTACCATTGTCTTATATGCATGAGGTTAGTCTTTAATATTGAACATTTACTACTAAGTGCCAAGCACTGGGCAAGGAATTTTTTTTTTTTTTGTTATCTCATTCAGTCCTCACAAAGACTTTATGAGGCAGACAATATGATTATCCACTATTCTTTTGTAAGAGTTGAGGCTCAGATAGGTTAAGTGAGTTTCTTATAGCCCAGAGGAAGAAAATGATAGAGTCAGGGTCAGAGTTAGAAACCAGTTTTCTATTAGAGTAAGTTCTTTAGGGGATAACACTTTATTTTATTCATCTTTATATTTATAGCAGGTGGATAGAAAATTAATGTTTGTGAGATAAAATTGATTGTTGAGGCTTCAACTCAATGTGTAAATTATATTTTGGACTGGAAAGGAGTTTTTTTGCTTTCCTGTTTGTATATTTGCCAGAATCACAATCTACTTAAACATTTTGTGCAGGACAAGCTTTATACAGGGCCCAGGCTGTGTAGATTGATTTCAAGATTATTCTGAAGAGCTCCTATTTTCTCCACTTCTTCATTCTTTGCCATAAATTCTACTTATTGAGTTTTTTTTTTTTTAACCTGTATGGCTATAAGCCTTTCTTCTTATAAAATTGAAACAATGTATGAAATGGTAAGAGATTAGCAATTTATAAATTAAAATTAATAGATCTATCAGATTATTTCCTATGAGCAAATATTGATCACAGGCAGAGAAAAATCAGTTATATCCAAGTGACAACACATGGAGGGCTAACATAAAATTTGATTCAAAGGAACAAAAGAAGATATTGGGCCTTCAGGAAAAATGAGGATCTTTAGGCTTATCTGACTGACATTAATTAATGAGGTTAAAAAATAATAATGTCATTGAAACTTACATGTATGAAATCTGTAGTATAGAAGCAAAGTCTTCCTGAGGAGGGATATATTTCTGGTGGGATGCAATAGTTATTTCTGTTACTTACATGAGGCTTTCTTCTAGACTTAGTATAATTCCTGTGTGTGTTTGAGCATGTTATAAATATCAATTGTATATCTTTTCTTGAATGTAAATGCTAAACAATGGAAAACACTATTGCTGAAAGTAAAAATAAATAGGTAAGTGAATATCATTTCTGTTTAGGTTCATATTTTTATATGTATACACTTGGATAGTTGGTCTATTGCTTTGCTGTGCTTAGTCGCTCAGTCATGTCTGACTCTTTGCAACCCCATGGACTGTAGCCCACCAAGATTCTCTTTCCTTTGGATTCTCTAGGCAAGAATACTGGAGTTGGTTGCCATGCATTTCTCCAGGGGATCTTCCCAACCTAGGGATCAAACCCAAGTCTCCTACATTGCAGGCTGATTCTTTACCAGTTGAGCCACCTGGGAAGCCCAAGAATACTGGGGTGGGTAGCCTATCCCTTCTCCAGGGTATCTTCCCAACCTAGGAATCAAACCAGGGCCTCCTGATTTGCAGGCAAATTCTTTACTAGCTGAGCCACTAGACAAGCCCAGTTGGTCTACTAAGCAACTAATTATGACTTGGCTTATAATACAAAACAAGTTTGCCATCTGATTCCAAATTTTCCTTGGAGAAGATGCTTCTGTAATATACCAGTTTGTGTGATGATAAACTGGATTGGGAGAAACTACCTAAAACCTATAATAAGAGTTGATTACTGCGAGGTTTTTCAACTATAGAGATAAATTATTCTATATAATTTTGCATATGAAAAATACTGAGGCCAAATGCAACACATTACTTAGCTGCAGGCCTGGATTTATTACTGGTTTCCTTTTCCTCTTTGAAGTTATTTTGCTCACAGTCACTGCTTGAGAAATTACTCTACTAGAAAGATATTTTCTCAGTTATTTGTGATCTTATATCATGAATGCTTTGCTTTTCCAGGACCGCCTGGTGCATAGACATGCAGAACTACACTTCCGTGTCAGAATTCATATTGTTGGGAATTCCTAACACTGGAGGGCTGGAGAACTTGCTATTCATCCTGTTTTTGATGTTCTATCTCTTCACTTTACTGGGAAACCTGCTCATCTTCCTCACCATTTTGGTTTCTTCCAACCTCCACACCCCCATGTATTTCTTTCTGGGGAACCTGTCAGTGTTTGACGTATTTTTCCCTTCAGTTAGTTCCCCCAAAATGATGCTCTACCTAATGGGGCAAAGCCAGATCATCTCTTACCAGGGCTGTGCCTCCCAGCTCTTCTTTTACCACCTCCTGGGTGGTACCGAGTGTTTCCTCTACACTGTGATGGCCTATGACCGCTTTGTGGCTATTTGTCACCCTTTGCGATACATGGTTATCATGAACCCCAGAGTGTGTACCAGCTTGACAGTGGGCTCTTGGCTGGGTGGCTGCCTACATGGAAGTATCCTCACATTTCTTGTCTTTAAGTTACCCTACTGTGGCCCCAATGAGGTGGACAATTTCTTCTGTGACATCCCAGTGGTGCTACCCCTGGCCTGTGCGGACACCTCTCTAGCTCAGATGGTAAGCTTCACTAGCGTGGATTTTGTGACTCTTACATGCTTTATACTTATTCTTACTTCCTATGGTCGCATCGTCCTTTCCATTTTCAAAATCAGATCCTCCGAAGGCAGGCGCCGAGCTTTTTCAACCTGCAGTGCCCACCTGATTTCAATCATCTTGTTCTATGGGCCTGTGATGCTCATCTATCTTCGGCCTGCTTCCAGCCCCTGGCTAGACTCTGTTATCCAAGTGTTAAATAATATTGTTGCCCCTTCCCTTAATCCTTTGATTTACACCTTGAGAAACAAGGATGTGAAGCTGGCTCTGAGGAAAGTACTAACTTAAGTGGTCCACATTCTGGGGCATAAGGTATGGTTGCAGTTCCTCTCTGAAATTCTTTGAGGAGTTGCTTCAGATACACTACTTGTACAACAGGATTGCTGCCGAAATAGTGAGCTGGGTGAAGATGCTATGTGACATCTCTTGGGAGTCCTAAGTCTTGTTGTTGGGGATTGGTGGACTGAGCCATGATGTACCGCTTCAAGGAAGCTTTTCAGATTAACTCAGTCTTCCTCTGTTTTAATTTGCCAAAACAGTGTATCTTTTCTGCTTTACACAGTCTATTCTCGTGGGAACTGTGTTTTGATTGATTACCATAAGGAAGGAAGGTTCTGGAGAACATGGACTGGCTTCCTTCCTTCCTTCCCAAAATATATGCCTTACTCTATTTTCTTACAATATCTTTCTGGCCATTTAATAAAGCCAGGTCAACAAGCTATGAACTTTTAAAGTAGAATTGCACAGTTTGGTAAATTTAAGTTTAAACTTGGTTTATAACTTCTGTGGGTTTCATCATGTCTTCTCAGTACAAAACAATCCCATTTGAAACTTTATGCTTTTGGCCATCAGAGAAATTTGGCATTAAAATTCTACTCATATGTCTCAAGTGAGAAGTTGGTCATTAATCTATTCTTATAAAATGGGAGACTGGATTTCTGTAAATTGGCAGAGGAAAGTCTCTCTGAGCCAGCATTCTCTATTCATTATAGGTTTGGTCCATTTCCTGAAAATCTAATAGATCTGTAATTAGTTAAAATTGAACCACTAACAATATAACTTACTTGTTTTCGAATCTTTCAACATTTAAATTTTAATCTTTAATCAAATGAGTTTTAGGTTGATTATCTGTTTAGATTTATCCACTCAAACACCTAGAGTAAGAGCTAACACTTAAAATAGTCCAATGTATATGACACACTTTACACATATTGACTAATTTAACTCACAAAATCCTAAGACATAGATACATAGACATACATATCCTACTTTCATAGGTGAAACAACTAAGGCCTGAGAAATTTTTACTCCCAGACAGTCTGAATCTAGAACCAAATGGTTACTGGCTTATAAAAAGTACTGAAGAATCATAAATTCTATATAATTATAGCTATCCTTACATCTTGCTTTCTGAATATTATTTGTTGTTCTAGTTTTCATATACAGACAAAAAAGAACATACATTTCGTGACTCCATTTGTAAAAAATATCCCTAAAGGGCAAATGCATAGAGACAGAAAATAGATTAATGGTTGCCTAGAGCTTGGAGTAAGGATGGAAATGACTGTAAATGGACATTTTTTTTTCTTTTAGTATGAGGGAAATATTTTAAAATCAGATTGTGATTATAGTTGTACAACTTTATAAATACATATTCTTTGTAAATATATTCTTATTGAGTTGTACACATAAAATAGATATTTTATGACATACAAATTATATCTCAATAAACTTATTAAAATACAAAAAATAATCAATGCTAATCAAAAAGCTTTAAGGTTTTATGATTATCTGATTTAACATCTTTATTTTGAAAACGAAGCTAATGAATAAGAAAATGAGTAGTAATATATGACTATAACATACTTTTTAAATTAAGACTCAGATCATTTATTCCAATATGTTAGAAGTGACCAAAAGCTTTAAATGCAGACCGATTAATATTCAAATCTAAGTTCTGTGATTGACTTTTGGAGTTAACTTTGGCAATTATTTAAACTTTTTGAGTATTATTTTATCTTTAAAAAGAAAATAATATCTACTCATAGGGTTGATGCCAGAATAAAATAAAGGGGCCTTGAAGAACTTGGTTAAAAAAAAATAGGATATTCTCAGTAAAATGTGATTATAATTTCAAAACCATGGAGAAAGAAGACTCTTCTGAAATTCATTAGCACGAAAAAAAGATAATGATGATTAGAAAGCTGTAAATCCTTAAACCATTTTAGTGCATCTTGTATTATCCCAAAGTGATTTTAGCTATGACAAGTTTTCTGTTAGAAAACTTTATTGGCAGATAGTTGTTTTACAATGTTGTGTTAGTTTCTGCTTTACAACAAAATGTACCACCTATATATAGATGTATATCCCTTCTCTCTTGAGACTCCATCCTACTCCCATCCCACCCCTCTAGCTCATCAGAGAGCACTGAGCTTAGTTCCCTGTACTATAAAGCACTTTCTTACTTGTTATATATTTCACACACGGTAGTGTATATACATCAATCCTAACCTCCCAGTTTGTCCTCCCTCTCCTACCGACCCCAACCCATGTCCTCAAGACTGTTCTCTAGACCTGCGTCTCTCTTCCTGCCCTGCAAATAAGTGCAACAGGAGCATTTTTCTAGATTTCATATATATGCATTCAGTTCAGTTCAGTTCAGTTCAGTCGCTCAGTCGTGTCCGACTCTCCGCGACCCCATGAATCACAGCACGCCAGGCCTCCCTGTCCATCACCAACTCCCGGAGTACACTCAAACTCATGTCCACAGAGTCGGTGATGCCATCCAGCCATCTCATTCTCTGTCGTCCCTTTCTCCTCCCGCCCCCAACCTTTCCCAGAATCAGAGTCTTTTCCAGTGAGTCAATTCGTCGCATGAGGTGGCCAAAGTATTGCAGTTTCAGCTTTAGCATCAGTCCTTCCAATGAACATCCAGGATTGATCTCCTTTAGAATGGACTGGTTGGATCTCCTTGCAATATAAGGGACTCTCAAGAATCTTCTCCAACACCACAGTTCAAAAGCATCGATTCTTCGGCGATCAGGCTTCTTCACAGTCCAACTCTCACATCCATACATGACCACGGGAAAAACCATTGCCTTGACTAGACGGACCTTTGTTGGCAAAGTAATGTCTCTGCTTTTTAATATACTATCAAGGTTGGTCATAACTTTCCTTCCAAGGAGCAAGCGTCTTTTAATTTCCTGGCTGCAATCAGCATCTGCAGTGATTTTGGAGCCCAAAAAAATAAAGTCTGACACTGTTTCCACTGTTTTTCCATCTATTTCCCATGAAGTGATGGGACCAGATGACATGATCTTTGTTTTCTGAATGTTGAGCTTCAAGCCAACCTTTTCACTCTCCTCTTTCACTTTCATCAAGAGGCTTTTGAGTTTCTCTTCACTTTCTGCCATAAGGGTAGTGTCATCTGCATATCTGAGGTTATTGATATTTCTCCCGGCAATCTTGATTCCAGCTTGTGCTTCTTCCAGCCCAGCGTTCCTCATGATGTACTCTGCATATAAGTTAAATAAGCAGGGTGACAATATACAACCTTGACGTACACCTTTTCCTATTTGGAACCAGTCTGTTGTTCCATGTCCAGTTCTAACTGTTGCTTCCTGACCTGCATACAGGTTTCTCAAGAGGCAGGTCAGGTGGTCTGGTATTCCCATCTCTTTCAGAATGTTCCACAGTTTATTGTGATCCACACAGTCAAAGGCTTTGGCATAGTCAATGAAGCAGAAATAGATGTTTTTCTGAAACTCTCTTGCTTTCTCCCTGATCCAGCGGATGTTGGGAATTTGATCTCTGGTGCCTCTGCCTTTTCTAAAACCTGCTTGAACATTTGGGAGTTCACGGTTTACATACTGCTGAAGCCTGGCTTGGAGAATTTTGAGCATGACTTTACTAGCATGTGAGATGAGTGCAATTGTCTGGTAGTTTGAGCATTCTTTGGATTAATATATGATATTTGTTTTTCTCTTTCTGGCTTATTTCACTCTGTATGCCAGACTCTAGGGCTTTCCAGGTGGCACTAGTGGTAAAGAACTTGCCTGCCAATGCAGGAGACATAAGAGACATGGGTTCGATCCCTGGGTTGGGAAGATCCCCTGGAGAAGGAAATGGCAACCCACTCCAGTATTCTTGCCTGGGAAATCCCACGGATGGAGGAACCTGGCAGGCTACAGTCCATGGGGTTGCCAAGAATCAGACACGACTGAAACTACTTAGCCCAGCACAGGTTCATCCACAACACTACAAATGACCCAATTTCATTATTTTTTGTGGCCGAGGGCTTCCCTGGTGGCTCAGAGGTTAAAGCATCTGCCTCCAATACGGGAGACCCGGGTTCGATCCCTGGATCAGGAAGATCCCCTGGAGAAGGAAACGGTAACCCACTCCAGTATTCTTGCCTGGAGAATCCCATGGACGGAGAAGCCTGGTAGGCTACAGTCCACGGGGTCTCTAAGAGTCGGACACGACTGAGCGACAGAAGGGAACGGATAGTCCATGTATGTGTGTACTACCCTTTCCACATGCTTGTTTCATTGAGCAGCCGGTAAAAATAATGTGCTCACAGCCCTACCTAATTTTATCTTTTTTTCCTCTGATCCTTTCTCTACACAGCAGTCAGCAGACTGATTCTCAAAATGTTAAGTTGAATCAAGTTATAATAGTTAAAGCATGCTGAGATAAACACAAGAACATACAAATGAAAAAAATAAACAAATGAATTTTTAGAAAAGGATGTTAATTCAGGAAGATGAAAAACTGATATTGGGGGACTACACAGCTAATTATGAATAAAAGCAGTTTTGTTAATAACAAATGGGATTGGCTGCCTCATTTCTGCAAGTGGTTACTTCCCTAATCCTAGCTTTTTCTTTAAACCCAGTTCTTTCAAGCACAGAATCACTGGGCAATTTCAAATATCTAACTCAAAGGATGGCACCCCACTACAGGAAAAATATGCCCAAGAGTCACTGTTTTTTTGGGCTATGCAATGTGTGGGATCCTGGTTTCTGACCAGGGATCAAGCTCATGCTCCCCACTTTGGAAGCTTGGAGTGTTTTTTTTTTTTTGATTGTACTGGGTCTTTGTTGCTGCACATAGGCTTTCTCTAGTTGTAGAGACAGAGAAGGTGATGGCAACCCACTCCAGTACTCTTGCCTGGAAACTCCCACGGACGGAAGAGCCTGAAATGCTGCAGTCCATGGGGTTGCTGAGGGTTGGACACGACTGAAGCGTCTTAGCAGCAGCAGCAGCAGCAGCAGTTGTAGAAAGTGGGGGCTACTCTGTTGCTTCTCTTGTTGTGGAGCACAGGCTCTAGGTACATGGGCTTCAGTAGTAGTGACTTGAGGGCTCCAGAGTGCTGGCTTTAGTTGCCCTGTGGCATGTGGAAACTTCCCAGACCAGGAATCGAACCAGTGTCCACTACACTGACAGTCAGATTCTTATCCACTGTACCACCAGGAAAGTCCAAGAGTTATTGTTAATCAAAAGGATTTGAAAACTGAAAATAAGTAAATTATTTTTACATAATTACATTTTTGTTTAAAAATTAATAAGGTGGAGACACTGGGGAGAAAGAATGAAGGAGGGGGAAGTCTCTGATTAATTGCTCTCTGTTGTACAGCTGTCCCATATAGGGAAAGAGTGGGTCCCAAAGGAGCACCCCAAACATCTCTCCTCAGGGAACTGATGCTTCTTTTCTCAGGGACCACAGGCACCGTTGGTCTAGATTTTCAGTTCTGACTGGCTGAATCTGACCAACCATCTTTCCTGGTTTCAGAGCCTGGCCTTCTGTTTCACAACATCTAAGGGAAAGAAAGTAGGAGGGTGGATGTGGAGCCTGGATTCTAGCCAAGTCCACTCTTTCCCTTCTATCTGTAGGTTCCTTCTTTCTAGAATGCTCTCTCCTCATGTGATGGGTTAAACACACCATGGGCAGGTGAGAGAAGATGGGAATTAGGTCTATTTGAGTTTGGACTAATACTGACTTAGCAGATTCCATGGACTTTCTTAAGATATTCCCGAATTAATGATGCTGAACCTTAAAAACCTTCATTGGGATGGCATATTTTGTCATACTGCAGACATAACTCCTACTGAGAGACTGAATATTACATTGAAGTAAGATAGCTATTTTTATTATTGTTAAGTGCCTTTTGCTTTTTCTTGCATTAAATTTTATAATTTCCATCCTGTTTCACTCTATTTCCACTAGATGGTTCTTAGTTGTCCCATTGTTCTAGCTGATGATGGAGAAAGCATTTTTGTGAATCATTTTGATCAATAGGTGATTCCAAAGTGCTGTAGGCACAGGTCAGCTAAAGCCAAGTGGTGTGTGGATAAAGGAGCATTGAAATCAGAATATTAGTATCTTGAGTGAATTTTCTAATAAGGGTGGGTAGTTGCTGTCATTATATTAGGGGTCTTATGTACATTAAAGCATGATTTCTCATAAGAATCATATTATTCAACTATTAACCAGATAGCAAGGAGATTTGGAGACTTTTTCAAAATTGTCCAAAATCACTGAGTGTGCATTTAAACTCAGATAAATCCAAGGGTTGGAGAAGGCAATGGTACCCCACTCCAGTACTCTGGAATATCACATGGACAGAGGAGCCTGGTGGGCTGCAGTCCATGGGGTCGCTGCTAGTCGGACACGACTGAGCGACTTCACTTTCACTTTTCACTTTCACACATTGGAGAAGGAAATGGCAACCCACTCCAGTGTTCTTGCCTGGAGAATCCCAGGGACGGCGGAGCCTGGTGGGCTGCCATCTATGGGGTTGCACAGAGTCAGACACAACTCAAGCGACTTAGCAGCACCAGCAGCTTAGCAGCAAATCCAAGGGTACGATTGATCTTCTGCCCCCTGCTCTATTTTGCCTCTTGTGTTATCTGTTATCCTTCAGAGGACACAGATGAAAAGTGACATTGCACATTAAATAGTAAGGACTGGACTGACTCCATCTAGAGGTTTTGAATGTACAATATATAGATGTTATCCCTTTCCCGTGGGTCCTGTGCAGGTATTAGGTTTTGGGGAAAGCCCATCTCGGTGAGACCACTGTCTGATCTTCCAGGTGTGACTAGAAGTGAAGATGAGGAATCACACTCCAGTAGCCGAGTTCCTCCTCACGGGAATCCCTCACACACAGGGGCTGGAACACGCGCTCTTTGTCTTCTTCCTCACCTTCTACCTGCTCACTCTGGTGGGGAACCTGCTCATTCTCCTGGCCATCCTCACTTCCTCCAACCTCCACACCCCCATGTATTTCTTCCTGGGCAACCTGTCAGTGTTCGACATCTTTTTCCCTTCCGTGAGTTCCCCCAAAATGATGCTCTACCTACTGGGGCAAAGCCGGACCATCTCTTACCAGGGCTGCGCCTGCCAGCTCTTCTTTTATCACTTCCTGGGCTGCACGGAGTGTTTCCTGTACACTGTGATGGCCTATGACCGCTTTGCCGCCATCTGTCACCCCTTGCGGTACACGGTCATCATGAACCCCAGGGTGTGCGCCATCTTGACTCTGAGCACCTGGATGGGGAGCAGCGTGCATGCGTCTGTCCTCACATTTCTTGTGTTTAGGTTACCCTACTGTGGCCCCAAGGAGGTGGGCAATTTCTTCTGTGACATCCCGGTGGTGCTGCCGCTGGCCTGTGCAGACACGTCTCTAGCTCACAGGGTGAGTGTCACCAACGTAGGTGTTGTGGCACTCCTGTGTTTCCTTCTTGTCCTCACTTCTTATACTCGCATTGTTATTTCTGTATTGCGAATCAGCTCCTCAGAAGGCAGGCACAGAGCCTTCTCCACCTGCAGTGCCCACCTGACTTCCGTCCTGCTCTTCTACGGACCCGTGGTCCTCATTTATCTCCAGCCTGCCTCCAGCCCTTGGCTGGATTCTATGGTTCAGGTGTTGAATAATATTGTTAATCCTTCCCTGAATCCTTTGATATACAGCTTGAGAAACAAGGATGTGAAGTTGGCTCTGAGAAAAGCACTAATCCAGGGAGTACATACCTGTGGGGTGTAAGCATTTCTGTCAGTACCTGTGCTTATATATTTGCTTTGTATTTATCGGGGATGACTAGTCTCTTAGCATTGGTGTGACTGTTAAACAATTTGAATGTTTTTTTTTTGTGATTAGCATGTATATATTTATATAATTTTTATTGAGCAAAATCTTTTATAGCACTTACCATGGGCCAAGCACTATTCTATGCACTTTATACATACTGACATGTGTTATTATGATAATTATCACATGGAGTAGGTATTATTATCCCAATTTACAGAGGAGGATATTAAGGCACCAGAGGGTTAAGAGACTTTTCCAGTGTCACAGAGATAGAAGGTTGCTGAGCTAGGACTGTGACTGCTAGGGTTTTAACTTTGTGCTAATAATGCTTCCTCTGTATTGTCAGAAATGTGTGTGTGGGTATCCTGTCGTGTCTGACTCTTTGAGACCCCATGGATCATAGCCACCAGGCTATTCTATCCATGGAAATTTCCAGGCAAGAATGCTGGAGTGGGATCTCCAGGGGATCTTCCCAACCCAGGGATTGATCCCGGGTCTGTTGCATCCCCTGCATTGGCAGGAGGATTCTTTACCACTGTGCCACCTGGAAAGCTTTGTATTGTCAGAAGTATAGCACAAATGCCCACTTTTCCAGGAACTTCTTTTCAACTTACATGGAGTATTCTCTAATTTTCAAAAAAAAAAAAAATCTGTAGTCTATTCAGTTTGTTCCATTCCATTAATTTCCATCACTTTTTTCATTTATGTTGTGAGGAGTGTTATGTACCTGAGTCTGATATAAAGAATTTCGGATGATATAAAGAAACCAGATGATATCCATGTATCTGCTAGTATGTGTTTCATAGATCCTTTAGTCTTAGGGCAGTATCTGTTCTTAACAACAGTAGTTTAATTCTGTGATAGTGATTGCAGATTTTCTTCCATTAAATCAAAGACTGAGTTTGAGTTCCAAAATTCCTAACACTTTAGAAATAATAATCTTCTTTTTTCTCATGTAAATAAATAGGTTTGAAGAAAATAGGAAAACTGTAAAAAAGTAAAGTGACTAGAAACTGCAAATTAATCCTACCACACAAATGATAATCCCCATTAACATTCTGACATTTCTCCTATCTCATTAATGACTAAATTGGAACTAAAATTTCTGACTTCCTGTTTATAAGTATGTAATCTAAATGTGCATCATGAATATACCTATCTACATATGTATATTTATACAGTTGTAGTTATATATATATATATATAATCTTTTCTTATTTTAATAGTGTATCAAGTAATTTTAATTGCCACAATTTTTAAACTAATTTTACTGAGATAATTCAAGTCCCAAATAGTTCACCCATTTAAAGTGTACAAGTCAAATTTTTTTTATTATATTCACAGATCTGTGCAACCATCACTATGGCCAATTTTAGAACATTTTTATCATCAGAAAAAGACACCCTATACCTTGTAGCTATCATCTCCTTATTACCCCTATCACCTTTGGCTGTAAGCAACTTAATCTACTTTCTGTATTTACAGATTTGCTTGTTCTTGAGATTTTATATAAATGGAATCATATAATGCTTATTTTTTTGTGACTCTCTTTTTTTAACTTAGCATAATGTTTTCAAGGTTCAAACATGTAGTAGTAAGGTAAGTTCTTTTTTTTTTTTCCACTTCTTATCTTTGTTATTTAGTTGCTAAGTCATGTTCGACTCTTTTGCGACCCCATGAACTGTAGCCTGCCAGGCTCCTCTGTCCATGGGATTTCCTGGGCAAGAATGTGGGACTGGGTTGCCATTTCCTCCTCCAGGGCCATCTTCCAAACCCAGGGATAGATCCCATGTTTCCTGCATTGGCAGTTGGAGTCTTTTTCACTGAACTACGAACTTCTTATGTGGCCTGAATTTCCCGAGTTAGTTTTTTTTTTCAGGTCACTACATGTTATTAAATACATATATGTTTATAATTGTTATATTTTCATAATAGATCAACTCTTTTATCATTATAAAATGTTCCCTTTTATCTCTAGTAGCATTTTTTTGTTTTGAAGTCTGTTTTGTCTATTAGTCCTGCCACTTCAGCTTCCCTGTGGTGGATGTTAGCATGACATCTCTTTTTCTATGCTTTTATTTTCTTTTTATTTATATCTTTCTACTCTGAACTGTGTCTCCTAAAAACAGAATGTATTTGGATAATTTTCAGTTGTGACCCCATGAGCTCTGCTGCTGTGCAGCATGTGGAATCTTCCTGGGCCAGGGATCGAACCTGTGTCTCCTGCATTGGCAAGTGGACTCTACAACTGTGGCATCATGAAGGTCCTGTAACATTTTTTTTTGAAAGCTTAGATCTGTGGCCAAATAATGTTTCTTCATCTTCCCCTCCCCCACCCATTGAATACAATTGATATCTCTTTTGTTCTGTCTCTAGAATTTTCCCTCAAACGTTTATTTTAGATTTCCCTTTTTCTTCTGTGTTGACATGGGTCATACATCCTACACTAGCAGTAGATGGATTAACAGTTCTTAAACCACACGGTGGCATGAGAGTCCAGTTGTTAGCAAACACAGTAGGCATGAGGTGCCTTCCTACGTCTGCTGCTGTCATAGGAAAAGTAATACAGGGAAGAGTAGGGAGCACCTTGACTTTCAGCACAATGATAGCTACCATTTCGAAGAGAAATATTTCGATTTCCAGAGAATTGTTGTGCCTTTAAGTTATTTTGAAACACCTCAATTCTGAAAGCTATTAGCTATGTCCTTACATACACTGTGCATATAGAGCACCACAGTAGGCTGAACTAAGACTCGGGAAAATAGCATTGCTTGAGATAGAAAGTATCGAGAATAAACATTTGAGGGGCGGGATTGGATGTCTACAAAAACGTTCTACAATTTGGTTTGATTTTATGAGGCTTATCACTGATATCAGAAGACATTCTGATGATTTTATCAAAATCTCAGAAAAAAATATACAGTCTTGGATAGTAGATGAAAAGGAAGTGGATACACAGGGAGATTTTCATGTGATTATTCCTAGGAGTGTTACTCATAATAGTCAAAAGTAGAAACGTCTTGAATGTCTAGTGAAAGGATAAATGAAATCTAATGTATTCATGCTATGGAATACTACTGGCAAGAAAACGCCTCCGACAAACTATTTTTACATGACATGGCATGGATGAACCTCAACAGCATTATGCTAAGGGAAAGAAGCCAGGTTCAAAGATCACATGTTGTATCATTCCTTTTGTATGAAATGCCTAGAAAAGACAAATTTACAGAGACATAGAGTAAATTAGTGGTTGGCTTCCTGGGGAGGGGAGTGGGAATGGGAATTGATTGCAAATTGGCCCCAGGGAAACTTGTGGGTGATGGAAATGATCAGAATTTTGACAATGTTTGCATGACTCTGTAAATTAAAAAAAAATAATTAAATTGTGTTTTTAACAAGAGTTGAATTTTATGCTATGTGGCCTGTGCCTTGATAAAGCTGTTGAACAAATGGATAGTGTATCTCTAGTGTCCATGGGCGGAGAAGGCAATGGCAAGCCACTCCAGTACTCTTGCCTAGAAAATCCCATGGATGGAGGAGCCTGGTAGGCTGCAGTCTGTGGGGTCGCTAAGGGTCGGACACGACTGAGTGACTTCACTTTCACTTTTCACTTTCATGCAACCCACTCCAGTGTTCTTGCCTGGAGAATCCCAGGGATGGGGGAGCCTGGTGGGCTTCCGTCTATGGGATCACACAGAGTTGGACACGACTGAAGTGACTTAGCAGCAGCAGCAGTGTCCATGGGAGAGAGAATACCAGCTGACAAAGGCAATCAGACTGTTTCACAGGTATACTGATACAGTAATGAAAAGTGTGGCAAATTATTGTAGTAGGAGAACCCTTGGTTGTAATTGTCTAGTTGACACTGCTTTAACTTTGCACTCACTAACAGTCTCCTAAGAGAGTATTTTGCTTTGAATGTAAAATTTTACTGTTTGGAAAAGAATGTTAACTTACTAACTCATACATTCTAGTAAATATGGTGTTTTATTTCTCTTTGCAAATTTATATACTCTTACTCATGTATAAGTCATATGTTCATAAATTCATGAATGTCACATATATATATGTATAAGTGTTTTGAAAGTGAATGTATTGTGAAGCTAATTTAATCTGGGTGACAGTGCATTTCACCATGGATATTTATTGAATAAATTAATGATATGGAAAGTTTAGGAGTAACACAATATAAAGAACAGTACAATTGGGGGCTATTAGGTTATCTGTTTCTTTAATGTCTTGTGATTTCTGAAAGTTGAAATGAGATTAAAAAAAAAAGAAATGAGATAGTGCATATAAGGCTCACTGTGGCTTATGTCTTTTCCTAATGCGTGTGTTTTAATGAGTCATAGGAATTCTGATTATGAAATACATAAACTTCATGAAGAATTCTTGTTATTACTTCGGTGTAAAGTAAAATACTCAATTTATAAAAAGGGCAGTTGAAGAAAGGAAGAGCAGGGCACATTACTAATTACAAAATATTTCAGAGCTGGTCTGATTTTCACTAATACAGCACTGCTTTTCACGGTAAAGAAGTTGAGATGACAAGTTGAAACAAAATAATAAAAACTGTGAATATAATATATATATAAATTCAGGATTGACATTCTGAACTGTTTAATATGTGACAATCCAAAATAATTCAGTTTGGACTGGAATTTGGTGATGATGATTTTGAGATATGCAAAATATTTCTAGTTACACCAATAATCTTTTAGGGGTCTTCAGGTACTAGGAATCAAGTTAGAATCTTACCTTGTGGTTCAGGACACAAAAATATCCATATGATAAAATATTGTTCACCAAAATGAAGGAACTTTAAAAATACTGATACATGCAACAGCAGAGATCAATCTCAAAAACATATTCAGTGAAAGATACCAGACAAAAAGAACACATAATTTGTGACTACACTTGTAAAACATAACCAAAAAGGGCAAATTCATAGAGATCAAAATAGATTAATAGTTGCCTAGAGCTTGGGATATCGATGGAAATGACTGGAAATTGACACTTCTTTTTAACATGAAGGAAAAGTTCTAAAATTAACCTGTGGTGATGGTTGTACATCTCTGTAAATATATATTCTTTGTAAATATATTCTCATTGAGTTGTAACTTTTAGTGGGTATTTTATGGCATAGACATTATATCTCAATAAAACTGTTTAAAATATTAAAGAAATCATTACTTGTCAAAAAATTTTAAGCTTTTATGATGATTTGATTCATCACCTTCATTTTGAAAACAAAAGGAACAAATAAGAAAATGAGTAGAAATATAAGACTATATTTACTTTTAAAATTAAGACTAAAATTATTTATTCCATTTTGTTAGAAATGAACATAAGTTTTAAATGCAGACAGACATTCAAATCCAAGTTCTGTGATTGAATTTTGGAGTAAACTTTGATAATTATTTAAACTTTTCCAGCCTTATTTTTATCTTCCAGATTCATGTCAATGTATGGCAAAACCAATACAATAAAAAAAGTAATTAGCCTCTGATTAAAATAAATAAAAAAGAAAAAGAAAATGATGTCTCCTTATATGATTGGTGAAAGGATGAAATAAAGGGTCATTGCAGTACTGTTTATAATAGCCAGGACATGGAAGCAACCTAGATGTCCATCTGCAGACGAATGGATAAGAAAGCTTTGGTACATACACACAATGGAGTATTATTCAGCCATTAAAAAGAACACTTTTGAATCAGTTCTAATGAGGTGGATGAAACTGGAGCCTATTATACAGAGTGAAGTAAGCCAGAAAGAAAAACATCAATACAGTATACTAACGCATATATATGTAATTTAGAAAGATGATAATGATAACCCTGTATACGAGACAGCAAAAGAGACACAGGTGTATAGAACAGTCTTTTGGACTCTGTGGGAGAGGGCGAGGGTGGGATGATTTGGGAGAATAGCATTGAAACATGTATATTATCATATGTGAAATGAATCGCCAGTCCGGGTTTGATGCATGAGACAGGATGCTCGGGACTGGAGCGTGGGGATGACCCAGAGGGATGGGATGGGGAGGGAGGTGGGGGGGGGGTTCAAGATGGGGAACACATGTACACCTGGGATGGATTCATGTCAATGTATGGCAAAACCAACCAATATAATATTGTAAAGTAATTAGCCTCCAATAAAAAAATAATAATAATAAAAATGGATATTCTCAGTAAGAAGTAACTGTGATTTCAAAACCATAGAGAGGGAAAACTCTTCTGAATTCCTTAGCATGAAAAAAAGACAATGATGATTAGAATGTTGTAAATACTTAAAGTATTGTCATTTTTGTGCATTTTGTATTATATCAAAGGAATTTTAGCTATAACATTTTAAATAGATCCATGTGCCTGTTTCACTGCTGCTGCTGATGCTAAGTCACTTCAGTCGTGTCCGACTCTGTGCGACCCCATGGACAGCAGCCCACCAGGCTCCTCTGTCCACAGGATTCTCCAGGCAAGAATACTGGAGTGGGTTGCCATTTCCTTCTCTGAATGGCCATTAAAAATAACATGCTCACCCACGTTCTAATTCGCTTCAGTCGTGTCCATCTCTTTGTGACCCCATGGACTGTAGCCCGCCAGGCTCCTCTATCCATGGGGACTCTCCAGGCGAGAACACTGGAGTGGGATGCCATTTCCTTCTCCAGGGGATCTTCCCCACCCAGGGACTTAATCTGTGTCTCCTGCGGCTGCTGCATTGCAGGTGGAATCTTTACCGTTGAGCTACTGGGGAAGCCCAGCGTGCTCACAGCCTTACCTAATTCTACTGTTCTGATCCTTTGTCTACACAGCAGCCAGTAGACTGGATTCTTAAAACATAAATTGAACCAAGTTACAATATTTAAGGGCTTCCCAAGTGGCACCAGTGGTAAAGAACCTGCCGGCCGATGCAGGAGAGGTAAGAGACATGGGTTCGATTCTGGGGTTGGAAAGATTCCCTGGAGGAGGGCATGACAACCACTCCAGTATTCTTGCCTGGAAAATCCCATGGACAGAGAAGATTGGTGGGCTACAGTCCATGGGGTCGCAAAGAGTCAGACACGACTGAAGTGACTTGGCATGTACATACCCACCGTAGTTAAAGAATGCTAATATAAATAGTTAAAGAATGCTAATATAAAGACTAGCAGTGATCTTAAAATGAAAATGAAGAGAGTTTTTAGAAAAGGATAAGATATTAACTGAAGCAGTTGAGAAAGTGATATTGGGGAACTATACAACTAATTACAGAAAAAAGCAGTTTTGTTAACACCAAATGGGATTGTTGCCTCATTTCTATAAGTGGTTCCTTTCCTAATCCTCAGCTTTTTTCTTAAACCTAGTTCTTCAAAACACAGGATCACTGGGAAATTTAAAAAATCTGAACTCAATGGATGGTTTTCCCCTAGATAAAAATGGCCAAGTATTATTGTTAATCTAAGGGATTTGAAAATTGAAAATAAGTAAATGCTTTTGGTGCCTCAGATGGTAAAAATCTGTCTGCAATGTGTGAGACCAGGGTTCGATCCCTGGTTCAGGAAGATCCCCTGGAGAAGCGAATAACAACCCACTCCAGTATTCTTGACTGGAGAATCCCATGGACAGAAGAGCCTGAGGGGCTATAGTCCATGGGGTTGCAAAGAGTCAGACATGACTGAGTGACTAACATTTTTCTCATTTTTTAAGGTAATTACATTTTTGTCTAAGAATTAATGAGATAGAGACAGTGGGCAGAAGGAAGGAGCAAAAGTCTCCACTCTAATTGCTCCCTCTGTTAATCAGACATCCCACATGGGGAGTGGGGCCCAAAGGAACACACAAGACATCTATTCTCTCTTCAGGGAATGGATGCCTCTCTTTTTATCAGGGACCAGATGCACTGTTGGTTTATATTTTCAGACCTGAGTGACTGAATGTGACAAAGAGGTGTGTTCAACTTCTCTGGTTTCAGAGCCTGGCCCTCATGTTCCACAGCATCTAAAGGAAAGGAAACAGGAGGGTGGATGTGGAGCCTGGATTCCAGCCCATGTCCACTCTTTCCCTTTCACCTGTAGGTGCCTTCTTTCTAGAACACTCTCTTCTCCTCATCTGATGGGTTATACATACCATAGGCAGGTGAGAGAAGATGGGAATTAGGTCTATTTGAGTTTGGACTAATATTGACTTAGCAGATTCCATGGACTTTCTTAAGATATTCCCGAATTAATGATGCTGAACCTTAAAAACCTTCATCGGGATGGCATTTGTTGTCATATTGCAGACATAATTTCTATTGAGAGACTGAATGTTATATTGAAATAAGACAGCTGTTTTTATTATTGCTAAGTGCCTGTTCCTTTTCCTGATTAAGTATTATAATTTCCATCTTGTCTCAGTGTATTCTTACCAGACAGTTCTTAGTTTTCCATTGTTTCTGTTGATGATGCAGAAAACATTTCTGTGAATCATTTTAATCAGTAGGTGATTCCAAACTGCTATAGATGCATGTCAGCCGAAGAGAAACTCCATGTGGAGTAAAAGTGCATTGAATCAGAATATTAGCATCTTGAGTGAATTTTTAAACAAGAGTAAGAGCAGTCATTACATTGGGGACTTTATATATATATTAAAGCATAATTCTCATAAGAATCATAAGATATATTATACCATGAACATGGACACAAGGGGATTTAGAGATTATTTTTCAAAATTGTCCAGGGTTACAGAGTGGGGAGTAGTTTCGCAATGGAAACTCAGATAAATCCCAAATCATCCCACCCTCGTCCTCTCACACCAAGTGTAGGATTTATTCTTTGCTTTCTAGTCTATTCTGCCTGTTGTGTCATCTCTTATCCTTCTGAGGAAAAAAATGACAAATAAATGGCTGAATGTCACTCATTAAATAGTAAGGACTGGACTGACTCCATCTAGAGGTTTTGAATGTACAATATATAGATGTTGTCCCTTTCCTGTGGGTCCTGTGCAGGTATTAGGTTTTGGGGAAAGCCCATCTCGGTGAGACCACTGTCTGATCTTCCAGGTGTGACTAGACGTGAAGATGAGGAATCACAGTCCAGTAGCCGAGTTTCTCCTCACGGGAATCCCTCACACACAGGGGCTGGAACGCGCGCTCTTTGCCTTCTTCCTCACCTTCTACCTGCTCACTCTGGTGGGGAACCTGCTCATTCTCCTGGCCATCCTCACTTCCTCCAACCTCCACACCCCCATGTATTTCTTCCTGGGCAACCTGTCAGTGTTCGACATCTTTTTCCCTTCCGTGAGTTCCCCCAAAATGATGCTCTACCTACTGGGGCAAAGCCAGACCATCTCTTACCAGGGCTGCGCCTGCCAGCTCTTCTTTTATCACTTCCTGGGCTGCACGGAGTGTTTCCTGTACACTGTGATGGCCTATGACCGCTTTGCCGCCATCTGTCACCCCTTGCGGTACACGGTCATCATGAACCCCAGGGTGTGCGCCATCTTGACTCTGAGCACCTGGATGGGGAGCAGCGTGCATGCGTCTGTCCTCACATTTCTTGTGTTTAGGTTACCCTACTGTGGCCCCAAGGAGGTGGGCAATTTCTTCTGTGACATCCCGGTGGTGCTGCCGCTGGCCTGTGCAGACACCTCTCTAGCTCACAGGGTGAGTGTCACCAACGTAGGTGTTGTGGCACTCCTGTGTTTCCTTCTTGTCCTCACTTCTTATACTCGCATTGTTATTTCTGTATTGCGAATCAGCTCCTCAGAAGGCAGGTACAGAGCCTTCTCCACCTGCAGTGCCCACCTGACTTCCGTCTTGCTCTTCTATGGACCTGTGGTCCTCATTTATCTCCAGCCTGCCTCCAGCCCTTGGCTGGATTCTGTGGTTCCGTTGTTCAATAATATTGTTAATCCTTCCCTGAATCCTTTGATATACAGCTTGAGAAACAAGGATGTGAAGTTGGCTCTGAGAAAAGCACTAATCCAGGGAGTACGTACTTGTGGAACATAAAGTACGATGTCATTATCTGTGCTTACAGATATGCATATATCTTGCCTTGCATATATACGGGGCATGTGTTCTCTGAAACCAGCTGGGGTGAATGGCTAAGTTGCATTTGGGATAAATAGGTTGAATGGTTTTTTTGTCCTTAACATCTATATATTTCTTTTTTTAAAAATTTATTTATTTTTTATTGGAGGCTAATTATTTTACAATATTATATTGGTTGGTTTTGCCATACATTGACATGAATCCGCCCGGGGTGTACATGAGTTCCCCCTTCCGAACCCCCCTCCCAATTCCCTCCTCCCTTTATCCTCCCTCTGGGTCATCCCCGCACACCAGCTCCGAGCATCCTATAACATGCATCGACCCTGAACTGGTTATTTGTTTCACACATGACAACATACATGTTTCAATGCCATTCTCCCAAATTTTTGTATTCAAGAAAATCTTTATGGCACTTACCATGTGCCAGGTACTAACTTACCATGTGCCAGGTACTATTCTATGCACTTTATAAATACTGACATATGTTATTATGAGAATTTCCATATGGAGTATATATTATTATCCCGGTATACAGAGGTGTGTATTAAGGCACTGAGAGGTTACGACACTCCTGCAGTGTCTCAGAGATAGAAATTTGCTGAGCTAGGATGTGAATGCAAGTGTTTTAAAGTTGTGCTAATAATGTTGCCCTCCGTATTGTCATAATTAGAGCACACATGCTTACCTCTTTCAGCAACTTCTTTTCAATTTGCATGGAGTATTTTTCATTTTTCCAAAAAAATTCTTTGTCTACTCAATTCATCCCATTAAATTGATCACTTGGTCATCTATACTGTGATTGACTGTTTTGTACTTAAGTCTGATGTAAAGAAATTCAGTTACATTTCAGAAACTAGAAACATGCTAATATATTTTCAAAGGTCCTCTAGACTTAGGTCAGTGTATCTGCTCTTTCCGACCATGGTTTGAATTCTGTAGTATGAATGCAGATTTTCTTCATTAAAGTAAAGACTGAGCTTGACTTCCAGAATTCCTGGACCCTCAAAAATAGTAATCATGTTTTTCCTCTTGAAAATAGATTTGAAGAAAATAGGAAAACTGTAAAAAAGTAAAGTGACTAGAAATTACAAACTAACCCTACTACCTAAATAATAATCACCATTAGCATTCTGACATTTTTGCTCTCTCTCTAATGAGTGACTAAATTGGAACTAAATTTTCTAAAATCCTCTTTACAACTATTTCATGTATACCTATGTCATCCATATATCTATCTACATATGTGTATTTATACATTTGGAATCATATTATATATATGTGTATAATCCTGGTTTGTTTCAATAGCATATTGAGCCTTTTCAATTGCCACAATTTTTAACCAGTTTTATTGTGATATATTTCATATGCCAAAGAATTCACCCATTTAAATTATAGGAGTCAGTGTATTTTTTTAGTATATTCACAGAGTGTCCACCATCATCACGGTCAATTTGAGAACATTTTTATCATCACAAAAAGATATCGTATACCTTTTACAGGTCATCTTCTCATTACCTCCATCAATTTCAGCTCTGCTGCTGCTGCTGCTGCTAAGTCACTTCAGTCGTGTCCGACTCTGTGTGACCCCATAGAGGGAAGCCCAGGCTCCCCTGTCCCTGGGATTCTCCAGGCAAGAACACTGGAGTGGGTTGCCATTTCCTTCTCCAAGCAACCATTAATCTGCTTTCTATAACTACAGGTTTGCCTGTTTTGGATATTTGATATAAATAGAATCACATGAAATGTGTTTTCTGTGCCTGATTTGTTTAACTTAGCATAATGTTTTCAAGGTTCATCCATGTTGTAGCAGGTTCCTTCCCTCCCCCCGCCCCATCTCTTATGTGTCTGAATGTCCCTAGTTCCTATGGTTTCTGAGGTCACTGCTGCTGCTGCTGCTAAGTCGCTTCAGTCGTGTCCAACTCTGTGCGACCCCATAGACGGCAGCCCACCAGGCTCCCCCGTCCCTGGGATTCTCCAGGCAAGAACACTGGGGTGGGTTGCCATTTCCTTCTCCAATGCATGAAAGTGAAAAGTGAAAGTGAAGTCACTCAGTCGTCTCTGTCCCATGGACTGGACTGCAGCCTACCAGGCTCCTCCGCCCACGGGATTTTCCAGGCAAGAGTCCTGGAGTGGGTTGCCATTGCCTGAGGTCACTATATATTATTAAAAATGTATGTATTTATGATTTTACTATCTTCTTAGCAGATTAAGTCTTTTATCAGTATAAAATATCCTTTTTTATCTTTAGTAACATTTTTTGTTTTAAAGTCTATTTTGCCTGTTAGTCTAACCACTTCAACTCCCTTCTTGTTGCTGTTTGCATGATATCTCTTTTTCTATGCATTTGTTTTCCTTCTGTTTGTATCTTTGAATCTAAAGTGTGTCTGCTGTAGACAGAATGTATTAGGAAAAGTTTTTTCTGCTCCAGTTTGACGATCTCTGCCTTTTGGTTGAATTTTAATTCATTCGCATTTTAATGTTAATATAAATATAATTGGATTTATATTTGATATTTTACCTGTTTTTTTGTTTTCTATGCCTCATGCTGTGTCTTTTTTCTTCCTCTATTTCTCCTTTATTTTAAATAATTACTTTATAAAAGAGTATTTTGATTTACTTAATGAGTTTTTCACTATTTTGTTTGAGTTATTACCTTAATAGTTGCTCTGGGGCTTACCATCTTATATCTTAACTTATTACAATCAGTTTCAAATGTATACTAAATAAATTCCAGAGCGATCTAGAGACACTACTTCTATATATCTCTGTTCATTTCTCCCACTTTTTGTGGTATTATTGTTAGAAATATTGCATCTATGAATGCTACAATTCCAACAACACATATTATAATTATTGCTTTATATAATTTCATGTTTTTTTTTTAAGAAACTGGGGAAATATGTAAAGCAACTGTGTATTTATAGCTTTTGTTATAATAACCTTCTTACTTATTTTTGGCTTTCACCATTCATTTCTGTGCTTTCGAATTATCATGTCATTTTCTTTGTCCAATACAGATTTTCTCCCACCCAACTTTTGTTTGCTATTACTGGCAAGTATATTACAATTATATATATATAGTGCATGCGTGGGACTTTCCTGGTAGCTCAGATGGTAAAGCGTCTGCCTACAATGCGGGAGAACCAGGTTCGATCCCTGGGTCAGAAAGATCCCCTGGAGAAGGAAATGGCAACACCCTCCGGTATTCTTGCCTGGAAAATCTCATGGACCGAGGAATCTGGTAGGCTCCAGTCCATAGAGTCGCAAAGAGTCGGATACGACTGAGCGACTTCACGTCACTTTATTGCATGCATATATATATATATATATATATATATATATCAGTATATATGAGTTTATCTTCAAGTTTGTTCATTCTTTTTTCTGCCAATTTAAGTCTACTGTTGATTCCCTCTAATAAATTGTTTATTTCAGTAATTGTACTTTTCTACTCCAGAACTTCCATTTGATTCTTATAATTTCTAGCCATTGATATTCTCTATTTGATCTAACATTGTCATCACACATTCCTTTGCTTCTTTAATTATGGCTTCCTTCAGTTATTTGAACATATTTATAAGGACAATTTTGAAATATTTTCTTATTAAAATTTGACATTTCATTGCTCTCATAGGCAGCTTTTTGGCCTGCTTTTCCCCCTGCACTACGGATCATACTTTTCTGTTTCTTTGTATGTCCTCTAATTTTTTGTTGAAAACTGGATATTTCAGATAATATATTTTAGCAACACTAGGTACTAGTCCCTGCCTCCCTCCAGAGCATGTTAGTTTTTTGGTTAGAGGCTGACTGAATAATTTTAATGAATTCTTTTCT
Source organism: Moschus berezovskii (assembly GCF_049115385.1). Classification (NCBI taxonomy): domain Eukaryota; kingdom Metazoa; phylum Chordata; class Mammalia; order Artiodactyla; family Moschidae; genus Moschus; species Moschus berezovskii. The sequence continues at coordinate 22,224,932 of NC_142484.1, read as the reverse complement.
TTCCCTTGCAGTGTTAAACCTCTCAGGATGTGTTCCTCAGGCTGAGGTAAAAGCCTGAGTATGTCCACAGCCATCCTCAGATACTGGTATTGGCAGGGCTCACTTTGATGAATTTTCCCCTGACCACATCCTTTTGTGGAAATGTGTGTATGTGCCCATCCATTACTATTCCTAAGGCAGAAGAATATAATAATGGTGATTTTTTCATGGTCATTTTGGATGAGAAATAGGAAAGAATAGAAATGTGCTTTTACTCATACAGTAAATTGTAAAAAAGCACTTAATAGGACCCAGAAAAATATCTGGATTCTACCTGGCTCCATTAATAATAATACCCTGTGTGGTCCTGAACAGTCATTTTGTTCTGTGACCTTGGTTTCCAACATTTATAAACTGAAGATGTTGGACTAGATTATCTTTAAGCATTCTTTCACATACGAAATTGTGTACCATCATAGGAACTATTATTTAGAAGCATGTGGTCATGGATTGAGGGGAGAAAAGGTGCCCAGAAGCCTCCTAGTTTCTGATTTAGGTGAGGCAATGACTACCATTTGCAGTACTGCCTTTTTTATTTTTTAAATAAAAAAAAATATTGAGATATAATTGCCATGCAACCCTGTGTAAGCTTAAGGTGTATGTGGTGATTTGATTCATTTGTATATTGCAATATGATCACCACGATAACATTAAGTAACATCTCTCTCATGTCATTTAATTATCCTTTCATTTTTTTCCTCTCTCATGTCATTTAATTATCCTTTCATTTTTTTCCTGGTGAGAACAACTGTGCTCTCTGTTTAATAGCCTCTGAAGCAAGGCTTCCCTAATGGCTCAGCTGTAAAGAATCCGGGTGCAATTAGAGAGACCTGGGTTTGATCCCTGGGCTGGGAAGATCCCCTGGAGAAGGGAACAGCTACCCACTGCAGTATTCTGGCCTAGAGAATTCCATGGACTGTATAGTCCGTGGAGTCGCAGTCAACTAGGGAGCGACTTTCACTTTGTGAAGCAAGGTAAAATTTCTCATATTGGCCAGAAGATGGCACTGTTGGGGCACTGACAAGCTCGATGCTTCTCTGCACTGATTAGGCTGTAATAAAGATGGCTGTGCTGTGATTCATGGGGTCGCGGAGAGTCGGACACGACTGAGCAACTGAACTGAACTGAACTGAAAGATGGCTGAGTCCCTTTACTGTTCACCTGAAACTACCACAACATTGTTTATGGCTATACCCCAATACAAAGTGCTTTTGGTGTTAAAAAAAAGAAAAATTAAAAAAAAAAGGAGATAGTCCAAAAAAAAATCTCAGAACTGAATTGATAGGATAAAGAATGGTTGAAATGATTAGAACTGTGGGAGTGAGGTCTGTGAAGCTCATGGCTTCCTGGTGACACTGCCATGTGTGAATATCTTCCTGGAGCAGCGGTTTCAAATCAGTGATTGTTACATGTTGGTGTCACTATATGCACTGTTGTGTATAGAGATTAGATACAAGAGGTAAGAGAGAAAGTCTTGATGAACATATGGCTGGCAGAGGTAACAGGGCCCTGCATTTCATTTACAGAAGCCAGAAAAACCCCACTCTGATATTAATACATGTATTCCCCCTCCAACTCCCAGCTAACTGAGAAGAGAAGTGAATATTTTCCTTGTCATAGAAAAGGACTTTATCTCCTTTATTAAGAAGCCCCAGGGAATTAACTTTGGATAGAAATTGTGTTGATGATAACATGATACCAAATTTTAGTTTCAACAAAAGGAAACAACAGAGGGACTTTGGTAGCTACAGAATTTTATTACTATTTCATGACATAAGTATTGACAAAATGTATACTAAATTGGAAAGTTTTATGTTTTGGAAGGAGAGAAGCACCTGTACTTTTGTCTTATTTAGTTTCAGAGGCATAAACTGAACTGCTCCTATCTTTCTCACTCTCTTTTCCTTTTCTATTCTGGTTTCACATAACTCGTCTTTTTTTTTTTCTTTGTAAAACAGTTCTGACATAAATATAAATGTTTCTATTCTCCAAGCTCAAAATGCTGAGTAGACTTGAAACTGATAAATGCAAGAAACAGTTTAATAATTTTTCCTCCACTTTAATACTTGGTTGCAAGTATGAACAATTATATTTTCGTTTCATTTATTTTCATTTACTCTTCTACTATTTCTCATATGCAAACTTTTAAGATTTTCTTTGTGCTAACTGGTTGAATTCTTGAGTTTAGCCTTGAGAATCTTGCAGCTTCTATTAGCAATTGCTAGCAAAAGAAATCACAAAAAAATGAAAGGGAGAAAATATTCCCTTTTTTGCTTTAACTGTAGTAATCGATACCATTCTGCTTTGTCAACCCCCTTTTGACAAAATGTTAAATAAAAACATTCACAAAATTCTGTCTTAAGAAAATGCATAGTGCTGCATTTCTGTCTTGATTTTATAAAGTTTCTCTTGTATGCATTACCTTATTTATTTATTTTTCTTTTTTTTTAGATCATTAGGATTATATTTAATTTATTTATTTTTGAGGTGAAAGATACAATGGTTTTATTGTGAATCAAAACAGCTTACCTTTGCAAATTAAAAAAAAAAGTCACATGCCCATGTGATTTTAGCCCCATAACCTAGGGTTGTGGCAGTTGATTCTTTCTTTTTTTTTTTCCTTTTCAATATTGTATTGGTTTTGCCATACCTTGACATGAATCCGCCCTGGGTATACATGTGTTCCCCATCTTGAACCCCCCGCCCACCTCCCTCCCCATATCATTACTTTAGTAATGGAAATTTTTAGGACATCCATCTGGAATGGAGAAATTTTCCTACCCTCTAAAATGCAACCTTGAATGTCTGAAATGTTTGGTTTTCTAATTGGCTTTTAGTTGATAATTTGTTTTATTCATTTTTGTATTTAAATATGAATTTTTATTCTTCTGGAAATATAAATTACTCTAAATATGTATTATTAGGCAGAACTGCTTTCTTCTCCCTATATTCATGAAGGTATAGTATAAACCTATTATTCCAATGTGTTCCCCATTTAAACAAAGGCTTTGAAATACTTTCTTTTAAATAGACACAAGTCCTAATAGGTCTCTATGGAGCCCTACACGCTTCTCCTTTTGCTCTTGGAAGGATGCGAGTAACTGTGTAAGCAAAGAAGCAGGGGTGGTGCTCTGTCTTCCTTTTCCCATCTTCTTACATAGGATGGATACCCCTCATATCCCAGTGGGAAAGGGAATCTGTAATTTTCTTTATTTCAGGCTGCCTTCTAAACCCCTCTTTTCAACTGCTTGATTTTAAAATATGAGTTTTTTTTCTTTGCATTTAAAAAAGTTCATGCCCAGACTTTTAACCTAAATAAATGCTTACAAAAATAAAATTTGAGGTCTTTCTTTTAAGGTTAAGCAAAAATACTTTAGGATAAGATGTGAGAGTATTGCTATGCTATATTGCCTTTCTAAAGCAGGGAAGAAACTGAGATTATAAGCATATGGATGAAATACCCTTACGAAATAAATGTCTCAATTGAGACAATGGTTAAACGTAATAGTCCATCATCATGTGCATGTGTACTCAGTCATGTCTGGCTCTTTGCAATCCCATGAACTATAGCCTGCCAGGCTCCTCTGTCCATGGAATTTCCCAGGCAAGGATACTGGAGTGGGTTGCCATTTCCTTTGCCAAGGGATCTTCTTGATCCAGGGATTGAATCTGGGTCTCCTGCATCTCTTACATTTTCTGTTAGTGAGTTAAATACATTCTGTGGCCATAAAATGGATTTTTTTGGTAGGCATATTAATTAAGATGGCTATCTAGATTTATTGATGTAAAACACAGTTCAGGGAATAGAAAAATTAGAGCACAGGATGATAACTATAATATTATTTCACGTGTGTAAATCTGTGTAAGTGTGGGCATATATAGGTGTGCTTGACAGATGCCCACCAAAATTATCATCATGGTCATTTCTGGGAAGTGGAATTTTTACTGGATTAAAAATAATATTTTGGTTTTTTCTTTACTTATGTCATCATTAGCATCTCATAAGACCATTATGCAGTTTTTAAAAAAGGAAGAAACAGTAATTCTCTTGTATGTAGACTTTTGGATAGCAACCATTCTGACTGGCGTGAAATGGTACCTCATTGTGGTTTTGATTTTCATTTCTCTGATAAAAGGAATCCAGATTGGAAAAGAAGAAGTAAAACTCTCACTGTTTGCAGATGACATGATCCTCTGCATAGAAAACCCTAAAGACTCCACCAGAAAATTACTAGAGCTAATCAATGAATATAGTAAATTTGCAGGATATAAAATTAACATACAGAAATCCCTTGCATTCCTATACACTAACAATGAGAAAACAGAAAGAGAAATTAAGGAAACAATTCCATTCACCATTGCAACAAAAAGAATAAAATACTTAGGAATATATCTACCTAAATAAACAAAACACCTATATATAGAAAACTATAAGACACTGGTGAAAGAAATCAGAGAGGACACTGATATATGGAGTAATATACTGTGTTCGTGGATCAGAAGAATCAATATAGTGAAAATGAGTATACTACCCAAAATACTCTATAGTTTCAATGCACTCCCTATCAAGCTACCAATGGTATTTTTCACAGAGCTAGAACAAATAATTTCACAATTTGTATGGAAATACAAAAAACCTCGAATAGTCAAAGCAATCTGGAGAAAGAAGAACAGAACTGGGGGAATAAACCTGCCTGACTTCAGGCTCTACTACAAAGCCACAGTCATCAAGACAGTATGGTACTGGCACAAAGACAGAAATATAGATCAATAGAACAAGATAGAAATCCCAGAGATAAATCCACGCACCTATGGATACCTCGTCTTTGACAAAGGAGGCAAGAATATACAATGGAGAAAAGACAATCTCTTTAACAAGTGGTGCTGGGAAAACTGGTCAACCACTTGTAAAAGAATGAAACTAGAACACTTTCTAACACCATACACAAAAACAAACTCAAAATGGATTAAAAATCTAAATGTAAGACCAGAAACTATTAAACTCCTAGAGGAAACCATAGGCAAAACACTCTCCGACGTAAACCACAGCAGGATCCTCTATGACCCACCTCCCAGAATATTGGAACTAAAAGCAAAAATAAACAAATGGGACCTAATTAAAATTAAACATTTTTGCACAACGAAGGAAACTATAAGCAAGGTGAAAAAACAGCCTTCAGAATGGGAGAAAATAATAGCAAACGAAGCAACAAAGAATTAATCTCAAAAATATACAAGCAACTCCTGCAGCTCAATTCCAGAAAAATAAAAGACCCAATCAAAAAGTGGGCCAAAGAACTAAACTGACATTTGTCCAAAGACGACATACAGATGGCTAACAAACACATGAAAAGATGCTCAGCATCACTCGTTATCAGAGAAATGTGCAATATTTTAGATCATTTTCAAAGTTAAATCTTCTTGTTCAGTAATTTTTTTCTCTTTAGTCATTTATTCAGTCATATATTATTGAATTGTTAAATTCAATAATATTATTTATATAAGATTCCTGATGATTTCCTTTCACAATTTTTCTTTCCCTTGTTTAGAATTTCCTGTTCTTATTTCCTAATAATATTATTTGTCTAATTTTCTCTTTGTTATTTATATTTTAAATTCTTTTTGATGCCCTACTATTTTTTATTTCCTAATTTATAAATACTTCTGATTTTTAAGTATTTTTTGTGTGTCTTTTCAGGATATTGATTTCTTTGAATAGCTGAGGAAAATGCTGATAACACAGTTCTCAGTTTTTACTCTTTCCTGAATGGTGATGATTTTGTAATATTAATGCTAGTCCTTTATGAAATGTGGCTCTGGCCTGGAGTTTGTTTGGGTTGTGGAGCTCTGGCCCCAGGTCAGATGGGTGCTATGGGTTTTCTGGCTGCTTCTTGTTTATAGAGAATTCTTCATTATTTTCATCTGAAGATGTATACTTAGTATATTTTTTCCTATAATCTGTGTGTAGGGAAAGAGATCACACTTTTAGTATGTACTTACTTTTTGTTCTAGAATCAGAAACCTAAGATTTATTATTTTTTAATGTCTTAATAAGCTGTAGATACATTTGCTTTTTGAACTTCCTGTAATGACCAGTGGTAAAACCTTTCAACTTTAAAGGAAAGGGTGGGTGTGACTCATTGGAGCATAAATACACTGAAAAATTCGTGTCTTTTCACTTTCTTTGCCTAAAGAGAATAAAGCCTAGATGGGAAAAAGTGAAAAGTAAGAGATAGGAAGAAATGTTGACAACAGGATGACTCTATAGGACTTCTAAATAATTTTGAAAGGGTGCACAGTAATTAATGTCAAGATCTGGAAGTGGACACAAGACAGTACCAGTGAGTCAGAGGCCAGCACATGTCCCAGAGAGCAGATTACAGATAAACATAATGACTGTGCTCTAATCACATGGCTGTGAGATCATCTGACTGTATCTTAAAGAGATAAGAGCAAGTTCATTTCAGTTCAGTTCAGTCGCTCAGTTGTGTCTGACTCTTTGCGACCCCATGAATCATAGCACACCAGGCCTCCCTGTCCATCACCAACTCCCGGAGTTCACTCAAACTCATGTCCATCGAGTTGGTGATGCCATCCAGCCATCTCATTCTCTGTCGTCCCCATCTCCTCCCACCCCCAATCCCTCCCAGCATCAGAGTCTTTTCCAGTGAGTCAACTCTTCGCATGAGGTGGCCAAAGTTTTGGAGTTTCAGCTTCAGCATCAGTCCTTCCAATGAACACCCAGTATTGATCTCCTTTAGAATGGACTGGTTGGACCTCCTTGAAGTCCAAGGGACTCTCAAGAGTCTTCTCCATCACCACAGTTCAAAAGCATCAATTCTTCGGCCATCAGCTTTTTTCACAGTCCAACTCTCACATCCATACATGACCATGGGAAAAACCATAGCCTTGACTAGACGGACCTTGGTTGGCAAAGTAATGTCTCTGCTTTTTAATATGCTATCTAGGTTGGTCATAACTTTCCTTCCAAGGAGCAAGCGTCTTTTAATTTCCTGGCTATAATCAGCATCTGCAGTGATTTTGGAGCCCCAAAAAATAAAGTCTGACACTTCTTCCACTGTTTCCCCATCTATTTCTCATGAAATGATGGGACTAGATGCCATGATCTTTGTTTTCTGAATGTTGAGCTTCAACCAACCTTTTCACTCTCCTCTTTCACTTTCATCAAGAGGCTTTTGAGTTCCTCTTCACTCTCTGCCATAAGGGTGGTGTCATCTGCATATCTGAGGTTATTGCTATTTCTCCCGGCAACCTTGATTCCAGCTTGTGCTTCTTCCAGCCCAGCGTTCCTCATGATGTACTCTGCATATAAGTTAGATAAGCAGGGTGACAGTATACAACCTTGACATACTCCTTTTCCTATTTGGAACCAGTCTGTTGTTCCATGACCAGTTCTAACTGTTGCTTCCTGACCTGCATACAGGTTTCTCAAGAGGCAGGTCAGGTGGTCTGGGATTCCCATCTCTTTCAGAATGTTCCACAGTTTATTGTGATCCACACAGTCAAAGGCTTTGGCATAGTCAATGAAACAGAAATAGATGTTTTTCTGGAACTCTATTGCTTTCTCCATGATCCAGCGGATGTTGGCAATTTGATCTCTGGTGCCTCTGCCTTTTCTAAAACCTGCTTGAACATCTGGAAGTTCATGGTTCACATATTGCTGAAGCCTGGCTTGGAGAATTTTGAGCATGACCTTACTAGCGTGTGAGATGAGTGCAATTGTGCGGTAGTTTGAGCATTCTTTGGCATTCCCTTTCTTTGGGATTGGAATGAATACTGACCTTTTCCAGTACTGTGGCCACTGCTGAGTTTTCCAAATTTACTGGCATATTGAGTGCAGCACTTTCACAGCATCATCTTTCAGGATTTGAAATAGCTCAACTGGAATTCCATCACCTCCACTAGCTTTGTTCATAGTGATGCTTTCTAAGGCCCACTTGACTTCACATTCCAGGATGTCTGGCTCCAGGTGAGTGATCACGCCATCGTGATTATCTTCATCGTGAAGCTCTTTTTTGTACAGTTCTCCTGTGTATTCTTGCCACCTCTTCTTAATATCTTCTGCTTCTGTTAGGTCCATACCATTTCTGTCCTTTATCGAGCCCATCTTTGCATGAAATGTTCCCTTGATATCTCTAATTTTCTTGAAAAGATCTCTTGCTTTTCCTATTCTGTTGTTTTCCTCTATTTCTTTGCATTGATTGCTGAGGAAGGCTTTCTTATCTCTCCTTGCTATTCTTTGGAACTCTGCATTCAGATGCTTATATCTTTCCTTTTCTCCTTTGCTTTTCGCTTCTCTTCTTTTCACAGCTATTTGTAAGGCCTCCCCAGACAGCCATTTTGCTTTTTTGTATTTCTTTTCCATGCGGATGGTCTTGGTCCCTGTCTCCTGTACAATGTCACGAACCTCCTTCCAGAGTTCATCAGGCAGTCTATCTATCAGATCTAGACCCTTAAATCTATTTCTTACTTCCACTGTATAATCATAAGGGATTTGATTTAGGTCATATCTGAATGGTCTAGTGGTTTTCCGTACTTTCTTCAATTTAAGTCTGAATTTGGCAATAAGGAGTTCATGATCTGAGCCACAGTCAGCTCCTGGTCTTGTTTTTGCTAACTGTATAGAGCTTCTCCATCTTTGGTTGCAAAGAATAAAATCAATCTGATTTTGGTGTTGACCATCTGGTGATGTCCATGTGTAGAGTCTTCTCTTGTGTTGTTGGAAGAGGGTGTTTGCTATGACCTATGCGTTCTCTTGGCAAAACTCTTTTAGCCTTGCCCTGTTTCATTGCGTGCTCCAAGGCCAAATCTGCTTGTTACTCTAGGTGTTTCTTGACATCCTACTTTTACATTCCAGTCCCCTATAATGGAAAGGACATCTTTTTTGGGTGTTAGGTCTAAATGGTTTTGTAAGTCTTCATAGAACCATTCAACTTCGGCTTCTTCAGCATTACTGGTTGGGGCATAGACTTGGATTACTGTAATATTGAATGGTTTGCCTTGGAAACCAACAGAAATCCGTCGTTTTTTAGATTACATCCAAGTACTGCATTTTGGACTCTTTTGTTGACCATGATGGCTACTCCATTTCTTCTAAGGGATTCCTGCCCATAGTAGTAGATATAATGGTCATCTGAGTTAAACTCACCCATTCCAGTCCATTTTAGTAACCGACCCTCATTTTAACATTCACTATTTGACAAGATATCTCACTTTCCTTCGTATTATCTTTTATCTCTGAGGACATTTTAGTGCCTTTAATGTCACTTAAATGAGGTAAATTTTCATTTCTGATCATCTCTCTGGTTATTTGTTCCTGTACAGATTTTGCTACAATGACTCAGTTCTTGGTGATTTGCTCCTGTTGGCCCAATGACTGTCATTAAGAGTGTCTGAGTTTTCACCCTTCCTTCAGTGGAGGCAATCCAGTTTCCACTGAGAAACCCAACTGAGAATCTGTTGACTAGGTGATAAGAAGAGAAAAAAGGGACAATTAAGGGCCTAGAAAGTCTCATCTCAACATTCTTTCACTGGGCTGTGCTCTGCATTCCTCAGGCCACAGCCTACCTTACGCATCATCCCTCTCACTCCCTGTTTTGGTCATCTTCCCAAGAATATTGGCTCCCCAGGTGTTGCAGGAGACATAAGAGATGTAGATTTGATCCCTGGGTCAGGAAGATCCCCTGGAGGAGGAAATGGCAACCGACTCCAATATTCTTGCCTAGGAAACCCCATGGACAGAGGAGCCTGGAGGGCTACAGTCCTTGGGGTCACAAAGAGTCAAACATGACTTAGTGACTGAGCACACACGCCCCAGCATGTACTAGAAGGGGAGGCTTTATCAAATATCCCTTCTCAGTTATTTCCCTGGGAGTTGTCCCTCCTCCCCCCCCACCCCAACCAGTCCAGTGCTTTGTACTTCCTGCTGCTCCTGAGCTGTCTGATCATTTTAACACCTGGAACTCCTGGGCAGGGCTCCCTAGAGGGGCTGTTTCTTGGTGGGTATCCATGAGGAGAGAGGGTGAGTGATGTCACTAGAGGAACTCCAAGGACTTCACAGTTTGATAAGTAGACTTGCAGGAAACCATGAATTCAATACTGAGCTGATCTAGCTTTAAACATTGACACAGGAGAGGAGGTACAACATTCATGGCTAATGCATCCCTAGTGGGAATTCATCAGACAGCCCAGGCACAGGCTTCCAGTCTCCACCACTGCACGGCCACGCTTGTCTGTAAGACATGAAGCAAACTATCACAAAGAAGCTGGGATCCCGTGTCAGTCATGTGGAAACTTCATGGGTGTGTGATTTGCTCTCAATTTTGTTTTCTTTTCATTGTTGTTGGTTTTATGCAGCTGGATCACATTAATTATGTTATACAATAGAGAATCTCAATAACCAGGTTCTGGTTGCTCTGAGAAATATTGCCCAGAACCAACTGATAACAAGGAAAAAAAGTATTTTAAACTATGATCATTTGCCAGATTTTCTCTCTCACAACAGAGTTAGTGTTTTCATAATCAAGCAGAACACTAGTCCTTCCCCCGCACCCCCCGCCCCCATTTTCCCTATAAATTCTGCCTCTTCTTTTTCCATGAAAGTAAGCAACAGGATTAACAATGAGTCATAAAATTTTCGGTTGCCTCATATGGCTGCTTTGAAAATATAAGATTAAACCCCCTGGTACCAGAAGTTAAATTATTTCAATAGTAAAGTCAGTGTGCCTGAAACGCTAGCATTGTTTAAATAAATAAACAAAATTATTGCTTGAATTTTGTTCTTTTTAATAGAAAACATCTGGGTAGAAGATAGTGTAAGATAATTTTCACTGTGTGAACACAAAAGACTACCCTATTATGGCAATTTCCTGTTTTTCTATGTGTAGTTTGGCATTTTTTTTTTAAAAAGAATATTTTTATCTAGAAACTGTCATCTATTTTTACTTCATGAATAGGAATTGAAAAGATTTAGTTGCAAGTAGAATTTCTTCTATAATTTATTGAAAATTGCTGTTTTTAGATAAGGGAAATATCCTTTTTGGTGAATGTTTTTGCAGTGACGAAGTCTCCCTTCCCATGTTTTCTCCATAGAGATAAGAAAAGAATGAAAAAATTGTTTAGGTCAGGGGCAAACCAAATGATTAACAACAGTTAAATTCTGTTACTTACATAATAAACTCTAGTTTTAAGGTGTGATTAATAGCGAATTTCTACCTGTGGGCATAGGATTTAGGAATGCAGTTAAAACATAGTACTAGATTAAAGCACAGGCCCTTGAAAGTGGTTAAAGAAATAATAGTCATGTTTCCTCTAGAAGTTCTGAGTATTCTCATTTATTTTTATGAATTAAGTTTGTTCTTTAAATCTTTTATTTGGAACATTTTTGCTTCTCAGGCTGGAGATCAGGGAGTTTAATGACAGGGTCGCTCAAATTCTGTAGCTGAGTCAAAGAATCAAAGAAGGCTGTGATCCTGGGCTTCTGTTCTTGGCCACAAAGAACTGCAGCCTGCGGGTGAGGTAGGCTGAGAAAGCTCAATGCATGCCTTCTGCTGAGAGAATTTTTTGTGTGACAATACCATTGCAAATGTAAGAATAATGGAAAAAGAAGAGAGAGGAAAAAAGACCAACATTAGGAAAACCTACTCTCTGGGCTTAGTACACATTTGAATAGGTAGTAGGTTAACTTCAGGAATGTTCAGGCAAAGGTAGCCCATCCTTACAACATATGTGGAAAGGACAGGGATGGTGGGGGGGAGAATTAAAAATTTCTGTTTTAGCTCTAAGAGTCAGAATAATGATGGCTGCTTAATGAGTATTATCTCATGTTGCCAGTATCCACAGGAAGGAGGTATTATTCAGAACTGAAGTAGAGGAAACTGCAGCCTAGGAAGTTCAACATGCCCAATGTCACAGGCAACAAAGGAGTATTTTAGGAATTCAACTCAGGTCTATTTCTCACTACTATTGTATGTCCAAAGTGCGCTGCTGAAAGAGGCCCATCAGAAAAAATGCATGTGAGCTAAAGGAGGAGAAATCAACTTTCCCAGGCTGGCCTCATGGAAGAGGCACTATTTGGGAGACATCTGACAGAGGAGCTTAGTAGTGGTTTATCCGACATTCCTGGACCCACAGCACAGCACAGTTTCATATGTAGACCCATGAATAGAAAGGTCTGCAAGAGACAGGCTGGGAAGGGCCTTTTATGATATATCCTTTTGTATTCATCCTGGAAAATCCCATGGACAGAGGAGCCTGGCAGACTATGGTACATGGGGTTGCAAAGAGGTGAACATGACTGAGCATGCACACACACACATACACATACACACATTCATATTGCAGGTGTGGGGATCAGATGCTGTTCTGAAAATGTGATATGAACCATTATAAACAGGGAGATGCCCTTGGCTGCAGTGGTGACTGCGATTCCATTTAGAAGACTATCAGTGTGTGATTGAGGTGTGAAAAAAGGTGTTGGCAATTAGGAAGGAGCGTGGATGATAACTAGGGAAAAATAGATAAATAGAATAGTGGATCTTCATGGATGATCTATTGAGTGGAGTGTGAGGAAAAAAAGGTGTGCTCTTGGTTGCTGATGAGGGCATTTGATTATGTAGCAAAGTCACTACTCAAAAGATGGAAGGGGGAGGGGAGATTGTAATTTCCTTTGTGTAATATCTTAATTGCTTAGAAAGGCTCTGATAATTGATGAAGAATTACCTTGTTTGTCTTGAGCTCTATATAAAGCTTAGCTTGATATGCACTTAGGAAGCATTTATGATGCTTCTTTGTATATATTAGGCTAAAGTTGAGAAGAATTTTAAGTGAAATTACTGAACTATATTTCATAAACCATCAGTTCATCTACAAGCAACTTGGGTTTGTGAAATATCATAACAACTTGAGGATAAAATAATGTAAAAATGTATGTTGAAGAAGCCTCAACAATCACCTTTCTGCCCACTTCCACGTCTCTGCATACTGAAAATTGATGAATAAACTAAGAGTCAAAATAAAATGTTGGTTTTATCACTAATAAAGGTGGAATAAAAATGCAAGAGAATATCCTAATTTTCTCCCTCCAAAACCTTGAAACCAGTGGTATCTTGATTTGCCCTCCCCCACCTGCTGAGGTCTGGGGGAAAGCAGAACACTCAGTTCAGGCAGCTGGTTGCCAGGCAACCCAGGGAGATCTGCCTGCATCATCCAGCAGCCCATCTAACCGGTCTCTCTTCAGCACAAAACATAAATTAATTTAATATCAAGGACACACTGTACTCGCAGCCCAAAATGCCTTCTCTATTCAATTTCTCATCACAGATTGTGTCTACATTTTCAATATAGCTCAACAGGAGAAGCTTTAAAGTAAGCACTCACAATAGTGTGAAAACATGCCAAATAATATACTGCCAACAAAATCAAATTGTATATGAATACTAATTCTGAATATGAATTTTCATATTAAAATTTCATAAAGAATTAAATAAAAATATGAAATATCTTTTCATTGTATGTTAAAGTCCAAATAATTGCAGGTCCAAAATGCTGTTTTTGTTTTCTTTTTTTAAAGTTCTGCATTTTTGAGTTTATTCACAATACTGTGCAAAAAAATCTCCAGAATTTTTCTTCTTGCAAAATCACAACTCTATACCCTTTAAACAACTCCCATGGTCCTTTCCCTGCTAGTACCTGACAACCTCCATTCTACTTCATGTTTTTATGAATTTGGCTACTCTAGATTCTTCCTATAATGGAACCATACAGTATTTGTCCTTTTGTGACTGGTTTATCTCACATAGCATACTGTTTTTGAGATCCATTCATGTCATAGTATGTGTCAGAATTTCATTCCTTTTTAAGGTTAAATCACATTGAATTGTATATGTGTATATAGCATTTTTAAAATTATTTATTTATTTTTAAAATTTATTTATTTTAATTGGAGGCTAATTACTTTACATTATTGTATTGGTTTTGCCATACATTGACATGAATCTGCCCTGGGTGTACATGTATTCCCCATCTTTAACCCCCTCCCACGTCCCTCCACATCCCATCCCTCTGCTTCATCCTAGTACACCGGCCCTGAGCATTCTGTATCATGCATCAAACCTGGACTGGCGATTCATTACACATATGATAATATACATGTTTCAGTGCCATTCTCCCAATCATCCCACCCTTGCCCTCTCTCAGAGTCCAAAAGACTGTTCTATACACCTGTGTCTCTTTTGCTGTCTCGTATACAAGGTTATCGTTATCATCTTTTTAAGTTCCATGTATATGCGTTAGTATCCTGTATTGGTGTTTTTCTTTCTGGCTTACTTCACTCTGTATAATAGGCTTCAGTTTCATCCACCTCGTTAGCACTGATTCAAATGTATTCTTTTTAACTGCTGAATAATACTCCATTGTGTACATGTACCACAGCTTTCTTATCCATCATTATTTCATACCCATCTTATTCTAAGGCTGAGGGGCTTTATTTGGGGTCATGCTTTTTCTTCCATGCCTAATGTCTGGGCTTTCTCCTGATGGAATGGGGTGAAGTTCCTTTAGTACTTCCCAATTTTAATTGCCCTAACATGAAATCTTTTAATTAATTTTGACTTTCCTTAGTGATTTTTTTTTTCAGTATTCAGAAATTTACTATGGTGACCTCAGAGTCTCCAGGTTTTATTTAAAAACAGAAACCATGTTCATTTTATTCACTTCCTAAGTATTATATTCTTTATGACTGCATTGGCTATATATAGCCTGCCAGGCTCCTTTGTCCTTAGGATTTTCCAGGCAAGAATACTGGAGCATGTTGCCATTCCTTCCTCCAGGGGATCTTCCCAACCCAGGGACTGAACTCGCATCTTCTACGTCTCTTGCATTGGCAGGCGAGTTCTTTACCACTGAGCCACCAGAGAAGCCTCAACTATTGTACAGATCTTAACTATTTACATATGATCAGTAAATAAGTGTTGACTTAATAACACATACTCAAGCATATGCTTAACCTATTAAATTCTATTTCTTTTGAGGTTTGTGTTGAAGTACAGTCTTTCTACCTCACCTTACCAACAAGGTACCCAAATAAATAACAGTAAGCCATATCCTCCTCTCTGCACAGGTGCTGCTGTTATTCAGTCACTAAGTCATATCCTACTCTTTGCAACCCCAAGGACTACAGTCCCTGGACTGCACGCCAGGCTCCTCTGTCCTTCACTGTCTCTTGGAGTTTGCTCAAATTCATGTTTGTTGGGTCACTGACACTGTCTAACCATCTCATCCTCTATCTTGATCTAAGTTTGATTGTACAGCACACTCCTCTGTGCCCATCCACTACAAATCTCCCCACTCTGTTAAGGGTTTGCTATTTAATTCTTCCTTGCCTATTTAAGTGAGCTTAAGACAAAGTTATTTCCTATCATGTCCTCACAGGTGACAGTTTAAAGAGAATTATGAAGTTAACATTAATATGTTATTAGGCAAAGCCACCATGTTTAGAAGTCTTCTGGGCCTAGGCCATTTGTCTTCAGGACCTCTGGCTAGTACAGAGTACAGGAAATCTTGTGTTGCAGAAGATGTGAAATCCCAAAACAGCCCAGGTGGTGAAAGAATGTAGATTGAGACTAAGTGGTGCAGGAGATGGAGAAATAAAATTTTGATGTGGTCCCCTAAGAATTCTGGGAAACAGTTCCTTTCTAATTCTGCTGCATCTCGTTCAAGAATGTACTCATAGGAGACTCCGTGGACTGCAGAGTCTGAGAGCAATGGTTGAGGACTTTTCAGAGGTCTGAGTTTACTGTGTCCTCTGTCTTGTAATCATACTGTGTACTTGTGTAGTACTGAGATTGATGACATATTTCTGCCCCAGCCTGAAGTTGTTGGTAACACATATATACACAGGGACGGTCTAGTCTTATGTTCTAATGCCCACCTGTCTGGGTCTGAAGGGCATCAGTAATGTTTCCACAGGTAAACTTATCCATTCCCATAATATCATAAACAACCCTGTGTTCAATGGTGAAATTTAGGTCCAAAAACCTTGTGCTTTCTGTCTTGAAAAATGTTGTTATTGTCTCTGTAATATGTCTATCCTGATGTTCCACTTTTCTTCTATAGCCTTATAATAAATACATCCTGTTATTTGGAGTACTGGTGTCTTTGTCTGTTGATTCATATCTAGTGAATGCTAGAGTGCAGCTAGCTGAGATCAAGCAACTAGCTGAGCAAAAATAAGTTGTATTTTTAAATTTGTTTTTAATTGGAGGGTAATTGCCTTACAATGTTGTGTTGGTTTCTGCCATACAACAAGGTGAATCAGCCATAGGGATACATATTTCACCTCCATCTTCTACCTCCCTCCCACTTCCACCGTATCCCACCTCCCAGGGTGTCACATAGCACTGAGCTGAGCTCCCTGTGTTACACAGCAAGAAGTTATTTATTTATTTTTATTTGTTGCGTAATTCAGCAAGGATTTCATGGCAAGAATAAAATGCCTTTTTTTTTGGTCCCATTATCATCTTCTGTTTGCATTTTTTCCTCTACCCATACTCCCATTTCCCCAACCAGAAGTTATGAGGCAGCTCTACAGAGACCCAGAATTAGTATCTCAGAGTTGGAAGGGAACTTAGACGTGATCTAGTTCAGGTTTGCTATCTTTTGCATTTCCTCGACTAAAAAGCAGTTCTCCTTCCTAATAAGATAAGATCTTAGTATGGTTATCTTACCCCATGTGATTCCAGCTAACAGCCTTTGTCACATTCTCAACAAGATAGGATCATATATTTTATTCAGTTTGTTAGTGTGACATTTTAATATAAATGTCATTTTATATACATTTAAATATAAATTTTATATTAAAAAAGAGAAAGGAAAGCTCTCCCTTACAGTACAAAGCCAGTTGGTAATTATAGCAAGAATGATTAAATTAGAAAAACATTATTTGGCAACCACCATAATAATCAATTCTGACAGGAATCATCCATGGAGGTTACAACTATCAGTTTAAACTTTGAGGAATAGCAGGATATTTACATAATCACAAAGTACCCCTCTTCCCCACAAAAATCACAATCAATTCTGAAAGTAAAATTATAACTTTATTCTTGAGTAATCTGGCAGAAATGATTGTCATTTCTCGCTACTAAAGGGACAAATGTATAGTAAATACCTCCTGATATGATATACTAAGAAGAACAAAACATCATTTCTGAGCTTGTCCCGCCCAAAATACATAACCTGAATCTAATCAGAAGGAAATATCAGACAAACTCAAATTAATGGATATTTCACAAAATCCTCAGACTAAAATCTTCATAAACTTTACTGTCCTAGAATACAAAGCATGACTTAGGAAACATAGTAGATGAACAGAAACTGAACAGAAATGACTTTATGCAATGCATGATCCTGGACATGTTTTTTCTTGCTATAAATGATATTATTGGAATAATTACTAAAACCTAAAGTAAGGCTGCAGATTAGGTAATAGTATTGTATCAATGTTAACTTCTTAGTTTTAATAACTTTATTGTAGTTATATAAGAAGTTTCCTTATTTTCAGAAAAATGCACTCTAAGTAAGGAGTGTAAGGAAAAGGGGAATTATGTCTGCAACTCATCATGGCAACAATTTATTCTGATTTAGAAAAACAAATGTGTGTGTTTGTGTGCATGTATATGGGGAGAGAGAGAGATGAAGAATTGTAATAAACATAATGATAGCATTTTTGGAATCTGAATAAAGGGTATACATGGATTTTTTTGTACTACTTTTGTAACTCTTTTGGAAGTTTCAAATTATCTCTAAATTTATAAAGTCTGTTTGATGAAGCTTTAGAAATGTATCAAGAGAATGTAAAATCTAGACATTATTTTTTCGTATATATTTTTTATGCTTGAAAGCTTTTATATGTTTTGTGTCAGAAGCAGTAAAATTTCTGAATCAGAGGTGACCTCTTACAATAAAATACTGAATTTTTTTCTATTTAGTGTTTTTATTGCTATGATGACTTGTCTGGAAATTAATGAAAGTTCTGTAGCATCAAGATCACCCATAAATTCCTCAGTGGGAATTTATAAGTTTGTGCAACAGGAAAAGAACTGATCTTTAAATCAGAAGACCAGGATTCTATTTTTGGTTCTGCCATTAACTAAGGAAATTTCTGTATCCAGGCTCTTAGACTGTGAACCTGGCCCTTCAATGGAAGGTGAAGAATTTGGAAGTAAGTAGAAAGACATGAATAGTTAAAATTCATTTTAAAATATACACTAGAGGAAAACTGTTAGGATAAAATACAAAGAAATTTTCTAAACCATTGTAACTTTTCAAATGTTTATAATTTTTTAGTATCATCATGTGTCACTTTGTAGTGACAAGTAGTAAAATACTTAAAACAAAAAAGTGTGCATGTGTTTAAAGAACAGAAGAGTGGAGGCTGTAAAACATAAACCTGTTTCAGCATCTGCCCATCTGTGGGAAATCAGGAAAGAAAATATGGGTATTTATGTTTAGGGAAATGCAAACCAATTAGTATAAATCCTTGGAGTCTAGAGGAAGAATGAAATGAATGGGATGGCTATGAATGCAGCTGACAACATCAAGGCGAGGCTTAAAGAACAGAAGTGATTACAGTAGATGCCCATTATCCCGGGGTATATGTTCTAAGACCCCCAGTGGGTGCCTGGAACTGCAAACAGTATCAAACCTGAATCTGGTGGCTCAGAGTGTAAAGAATCTGCCTCCAATGCAGACGACCCCGTTTTGATCCCTGGGTTGGGAAGATCCCCTGGAGAAGGAAATGACAATCCACTCCAGTGCTCTTGCCTGGGAAATCCTGTGGACAGAGGACCCTGGCGGGCTACAGCCCACAAGGGTCACAAAGAATTGGACACACTAACACTAACACTTTACATATGTTTTTTCCTATACATACACTAACTCTTTATATATGTTTTTTCCTATACATACAAACCTATGATAAAGTTTAACTTACAAACTGGGCACAGCAACAGATCAGCAATAACTAATAATAAAATAGAACAATAATAACAATATGCTTTAACAAACGTTACATGAATGTGGTCTTCCTCCCACTCGTGAAATATTTTACGGCACAATTTAATGCCTTTTCCATCCTAATTAAACACTTATCACACACTATGGTCATAGCTTTTGTAGTTTGAGGTGTGGCAACAAAACTAGTACAAATTTCTTTTTCTTTCTTCACAATTTCTTGGGTATACGATTCATTATTAGTATTATAGATCACAGAAACCTCAATACAGAACTGAATTTTTTCTTTCTTAAGTTGAGAACTTTAACTTTATCACTTAAAGGAAACACTTTATGGCTTCATGATGGCTTATCTGTATTGGCAACATCACTTCTCTTGAGCTTTGGGTCCTTACTGAGTAAAAGAAAGTTTTCTTGAACATAAACACTGTATTCCTGAGACAGTGATTCATGTACGTGGCCAGACAGAGCTCAAGATTTCATCATACTGCTCAGAAAGGCTGGCTGTTTAAAACTTAGGAATGATCTGTTTCTGGAATTTTTCATTTAATAGTGTCACCAAGGTTGACCTGTGGGTGACTGAAACCACAGAACTGAAACCACTGAAAATGAAACTGCAGATAAGGGCAGAACTCCTGTAGTTCTTTCCCAATTAAGAGAACATTGAAAAAAACAACCTTGCTATAATGGAAGATACTGAGTTTTTGGTGTTTATATGAAAGCAATGAGTGAAAATCCAACCATTATTTATGTTTTATCCTGCCTGTTGAAAAACCTGTATGCAGGTCAGGAAGCAAAAGTTAGAACTGGACATGGAACAACAGCCTGGTTCCAAATAGGAAAAGGAGTACGTCAAGGTTGTATCTTGTCACCCTGTTTATTTAACTTCTATGCAGAGTACATCATGAGGAACACTGGGCTGGAAGAAGCACAAGCTGGAATCAAGATTGCCAGGAGAAATATCAATAACCTCAGATATGCAGATGACACCACCCTTATGGCAGAAAGGGAAGAAGAACTAAAGAGCCTGTTGATGAATGTGGAAGAGGAGAGTGAAAAAGTTGGCTTAAAGCTCAACATTCAGAAAATTAAGATCATGGTATTTGGTCCCATCACTTCATGGGAGATAGATGGGCAAACAGTGGAAACAGTGTCAGACTTTATTATTTTGGGCTCCAAAATGCAGCCATGAAATTAAAAGACGCTTACTCCTTGGAAGGAAAGTTATGACCAACCTAGATAGCATATTAAAAAGCAGAGACATTACTTTGCCAATCAAGGTCCGTCTAGTCAAGGCTATGGTTTTTCCCGTGGTCACGTATGGATGTGAGAGTTGGACTGTGAAGAAGGCTGAGCACCGAAGAATTGATGCTTTTGAACTGTGGTGTTGGAGAAGACTCTTGAGAGTCCCTTGTACTGCAGGGAGATCCAACCAGTCTATTCTAAAGGAGATCAGTCCTGGGTGTTCATTGGAAGGACTGATGCTAAAGCTGAAACTCCAATACTTTGGCCACCTCATGCGACGAGTTAACTCACTAGAAAAGACTCTGATGCTGGGAGGGATTGGGGGCAGGAGGAGAAGGGGACGACAGAGAATGAGATGGCTGGATGGCATCACTGACTCGATGGGCATGAGTCTGAGTGAACTCCAGGAGGTGGTGATAGACAGGGAGGCCTGGCGTGCTGTGATTCATGGGGTCGCAAAGAGTCGGACATGACTGAGCGACTGAACTGAACTCAACTGAACTGAACTGAATGAGTGAAAATATGACCATTATTTACATTTTATCCTTTAACTCTTGATATGTTTAATATTTCAATTCAATTGTTGCTAACCTGGAAACACCTTCCATGTAATTAAGGTTACTTGGTTATTGTCCTCTGGATTTCTAGCCAGAAATGTCTAGTGACTCTGAAATTGCTTGTCAGGTGCAATTACAGTATCTCACATTAGAGATTCTTTCACAACAAATTCAGAGCACTGGTGACTGGTGTCTCCTGCCATGGGAGCCCATTTAATATTTTCTAACAGCTCACTCCACGTTCATGGTGATGCTTATAGTTTCTACTTGGAGAACTTATTTTCAATCATTTGCATTGATAGATAGGAATTGAAGTCCAGAGAAGGAAGAAAATAATAAATCCATTATGAAATATACTACTTGACTTCTGAAATACAGCTTTATTAATATCATTATTATTATTTGTTTTAGTGCATTATTTATTCTCTGGTTCTTACTGAAAGGACTTAAGGTGACTCACAAGAAAAGTCATAAACATCTGGTAAGTAAAAGATAAAAGGAAACAAAATAAAAACAGCAAAAGAAGAATGAGACTATAAAATTTAACACAGTTTCTATAATAAATTTACCTATTTTTTTCCTTAGCATTAGGAAACCTAGAGATTAGCAGAATCAAAATAAGTTATATAGACCTTATTATTTTCAATGGAAAGGCAAGTTTATTGCTGCTGCTGCTGAGTCAATTGCTACCTGAATTTAGATGAAAATTCTAACCAGCTTGCTTTTTATAACAGACAAATCAACCAATGTTGTTGTTTTAGAAAAACATGTAGTACCACATTTAAATTTGACTGTTTTTGTTTGTCTTACTATCTTTTTGTTTCCTTTTTTCTTTACAAAACTAAAGCTGATTTTTGTAGCGGCTAATGAGACATCATTCAAGTTCACAGCCTTCCAGTCATCTTATAATACAAGAATATCTGGATCTGAAAGGAATGTGTACACAAGGAAAATATTAAAATCAAACCAGACTACACATGAGATAGATCTTACCTTAAATATTACTCAAGTTAGAGTTTTGGTGTTGAGTGGAAGTAAATTGGAGGTTATACTATAGAGAAAGGATATTGAGTTCTGATACTCTGTATTAAGCTGGGCTTGATTGAATTTTTTTTCCATTCTCCCTTCCCTTTAGATATATATGGAAATACTTTTAACTGAGATTATGAGAAAGAAAATATGTTCTCTGACCTCTTTCAAAGATTTAACGAGGGAGGAAATGTTTGGGGAAGGATGGCAGTTCTGGCAGTGAATTCAGGCAGCCCAAGAATAAGATCGACGTCAGTAGTTACTCTAGTAATTATATTTCATTATAAACACAGGAAAAACACAGGAAAGGAGACATGGCTTTTAAAACTTGGTGAGGTTAAGTGGTAGATCCATTCAGAGTACATTTGATTTCAACATGCCTTGGAAGCTGCAGAAGAGAATCAGTCCTGAGAAATGGAGACTCAAACTTTGTCCAGCAAAGCTTGAGCTTTTTTCAGTTTTTCTTCAGAGCAAAGCCTCTCCTAGGAAATGCATTCCTCAGAGCTGATTTAACATCCTGATTTCTCAGGCTGTAGATCAATGGGTTCAGCATGGGGGTTACATGATTATTCAATATCTGGATTATAGCACCAAGCAAGGCACTGGGATTGGGCTGTAGATAGATGATGATGACTGGCCCATAAGCACAGAGAATTGCAGTCATGTGTGCACTGCAGGTGGAGAATGCTCGCTGCCTGCCCTCTGCTGAGCGAATTTTTGATATGGCAATCCCAATGCGGGTGTAGGAAACAAGAATGAGAAAAAAGCAAATGAGAGACAAAAGACCAACATTTGTAAAACCTACCCTCTGGGCTAGAGATGTATCCCCACAGGCTAGAGGTAAGATGGCAGGTATGTCACAGAAGTAGTAGTTCACCTTGTTAGAGCCACAGTAGGACAGCTGGAAAGTGAGGGACGTTAGGATAATGGCGTGGATACAGCCGCCCATCCAGGTCCCTGTGGCCAAGATGGGGCAGACTCTGTGATTCATTATGACCATGTATCTCAGAGGAAAACATATGGCAACAAAGCGGTCATAGGCCATCACTGTGTATAGCAAACACTCAGTACATCCCAGGAAGTGGTAGAAGAAGAGCTGGGTAGCACAACCCTGAAAAGAGATACCTTGACTCAGCCCTGAAAGGTATGACAGCATCTTGGGAGCAGTTGTTGATGAGAAACCCAGGTCAAATATGGAGAGGTTCGCCAAGAAAAAGTACATGGGGGTATGAAGCCGAGAGGAAGAGATGATAGCCGTAAAGATGAGCACATTTCCCAAGACAGTGCACAAATATAATGATGAGAACAGAGCAAAAAGCACAGTCTCTAGGCCCTCTGTCTCAGGGATTCCCAGCAGGATGTATTCAGTCACCACTGTGTGATTTCTCATGTTTATGGAAGGATCAACTCTTGGGCATCTGTGAAAAGAAATCTGTGGTTAAAGTGAATATGTATGTGAATTGGCTGTGTTTAAGACGATGAAATGGAAAAGGAGCAAATAATCTCATTGTAAACAGACTAGTGCTTCCCTTTAGAATTGCCTTGATTGGCCCGCTTCTCTCCAAGCTGGATCTCTCTTTGCAGTGCAGTTTCTACTTGCAGTGTCACCGAGAAATCCTTACATGACACCTCTCCTATCTTCCATGCTTCATATACACTGTTAAATTGTATTAATTTTGAATGCTGCTTTGTGATTCTAAAAGGACAAATTTAAAGATGCAAGAAAGTCCTATCCAAGTTTTAAATATTCACCTGAAACAATTAGGTTCCTTTAAATGTCCAAAATCTTTTATGATCATATAAGTCACATATGGGCTTCCCTGGAGGCTCAGATGGTAAAGAATCTGCCTGTAATGCAGGTTTGATCCCTGGGTAAGGAAGATCCTCTGGGGAAGGGAATGGCTATCCATTCCTGTATTCCTACCTGGAGAATTTCATGGATAGAGGCACCTGGTGGTCTACAGTCTGTGGGGTCACAAAGAGTCAAACAGGGCTGAACAACTAACACTTTTAGGGGCTTCCCGGGTGACACTAGTAAAGAACCCACCTGCCAATGCAGGAGACAGAAGAGACCTGGGTTTTATTCCTGGGTTGGGAAGATCTCCTGGAGGAGGACATGTGAGCCCACTTCAGTATTCTCTCCTGGAGAATTCTATGGACAGAGGAGCCTGCTGGGCTACAGTCCAGAGGGTCTCAAGAGTTAGACGCGACTGAGGTGATTAGCATGCATGCATACAAACCACACATACAAAAGACAGACTCTTTCCCACATTATCTCCCTGGGTATGAGGGTCAACAATGAGAAACCAGACAGAAGAGGGGTCTTAAACAGCCCTTTAAGAAAAGAAAATTACATTAACAGGACGCATATGGTCTGGATTTTAGCACACATCAGTAACCAATAGCCTTCATTTCAATCTCCAAAACCTGTAATAGTCTAACCAGATCCAGGCTAAAAAGCATTCTACTTTTATAACAGTAGAAAACACAGGGGTAGGTATAGTAGAGACTCCTTTCCAATTTCCACCTTTTGAACATTTCTCATGTCTTTTTCAACTTCTTTTAACTTTTTCAGCACAGTAAGCTCTTTAAATCATATATTAACCCATGAATTCTACTGCCTAAGACCCTATCTAGCTCTAGCTCTATCTTTATTATTTTATTTTGATGGTTATGACAGGAGGGGGAAGGTGAGAGACAAATTTTTTTTAAATGAAGGAAAAATCTGGGCACTTACAAGGCAAACAGAACATAATTGGCTGGTGCTATTGAACTGAATGTTACTTTGCTTTCCTTCTCTGAAAGAAGGAAGTAACCCTGTCCTGCGAAATTCCCATCAACTTGCAGTCTGCTGGTAGATCTTCAGAATTCTCTTTTTCAATCACTTTCAAATAGAATGTCAAAATCTGAGTGTGCTTTTCTCTTTTAGAGTAATTTCTCTCTTACTCTAGAAACTGAAATAATTCCCAAATACGGGAGATAGTAAGTAGCCTTGGTTTTCCTTTGGGTATTAATCCCCCAAGTCAGGGTCCTTATTAAGCAAAGGAGAAATTAACTGCTTGGTATAATTAGACCTTACCAACGAGACCTAGAGAGAAAGAGAGAGGAGGAAACTGATTAAAGAGGGAATCTTTTATGGATTCCTTATAAAATTCACGCCAGTGAATAATCATTTAAAACTTCGTTTGGCACATATATCACATTTATAGGTACATTGATATATTTACTGCTTTTTCATGTGTATGTGTTGTTTTGATCAATAAATTATTTTACTATTTGTGGTAATAGGATTGATTTATTACAAGCAACAGTAACTGGGTTAGCTCAGAAAATTAAAGAAATTGGTGGAGAACTAGGCTCATGGAAGGCTAGGAATTAGGGCAGCTCCTCAACAATAAGAACTTGTGGTGCATCCTCTGGGCCCCGCCAGCAGGTGATTCAGACTCAACTGCCCATTACTTCTGGGAGCCTCAGATTCAAATCTGATTTTCATGCCCGCCTCTGTGGCCAGGGTACTGGGTACAGTGGAACAGAAATGGGCAGTCCTCCAAAGGGTAGTGAAAATAAAAGCCTAAGCTAGGAGAAAAAGGAGGAAGATCATGCTAAGAGGTGAAAAAAATTTTAAGCTATAATTTGAAGTATGTGTTTTACTGTACTTAAGTAGTTACGTTATTCTAAGTACATCTGGAATTTCTATTTAAAAAGTAAACAATATTTTTATTGCACATCTAACTGATGCTGAAGGATGTTAAAGTTAATGATTCTACCATCCTATTTATCTCCTATTATCTTTAACACTTTGAAACATGGTGATCGACTTGAAAAAACTGTACAGGCTGTCCAAATAAAAAAGATGGTAACAATGCCTTTGACTAGGAAGTAAACACCATTAAATTGACCTTGATGTGTAACGGTGTATTCAGGGTTAGGATTAGAGTCAGGAGAGGGCTTCCCTAGTGGCTCAGATGGTAAAGAAACTGCCTGCAATGCAGGAGACCTGGGTTCAATCCCTGGGTCGGGAAGATCTGGAGAAGGGTATGGCTACCCACTCCAGTATTCTTGCCTGGAGAATTCAATGGACAGAAGAGCGTCAAGCAGACTAGAGTCATGGGGTCGCAAAGAGTCGGACTTGATTGAGCGACTTTCACTTTCACTAGAGTGAGGACGTCTAGGAAGGAAAAATAAATAGAAAATGGAAAAGGCATTGAATAACTGGAGAGAATAAAAGGAAGTATAAAAAGGAGGGGTGCTTGGAGGGTTTAAAGCAGGAATAAGAGATAATATGGGAACATTCTCATATATCAGAGATGATGAAAGGAAAAAAAGCTGAGGTAAGATGTTTTGGTGTGTTTATGTAAAAGGTCAAATATATATTTTAAGAATTTCAGCAAAATTGCTATATTGAGTATAGCTGCATGATGATTTGAGATGGAATCCTTATCCTATCCACAAAAAAACTGTAATTTACAGAAATTTATGTAACATCCCTAAGACATGTTTTACCTCTGTAATATGATCTAGCACTTTTCATAGATAAACTAGGTAATACTTGTGAAGAAATTGAATTATACGGTGTCTGGTAATGAGTTAGGACACAAATGATAACTCCAGGAAGACCCCTTGAAGCCTACCTTATGCTAGATTTCTGACTCTTCTCTGGCTACACCAGACTGAAGTATTCAACGATTTAACAGTGATTTCAGTGGGTTCAAGAGTAGATGAAGTTATAAGAAAAAGGCGTGAACTAGAAAACTAAAAAATCCCAGCATATGTGAGAACCAGATAAGGAGGCTAATTTTTATTTATTTTTGAAAAAGTTTTTATTTTATATTGGTGTATAGTTGATTAACAGTGTTGTGATAGTTTTCGGGTGAACAGCAAAGGGACTCATCCATACATATACATGTTTTCATTCTTCCCCAAACTTTTGTCCTGTTCAGGCTGTCACATGACATTGAGTAGAGTTCCCTGTGCTATATAGTAGATTATCCATTTTAAGTATAACAATGTATACTTGTCCTTCCCAAAGGAGCTTCAATTGTAAATGGTGTAAAAGCAATATAAAGCATAAAATTTACCATCTTAACCATTTTAAGTATTCAGTTCAGTAGTGTTATATATATTCATTCTACAGTGCAACCAAACTTCAGAACTTTTTCATCTTGCAAAAGGAAATTGTATATGTTAAACAACAATCTATCTTCCTCTTCCCCAGCCCCCGGGAATCACCTTCCTACCTTCTTATCTGTCATCTAACTACTCTAAACGCCCAGTATAGCTGGAATCCTACAGTATCTGTCTTTTTGTAGCTGCTTATTTAAGTTAGCATAATCTCCTCAAGGTTCATCCATCTGTGTCAATTTCCTTCCTTTTTAAAGTGGGAATAAAATTCCATGTATGTATATACCACAGTTTGACTATCCATTTATCGTTAATGAACATGAATAGCTTTCACCTCCTACCTATCTATTGTGAACAATGCTGCTTTGAATATGCTATAAATACGAATATTCAGGGCCCTTTTGGATCTATACTCAAAAGTATAGTTGGTGAATCATTGGGTAATCTTATTTTTAAATTTATTGAGGAATCTCCACACACTTTTCCATAGTGGCTGTACCATTTTATAGTTTCCACCAACAGTGCACAATAGTTCCAAATTCTCCACATTTCCACCCCCCTCCTTTATTTTTTCAGTAAAAGCCATTTTAATGGCTGTGAGTGACATCTTCTTGTGAATTTGATTTGCATTTACCTAGTGGTAGTGATTTTAAACATCTTTTTATATGCTTGTTGTCTTCTTTGTAGAATGTCTTTTAAATCCCTTCAGTTCAGTTCAGTCGCTCAGTTGTGTCTGACTCTTTGTGACCCCATGAATCACAGCACGCCAGGCCTCCCTGTCCATCACCAACTCTCGGAGTTCACTCAAACTCATGTCCATCGAGTCGGTATTGCCATCCAGCCATCTCATTCTCTGTCGTCCCCGTCTCCTGCCGCCCCCAATCCCTCCCAGCAGCAGAGTCTTTTCCAGTGAGTCAACTCTTCGCATGAGGTGGCCAAAGTATTGCAGTTTCAGCTTTAGCTCAGCCCTTCCAATGAACACCTAGGATTGATCTCCTTTAGAATGGACTGGTTGGATCTCCTTGCAGTCCAAGGGACTCTCAAGAGTCTTCTCCCAGCACCACAGTCCAAAAGCATCAATTCTTTGGTGATCAGCTTTCTTCACAGTCCAACTCTCACATCCATACATGACCATGGGAAAAACCATAGCCTTGACTAGACGGACCTTTGTTGGCAAAGTAATGTCTCTGCTTTTTAATATGCTATCTAGGTTGGTCATAACTTTCCTTCCAAGCAGTAAGCGTCTTTTAATTTCATGGCTGCAATCAGCATCCGCAGTGATTTTTGAGCCCCCCCAAAAAAGTCTGACACTGTTTCCACTGTTTCCCCATCTATTTGCCATGAAGTGATGGGACCAGATGCCATGATCTTTGTTTTCTGAATGTTGAGCTTCAAGCCAACCTTTTCACTCTCTGCTTTCACTTTCCTCAAGAGGCTTTTTAGTTCCTCTTCACTTTCTGCCATAAGGGTGGTGTCATCCTCATATCTGAGGTTATTGATATTTCTCCCAGCAATCTTGATTCCAGCTTGTGCTTCTTCCAACCCAGCGTTCCTCGTGATGTACTCTGCATAGAAGTTAAATAAGCAGGGTGACAACATACAACCTTGACGTACTCCTTTTCCTATTTGGAACCAGTCTGTTGTTCCATGTACAGTTCTGACTGTTGCTTCCTGACCTGCATACAGGTTCCTTTACACCCTTTTAAATCAAGTTACTTGTTTTTTAAAATTTTTAATTGAAGGATAATTGCTTTACAGCATTGTATTGGTTTCTACCATACATCAACATGAATCAACCATAGGTATACATATGTTCTTTCCCTCTTGAGGCTCCTTCCCATCCCACTCCCCATCCTGTCCTGTAGGTTGTCACAGAGCACCTTTCTGAGCTCCCTGCATCATACAGCAAATTCCCACTACCTATCTATTTTACACATGATAATGTATATGTTTCCATGCTATTCTCTCCATTTGTCCCACCACTCATTCCCTGCCTCTGTGTCAACGAGTCTGTTCTCTATGTCTGCGTCTCCATTGCTGTCCTGCAAATAGGTTCGTCAGTACCAGCTTTCTAGATTCCATATATATGCATTAATATATGACATGTGTTTTTCTTTTTCTGAGTGACTTCACTCTATATAATAGGCTCTAGGTTCATCCACCTCATTAGAACTGGCTCAGATGCACTCTTTTTATGGTTGAGTAATATTCTGTTGTATATATGTAACACAGCTTCTTTATCCATTCATCTGTTGATGGACATAAAGACTGCTTCCATGTGCTATTGTAAATTGTGCTGCAATGAATATTTCAGAACTTGTGTCTTTTTTCAATTATGGTTTCCACAGGGAATATGCCCAGTAGTGGAACTGTTGGATCATATGGTAGTTTTATTCATAATTTTAAAGGAATCTCCATACTGCCCTATAGAGTGTCTATATCAGTTTGCATTCCCACCAACAGTACAAGAGGGTTCCCTTTACTCCACACTCTTTCAAGCCTTCACTGCTTCAGATCTTTTGATGGTGGCCATTCTGACGGGTGTATGATATCTCATTATAGTTTTGATTTGCATTTCTCTAATAATGAGTGATGTTGAGAATCTTTTCATGTGTTTATTAGCCACCTGTATGTTTTCTTTGGAAAAATGTCTGTTGAGGTCTTCTGCCCACTTTTTGGAATCAAGTTCTTTGTTTTTGTTGTTGTGTTGTTGATGGAGTGAGATTTTAAGAACTGGTGTTTGCTTGTGTGTGGAGCACACATGTTTTAAGTAAAATTTTTTTGTGTGCTATATCAGGAGATATTTAAACTGATTTAATTGTTTTGCAGTGCCAGTCATCACAACACTGATTTGAGAATTGAGAAAAGTGGTTAGAGTTCATTCAGATTTGGTTTTCACATTTCCTCAACTTTAAGAGGATATGTATTTATTTCAGTGTATGTGGTTGTTCTGTTTTCCAGTTATTGAAATTATGTTTCTGTTTATAGTAAATAAATATTCAATCACATCAAATTTAAAAGGTTAAGTGGTACCCATTCATTCACTTAATAAACTCATGCATAGTGCTTACTAGAACAGTGAGCCATGTCCTGTGGATTCAACAGTGAATACGACAAATGTGAGGAAACATTTTCTATGATCTATTTATTCATTTAAAAGGGAGCGGAGTTTGGAAGAGAATGATACATGTATATGAATGGCTGAGTCCCTTTGATGTTCACCTGAAATTATCACAACATAGTTGACTGGCTATACTCCAATAAAAAATAAAAAAATTAAAATAAAGCAAACATAAAAGAAGAAATAGATTATCTATGTGCAGAGAAGAAATAGAGACACAGGTAGAGAATAGACATATGGATACCAAGTCGAAAATGGGGGGTGATGGTGGGATGAATTGGGAGATTGGGGCTGACATATAAATATTATTGATACTATGTATAAGATAGATAACTGATAGGGAACTACACTGTAGCACAGGGAACTCTACTTAGTGCTCTGTGGTGACCTAAATGGGAAGGAAATCCAAAAAAAGGGATATATGAGGGGGTATAAAAAACCCACCTGCCAATGGAGGAGATACCGGAGACATGGGTTTGATTCCTGGGTTAGGAAGATCCCCTGGAGTAGGAAATGGCAACCCACTCCAGTATTCTTGCCTGGAGAATCCCATGGACAGAGGAGCCTTGTGGGTTATAGTCCATGATGTTGCAAAGACTTGGACATGACTGATGCAGCTTAGCACATGCATGGGTATGGCTGATTAATTTTAAGGTTCAGGAGAAATGAACACAACATTGTAAAAAAAATATACTACAATAATTTTTTTTAAAAAAAAGAATAAATAGGAAAATGGTGTTAAAAGACAATAAATTTAAATCCTTCACAAAACTCATAATTTAGTCCAGAGCAGTAAATACTATATTATAGAATACCCTTTTTAGTGAGCTTTTCACCTCCTTGTTCCTTAAGGAATAGATTAACGAGTTCAGCATGGGTGAGACAATATTATTTAATATTTGCACCGTGGCACCAAGAAACGGGTTGGGTGTGGGCTGCAGATAGATGATGATTACAGGTCCAAAGGCACAGAGAATGGCAGTGAGGTGGGCACTGCAGGTAGAGAAAGCTTTCTGTCTGCCCTCTGCTGAACGGATCCTCAAAATGGCAATCCCAATGCGTGTGTAGGAGACACAAACACTCAACCAAAGTGTTAAAGCCAGAAAGCCAACATTAGTGGAACCCACTCTCTGGGCCAGGGAGCTGTCAGCACAAGCCAGGGGTAAGACAGCAGGAATGTCACAGAAGAAGTGGTCCACCTGATTGGGGCCACAGTAGGGTAGCTGAAAAGTAAAGGATGTCAGGATAGCGGCCTGAAGACAACCCACCAACCAGGCTGCCATGACCAAACCAACACAGATTCCAGGTCTCATGATGAGCGTATATCTCAGTGGGTGACAGATGGCAACAAAGCGATCATAAGCCATCACAGAATAGAGGCAGCCTTCCGTAGAACCCAGGAAATGATAGAAGAAGAGCTGAACAGCACATCCCTTATAAGAAATGGCTCGGCTCTGGCCAGAGAGATAGAATAGCATCTTGGGACAGGTGACAGAGGGGAACAGCATGTCCAAAATCGATAGGAGTCCCAAGAAGAAGTACATGGGAGTGTGAAGGGTCGAGGAGGAGACAATTGCTAGAAGAATGAGCAAATTGCCCAGCAGGGTGAAGAGGTAAATAAATGAGAAGATGACAAGGAGCACAGTCTCCAGTCCCATTGTCTGAGGTATTCCCAGTAGGATAAACTCATTCAGCTCTGTGTGGTTCCTCATGTTCTTGGGAAGAAGGTCTAGGGGAGATCAAAGACAGGAAAGCTCAAATGTGGAGGCTGATTGTTGACAGACACACCACCAATACATTCATCCATCATCACTCAATCCTAAAGGAAATCAACACTGAATATTGGAAGGACTGTTTCTGAAGCTGAATCTCCAAAACTTTGGCCACCTGATCTGAAGAGGTGACTCCTTGGAAAAGACCCTGATGCTGGGAAAGATTGAAGGAAAAAAGAGAAGAGGGTGGTAGAGGAAGAGATAGTTAGAAAGTATCACCAACTCAATGGACAAATGAACATGAATTTGAGCAAATTCTGGGAGACAGTGAAGGACAGAGGAACCAGGCATGCTATAGTCCATGGTGTGGCAAAAAGCCCAACATGCTTAGGGACTTAACAGCAGCAAAATTTGTTTAAACATAATAAAGAAGATATTAAAATTGAGAGTTAGAAATTCTGCCAAGAACATTGAAGGTCTAGTATATACTTTCTTGGTGGTTCAGCCATGTAGAATCTGCCTGAAATGCAGAAGGACCAAGAGATTAGGATTGGATGCCTGGGTAGAGAAGATCCTCTGCAGAAGGAAATGCCAACTCACTCTAGTATTCTCGCTGGGAAAATCTTACACACAGAGGAAACTAGTGGGTTATAGTCTATCGGGTCACAAAGGAATCAGATATGACTTAGCCACTAAACTACAACTTTATGGCAATAGATGGCCCAGAGGTAGCCATAGTAGAGGTTCCTTTCCAATTTCTATCTTTTGAACACTTCTCATAACTTTTCCAACTTGCTTTAACTTTTCCAACACTGAGGTCTTCAAATCATAGATCAATCCATGAATTCTATTGCCTAAAACCCTATCTAGCTCTAGCTCTATTTTTACTTTATTTTGGTGGTAATGATATGTGAGAAAGGGTGAGAGTCAGTATTTTTTTTTTTTTTAAGAACAAAATTTGGGCACTTACAAGGCAAAGAGGGAACATAACTGGCTGGTGCTATTGAGCTGAAAGTCTCTTTTCTCTCCTTTTGCAGGAGAAGGAAGCAGCCCTGTCTTGCTAAACTCCCATCAGCTTGCAGTCTGCTGGTAGATCTCCAGAACTCTCTTTTCCGATCACTTTCAAATAGAATGCCAAAAATCTCAATGTGCTTTTCTCTCTTGCAATAATTCCCTCTTTGACTCTAGGAACTGCAATAATTCCCAAACAAGTTTTAAGTGACTTTGGTCTTCCTTTGGGTATTAATCCCCCTAGTCAGAGATCCTATTAAGCAAGGAAGCAATTAACTGCTAGTTATAATTATACCTTAGTAACTAGACAGAAATAGACTGAAGGAAATTGATTAAAGATTAGATCTTTTATGATTTCCTTTGTAAAATATACTTCAGTGAAATACTATAATAATTTAAAAATTCATTTGGCATATATATCATGTATTTATAGGTACATTTATGTATTTACTGCTTATTCATGTATACGCATTGTTTAATTAATGAATTATTTTATTATTTGAGGCAAAAGGATTGATCCATTCAAGAAATAGTAATTTGCTTAGCTCAGAAAATTAATGCAATTGATGAAAAACTAAACTCATGGAAAGCAAGAAACTAGGGCAGCTCCTCAGCAGTAAGAACTTGTGGTGCATCCTCAGGGCCCTGCTGGCAGGTGATTCAACTTCAGCTGCCTATTGCTTCTGAGAGACTAGAGCCCGATTCAAATCTGCTGAATCTCACGCCCACCTCTGTGGCCATGGTACATGGTACAGTGGATTAGAGATGGGCAGTCCTCTATTGCCAGGAGTAAGGGCTTCCTTGATAGCTCAGTTGGTAAAGAATCCACCTGCAGTGCTGCTGCTGCTGCTGCTGCTAAGTCACTTCAGTCGTGTCCGACTCTGTGTGACCCCATAGATGGAAGCCCACCAGGCTCTGCCATCCCTGGGATTCTCCAGGCGAGAACACTGGAGTGGGTTGCCATTTCCTTCTCCAATGTGTGAAAGTGAAAGTGAAGTTGCTCAGTCGTGTCCAACCCTTAGCGACCCCACGGACTGCAGCCCACCAGGCTCCTCCATCCATGGGATTTTCCAGGCAAGAGTACTGGAGTGGCTTGCCATTGCCTTCTCTGACCTGCAGTGCAGGAGACCCCAGATCAATTCCTGGGTCAGGAAGATCTGCTGGAGAAGCATAGGGTACCCACTCCAGTATTCTTGGGCTTCCCTTGTGGCTCAGCTGGTAAAGAATCCACCTTTAATGCTGGAGACCTGGGTTTGATCCCTGGGTTGGGAAATCCCCTGGAGAAAGGAAAGGCTACCCACTCCAATATTCTGCCCTGGAGAATTCCATGGATTGTATAGTCCATGAGGTCTCAAAGAGTCAGACACAACTGAGCAACTTTCACTAAAGGGGTAAGAAACAAACTGAGGTCAAAAAGAACTTTTAGCAGACCCTGATGCTGGGAGGGATTGGGGGCGGGAGGAGAAGGGGATGACAGAGAATGAGATGGCAGGATGGCATCACTGACTCGGTGGACATGAGTTTGGGTAAACTCCAGGAATTGGTAGTGGACAGGGAGGCCTGGAGTGCTGTGATTCATGGGGTCACAAAGAGTCGGACACGACTGAGTGACTGAACTGAGTGACTGAAATATGTGTCTTATGGTACTCAGCATCTGTTCAAGTTTCTTGGATAAATGCCTGGGATACTCAGTAAATATTTGGGATGACAGATTTCAAATTCCTCATCAAACACATTCATTAACTTGCTTATTTATATATACACTGATCCATTTATCTCACAAATAGTGGATACCAGTTATATCAGGCAAGACATTAATTGTTTTCCAGGAGAGCCAGAAATGTTGTTGAGGATGTGTGGTTAAACATAGTCCCTCTGTTCAAGAAAGTTAGAGTCTGTCTGAAAGGAAATGAGTATTAAACAGTCTTATAAGTGACCTTATAATTCTCTGATGACATCTTCTCCAGATAAGGAAAGTTGGGGTCCAAGAACTTAATTTGCCCAAAATCATGGAGTTTACTCTGAAAGGAACTAAGATTTGGTCTCTTCTTTAGGATTTTTGCCCCTCCTTTCTGATCACAAAGTTTCAATATTTAAGGAGCATCTAGATAATTAGATTATTTCAAGTATATCTGGATTTCAAAATAAAAAGTAAGCTTAATATTTTTGTTCATATCTGACTAATTAAAAAAAGAATGTCAAAGTTAATAATTCTGCCATCTTATTTATCCTTAATTACTTAAAAAGTTTTAGAGAGTGATTAAACTTTGCCAGCCAAGGTCTGTCTAGTCAAGGCTATGGTTTTTCCAGTGGTCATGTATGGATGTGAGAGTTGGACTGTGAAGAAGTCTGATCGCCGAAGAATTGATGCTTTTGAACTGTGGTGCTGGAGAAGACTCTTGAGAGTCCCTTGACCTGCAAGGAGATCCAACCAGTCCATTCTAAGGGAGATCAACCCTGGGTGTTCATTGGAAGGGCTGAGCTAAAGCTGAAACTGCAATACTTTGGCCACCTCATGCGATGAGTTGACTCACTGGAAAAGACCGATGCTGGGAAGGATTGGGGGCAGGAGGAGAAGGGGACGACAGAGAATGAGGTGGCTGGATGGCATCACCGAGTTGATGGACATGAGTTTGAGTGAACTCTGGGAGTTGGTGATGGACAGGGAGGCCTGGCGTGCTGTGATTCATGGGGTCGCAGAGTCGGACACGGCTGAGCGACTGAACTGAACTGAATGACTTGAAAAAACTGTAGAGACTATATAAATTAAAAAAATGGTAACTATGCTTTTGACTAAGAAGTAAACACCATGACATTGACCTTGGCTATAAGAGTGTTTTCAGAGGAGATATGTCATGGATTATCTTAGATACTAACCCAGATATTTCAGAATCAAGGTTGCATGTGCTAAATCAACATCACAGTCAAACTTAAAACACAAATATTCTACATTCAGCGATTATACTTTTTGCAGAATAAATACGTATCAGATCACAAGAGGGCAAAGTTCAATAAATAAATTTTCTTTTTTAAATTTCCTCCAGAAAGTGCAAAATTTTCCAGAATTATCACAAGCAGCAAAGGATGAATGGCAAGTTGTATTTTACCTGCATTTTTCATCAAAGTTTCAATTTGCTTTTTATACTAATAAATTGTTATTTTTAAGTCACTAAGCTTGTGATTGTATTTCATGAATCAATAGCTCACTAATACATTAATTTTTGACCTTGAAGCTGAACCTGTAAAGGAAGTTTTCAGTCATCTTTTTTTTTATAAATTTCTGGACTGCCTCACAGGGGCCATCTGGGGTGGGACAGCCTGGACCATGCCCTCCCAGGGTCCAGTCATCCTTTTTAAAGCAGCTTCTTAAAATATATTTGACAGTTAAAAATTGTCCATATGTTAGGCGTACAACTTGATGTTGTCATATATGTATGCGATGTAAAATGATCACTTCAATCAGATAATTAACATTACCACCACCTCACAGAGTAACCATTTTCTTTCCTTATTCATATTCCTTTTCTTTCGTTTTTGTTCTTTTTTTTTGTATGTCTGGTGAGAACACTTAAGACACTGTCTCAGGAAACTTTGACTATTCAATACAGTATGGTTTACTATAGTCAACATGCTGCCCATCATCTCTATAGGATTTCTTAATTTTGAGTAAACAAAGCCTTATACCCAAGTTATTTGTGTTAAATGTAGATTCTGTGCATGTCTTGAATATATTAAACATTTACATTTAATAAAATACAACTTTTAGTATGTTTTTTATTTACATTTTACCCAGCAAAGCCAAGTACACAGGATTTTAATTTTCTTTAGTTGATGAAAAGCACATCAAAAAGCAATTATACAAAGAAGCATCTCAGCCTTTAGGAAATTTAATTTATTAAAGACTAACATTTATTTAAAATGGCTTGCAAGGCATGCATCACTGTGTTTGATAGGAAAGGTCATGCAGAAAACTAAATAGTAGAATGATATACTTGACCTGGATTCTCAGTATGGGGCAGAGAGAGTCTGAGGAGTAAGAAACATTAGTGGGAGAAGGAAGCCATTCTCCCTTGTTCTAGTTATTTCAGCTTTCCCTCCTGTGATGGGGGTGGGGGGTGAGGAGACGCTAATTCGGGCAGATCCTGGACTGTCTTGCATGTGTGCTAAATCACTTCAGTTGTGTCCAACTCTTTGCGATCCTGTGGACTGGAGCCATCCAGGCTTCTCTGTCCATGAGATTCTCCAGGCAAAAATACTGGAGTGGGTTGCCATGTCCTCCTCCAGGGGATCTTCCCAACCCAGGGATTGAGCTCGTGACTCTTAGTCTCCTGCATTGGTAAATGGGTTCTTTACCACTAGCACTACCTGGGAAGCCTGCTGCTGCTGCTGCTGCTGCGTCACTTCAGTCGTGTCCGACTCTGTGTGACCCCATAGACGGAAGCCCACCAGGCTCCCCCGTCCCTGGGATTCTTCCAGGCAAGAACACTGGAGTGGGTTGCCATTTCCTTCTCCAATGTGTGAAAGTGAAAAGTGAAAGTGAAGTTGCTCAGTCGTGTCTGACTCTTAGTGACCCCACAGACTGCAGCCTACCAGGCTCCTCCATCCGTGGGATTTTCTATGCAAGAGTACTGGAGTGGCTTTCCATTGCCTGGGAAGCCTATCACCAAATCAGTCAGTAAAGAGGAAGAGTCTCCCCAGGCTCAGTTTTCCACCTGACTTACTAAGGAGTCCTGTGGTGGGAGATACTGAGATCTTACTGATCTTTTAGTCCTCAGTTTACTGGTGAATCCTGCTTTTGTTCCTTATGATTTAGACCCCAGGCACCAATTCCATATCAACACTCATTCCAATGGATCACGAGCACAGTCCTAATAAAGAAAAGTCCTAAGAGTGCAGCAACACTTGAGGTAGGTGATGATGAATTTATTGCTGCTTGACTTGGGGTTTTTCTCCAGGAAAGCTTAACAGGTAGAGGAATGGAGTAGGCACGTGGGTGCACCAAAGACTTGGCAGGAAGACATGATGGAGAGAAGGATTTGAGTGATTTAAAACTAATTATAATAATGGTCAAAAGAATCTAAACTAGATAAGAAGCTAAGTAAAGACAAGACAAGGCTGACAGAGGAGAAAGTGATGTGAACAAATTAGCAGTTTCAGTGAGGTCATTTATTCATTTCTCCCAAATTTATTCACAGCTGTTGTGATGTACCAAATTGCTATGCTCTGATGAGGAGAAAATAGTCCTGGTCTCAACTCTCATAGAGCTTGCAGTCTAGACCCAGAAAGGCATTAATCAAATAATCATACATGCAAGTTATAATTATTTAATACAGTAAAGGCTAGAAAGAAGAGTTCGATGTATTCAAAAGTTACAATGGGAGAGTGTTTATATTCAAAGAAATTATGTTTCTCTTTCATGTGTATAAATATTTGTTGTTGTTCAGTAGCTCAGTTGTGTCTGACTCTTTGTGACCCCATGGACTGCATCATTCCAGGCTTCCCTGTCCTTCACTATCTCCTGGAGTTTGCTCCAACTCATGTTTGTTGAGTCGACGATGCCATCCAACCATCTCATCCTCTGTCCCCCACCTTCTCCTCCTGCTCTCAATCTTTCCCATCATCAGGGACTTTTCCAGTGAGAAGTATCTACATTAATATCCATTATTATTGTTATTCGATGAACTAGGTAGTATTCCTTGAAGGTCCAGGGGAACTTCTCTGAGAAACTCTTACCTGAGTTGAGATCCACAGAGAGATTAAGAGTGCAGGGTAGGGAAAGGAGAAAGCATTCTAGGCAGAGGCAACAGCAAGTGCACAGGATCTGAAAGAGGGCACAGCACAGTTGATAAACTTGAGAAAGAGGAAAAGAACTGTGAGATAAAACTAGAGAGGCCCTAAAACACGTGATTACTAAGGCCCATTTGATCACTGTCAAGATTTTGATCTTCATATTAGGAGGTTTAAGAAAAGTTAAGAGGGTTTTCAGCAGCAACGTGCTTGAGTATTTAGGGGAGAGAGGACATATGAAGAGACAGTTCTGGCTATCATGGCTGGAGGAGCTAGAATACATTAAAGGAGCCAAATAAGGAAGATGCTTGACCTATAGAACTTTGAGATCATTGGTCAGGAAAAAGGGAGAAAAGATAGTAACAAGGTAAGAGAAATGCTATTGGGAATGTATGTGGATTAACGTCCTGCTTTAGCTTAATCTGATAACATCAGGACAGAACTTCATTTTTGCATTTAAGGATCTGTACCTGAATGTACATTGAGAACTGGACTTAGATTCTAATAATCAGGTAAAATGAAGTGAAAGTGAAAGTGTTAGTCACTCAGTCACGTCTGACTCTTTGCAACCCCATGGACTGTAGCCTACCAGACTCCTCTGCCCATGGAATTCTCCAGGCAAGAATACTGGAGTGGGTTGCCATTCCCTTCAGCAGATTCTCCTGACCCAAGAATTGAACCCGAGTGTCCCATATTGCAGGCAGATTCTTTGCCATCAGAGCCACCAAGGATCCCTAATCAGGTAAACTTCCCTCATGAGCATCTCCTGGGAACACCCAGAAGATTGAAACCATCAAAGGAGAGTAGCAATATGAGAATGAGAATAATAGAACCTCAGGTTTTGAGATTAGAACACTGAAAATTAGTTTTGGCCTGATTTATAAACAACACCGGTTCAGTTCAGCTGCTCAGTTGTGTCCAACTCTTTGCGACCCCATGGACTGCAGTACGCCAGGCCTCTCTGTCCTTCACCAACTCCCAGAGCTTGCTCAGACTCATGTCCATCGAGTTGGTGATGTCATCCAACCATCTCATCATCTGTCATCCCCTTCTTCTCATGGCTTCAATCTTTCCCAGCATCAGGGTCTTTTCCAATGAGTCAGTTGTTCCCATCAGGTGACCAAAGTATTGGAGTTTCAGCTTCGGCATCAGTCCTTCCTATGAATATTCAGGGCTGGTTTCCTTTAGGATTGACTGGTTTGATCTCCTTGAATTTCAAGGGACTCTCAACAGTCTTCTCGAACACCAAAGTTCAAAGGAATCAATTCTTTGGTGCTGTACTTTCTTTATAGTCAGCAACATGATACAAAACAACATAACACATCCCATAAACAACATAACACGTACTAATTTGCAACTGGTATCCCCAATTAGCTTCAGTAGATCTCTAGCCTTCCCCTTTCTATTGTTTTCCTCTACTTCCTTGCATTGCTCATTGACGATTGACTTATTATCTCTCCTTGTTATTCTCTGGAACTCTGGATTCAAAAGAGTGTACGTTTCCCTTTCTCCTTTGCCTTTCACTTCTCTCCTTTTCTCAGCTATTTGTAAGGCCGACTCAGACAACCGTTTTGCTACTTGTATTTCTTTTTCTTGGGAATGGTTTTGATCACTGACTCAAATACAATGTTATGAACCTCTGTCCATAATTCTTCAGGCACTCTGTCTATCAGATCTAACCCCTTGAATCTAAGGTATTAGAAACCGAGGTATTTAACAACTAAACATGATTGGAGAGGTTCAACAGTAGATGGAATTATAAAAAAAGAGAGAAGTTAGCAAACTCACAAATCACAGGATACCTTAGAACTAGATAAGGAGCCTTATTTTTAAATAGTGATAAAACATATGAAAGGGCTTCCCAGGTGGTGCAGTGGTAAAGCATCTGCCTGCCAATGCAGGAGACGCAGGTTCAATCCCTGGATTGGGAAGATCCCTTGGAGTAGGAAATGGCAACCCACTTCAGTATATTTTCCTGGGAAATTCTACGGACCCAGGAGTCTGGAGGGCCCCAGTCCATGGAATCGCAAAGTGTTGACCAGGACTGATCACGCACACACACACACACACACACACACAAACACACACAAAGATTATAAAGCATAAAATTTACTATCTTCACCATTTGAAGTATATAGTGCAGTAGTATTAAGTATATTCACGCTGTTGTGCAACTAAACTTCAGAACTTTTTC
Source organism: Moschus berezovskii (assembly GCF_049115385.1). Taxonomy (NCBI): domain Eukaryota; kingdom Metazoa; phylum Chordata; class Mammalia; order Artiodactyla; family Moschidae; genus Moschus; species Moschus berezovskii. The sequence continues at coordinate 22,184,084 of NC_142484.1, read as the reverse complement.
ATCTTGTAAAAGAAAACTCTATATTCATTAAACTACCTATCTTCCCCTCCCCAGTCCCTGAAACCACCTTCCCACCTTCTTTTTCTATCATTTAACTACTCCAAAAACCTCAGATAGCTGGAATCCTGCAGTGTTTGTCTTTTTGTGGTGGCTTATTTCAATTTACTTAATCTTCTCAAGGTTCATCCATCAAGTAGAATCCAACTATGTCAATTTCCTTCCTTTTCAAAGTGGGAGTAATATTCTATGTTTGTATATACCGCATTTTGAATATCCTATTATTAATGGACCGAAATAGTTTTCACCTCCAATGTATTATGAATAATGCTGCTATGAACATGCTATAAACATGAACACTCAGGACGCTTTTGGATGTAAATTAGAAGTAGAATTGCTGAATCATAAGGTAATGTTAATTTTAAATTAACTGAGGAATCTCCATACTATTTTCCATAGTGAATGCCCTATTTTACAGTTCCCACCAACAGTGTATAATGGATCCAATTTCACCATATTTTTTTTTCTTTTTTTTTTTCAGTGAATGCCATTTTAGTGGATGGTAGGTGACATTTCCTTGGCAACTTGACTTGCATTTCCCTAATGGTAGTGCTATTTTCATCTGCTTATTGTCTGCTTTGCGGAATGTCTATTTCAGACCTTTCAGTTCAGTTCAGTTCAGTCGCTCAGTCGTGTCCGACTCTGCGACCCCATGAATCACAGCACGCCAGGCCTCCCTGTCCATCACCAACTCCCAGAGTTCACTCAAACTCATGTCCACAGAGTTGGTGATGCCATCCAGCCATCTCATTCTCTGTCGTCCCCTTCTCCTCCCTCCCCCAACCTTTCCCAGCATCAGAGTCTTTTCCAGTGAGTCACCTCGTCACATGAGGTGGCCAAAGTATTGGAGTTTCAGCTTTAGCATCAGTCCTTCCAATGAACACCCAGGACTGATCTCCTTTAGAATGGACTGGTTGGATCTCCTTGCAGTCCAAGGGACTCTCAAGAGTCTTCTCCAGCACCACAGTTCAAAAGCATCAATTCTTCGGCGATCAGCTTTCTTCACAGTCCAACTCTCACATCCATACATGACCATGGGAAAAACCATAGCCTTGACTAGATGGACCTTGGTTGGCAAAGTAATGTCTCTGCTTTTTAATATACTATCTATGTTGGTCATAACTTTCCTTCCAAGGAGCAAGCGTCTTTTAATTTCATGGCTGCAATCAGCATCCGCAGTGATTTTGGAGCCCAAAAAAATAAAGTCTGACACTGCTTCCACTGTTTTTTCATCTATTTCCCATGAAGTGATGGGACCAGATGCCATGATCTTTGTTTTCCGAATGTTGCCCTCCATTTAATCAAGTTGTTTTTGTTGTTGATGATGGAGTAAGATTTTAATAATTGGTGTTTGCATGTGTGTGTGTGCACATATAGGTAAAATTTTATGTTTTGTGCTGCACTAAAGTTTCAGACACATAAAATATTTAAACTGGTTTATTTATTTTATTTTTGCAATTCCAGTCATCACAACACTGATTTAAGAGTTAAGAAAAGTGGATGGAGTTCATTCAGAATTGGTTTTCTTACATCTTCAACTTTAAAGAGAATATATTTTTAAAATTAATGTAGTTGTTTTGTACCCCAATTACTTCACTTATGTTTCTGATTTCACTTGACCCTGATGGCTCAAGCAGTAAAGAATCCCTTTGCAATGCTGGAGACACAGGAGATGAGGGTTTGATCCCTGAGTCTGGAAGACTCTTTGCAAAGGAAATGGCAATCCACTCCAGTACTCTTGCCTGAGAAATCCCAGGGACTGAGCAGTCTGGCGAGCTACAGTCCATGAGGTTGCAGAGTCAGACAGGACTGAGAACACATATATTCTGTTTTCATGTAAATAAATAAACAATTGCATCATCATTTGAAAGGCAAGGTCGTATTGATTCATTACTCATTCAGTACTTTCTAGGTCACTGGGCCTTGTCTTGTGGGCATAACAGTGAATAAGATAAATGTTATGGAATTTTCCATTGTAAAGACATCTACTGAACAAGTTTAAGTATTAGTGTGATAAATATCTGTCCATAATCAGTCTCTAGACTTTACCAGATCTCACAGCATATGGGTTCTTCCAGCTGTGTCCAGTATTAAGTGGACAGAGAACTAATACTACTTAAATCCAGCACATTATCTAGGTTACACTCCCATAGCACAGGAATAAAATTCTAGGTGATCTTAGATTTTGCAAGTCAGGTTAAGAGGAGACATAGAACTCTCATATTTATCTATGCTTAGGTGAACTTCCCTTTGTTCTTTTGTCTCAGGCCTTTTGTAATGGCAGCAATTTATTTTACTCGAAATTTTCACTTTTTTTGTTTTAATGGTTTCAAATAATTTGGAAACTTTTGAAAGCAAAAGTGGAATGCAGAAACTACAAATCACTAAAATGTCATAAAAACTAAGAGCTGATGTGTCTGTAGGATCTCCAGTAGATATTACCCACTCTTTCTCCATGGATTCTGGAGAAAACTGAGAAATAATTATCAACTGGAATATTGTTGGAGACTAAGCTGGAAGCTGTACCTTGGTGGGAGAACCAGATAAGCGTGGTAATTGAACTCAGTAATCAGGACATCTTCTCTTCAAACAAACCTGGACAGGAGGGCTTCCCTAATCCTTTTACATTACAGAGTAACCTGGGATGTTGTCAGTATGGTAGAATAGGAAACGGACAGTAGGAACTGAAGGCTGGGACTAGACCTGGCTTTACTATAACTAAACATATGTTATGAATGGCAAGATTCTTATTGCTATATCTCAGTGCCACCATGTACAGAGGGGTACAATGGGTTGTGGCACAGAATTAGTGGAGATAATAATGAAGTCAATATGTAAACATGACCTGTGTCAGTACATGCTTTACCAGTTATTTACTGAACACTCTCTGAGTATCATGAACTCTGGAGAGAGGTAATAATGATGAGTAAATTGCCAAGTAGGTCCTTTAGGGCAGTCATGGGGTAAGAGCTATGTAATTAACAAGATCTGAGCTTCAGGCCTGGTTTTCCACTTAATGTGCAACTTTGGGTTTATCTGAAGTCTCTAATCTTCAAAGTTCTGTTTACAAAATGAAAACTACTTTATGGGGGTGATCATGATGTGAAGATTACATGAGATGATATCTGTGCAACATTCATCACAGAGCCTGGAAAACAGATTATGTTCTGTCAATGGTAATAAAAACTATTAGCAACATGGAGGAAGTGAAATGTCTAAAGCCAGAAAAGGGGAACAGTTACATCCTAAATGGAGCAAAAAAAAAAAAAAAAAAGGAATGAAGAGTGGTTTGGCACAGAGATTGCTGTTAAAGATCCTTCTTGGATTGTCACAGTTTCTCACTGTGAGCAGCCAGGCAACACTGGCTGCCCATTCTAAATACAAGAAATCTGCCTCCAGCTCCTTGGTATGCCTCTTGGACTTCTTTCCTAGGATTAAGGTACTGAGGATAGTGTTAGTTATAGAGCTACTGTTGGGGCTCTACTGTTTACACACAGTGATATAAAGTCTTATTAGGTAAACAAAACCTAATGCTTTAGAAGAAGCATTTTCTATTATGTGTTTATTCATTTAAAAGGAAGGGAAGTTTAGAAGAGAATGATACATGTATATGCATGGCTGAGTCCCTTAGATCTTCACCTGAAACTGTATACCATTTCTAACTGGCTATGCTCCAGTTAGTAATGCAAAATAAAAGTTAAAAAAATAAAAACAAAAAAGAAGAAATAGATGATCTTATTTGCAAAACAGAAATAGAGACACAGAGAATAGAAGAGAATAGAAGTATGGCTATTGAGTAGAAAATAGAAGTATGGATATTGAGCCTGAAAGTGGGGGTATGAATTAGGAGATTGGGACTGACATATATACACTATTGATACTATATATAAGATAGATAGGTAATGAGAATCTCCTGGGTAGCACAGGGAACTCTACTCAATGCTCTGTGGTGACATAGATGGGAAGGAAATAAAAAGAAGGGACATGTGGTTGGGTATGGCTGATTCACTTTATGGTGCGGAAGAAACGAACACATTGTAAAGCGACTATATTCCAATAAAATTTGTTTTAAAAAGAAAAATAAATAGAGAATGATGTTAAAAGACAAGAAATTTCTAAAATCCTTTACAAAATTCACAATTTATTTCAGAGTAGTAAATACTACATTGTAGAAAACCATTTTTAGGGATCTTTTCACTTCCTTGTTCCTTAAGGAATAGATTAAAGAGTTGAGCATGGGTGAGACAGTATTATTTAATATTTGCACTGTGGCACCTAGCAAGGGGTTGGGTGTGGGCTGCAGATAGACAATGATTACAGGTCCAAAGGCACAGAGAATGGCAGTGAGGTGGGCACTGCAGGTAGAGAAAGCTTTCTGCCTGCCCTCTGCCGAACGGATCCTCAAAATGGCAATCCCAATGCGGGTGTAGGAGACACAAACACACAACCAAAACATTAAAACCAGAAAGCCAACATTAGTAGAACTCACTCTCTGGGCCAGGGAGCTGTCAGCACAAGCCAGGGGTAAGACAGCAGGAATGTCACAGAAGAAGTGGTCCACCCGATTGGGGCCACAGTAGGGTAGCTGAAAAACAAAGGCTATCAGGACGGTGGCATGAAGAAAACTTAGCAACCAGGCTGCCAAGACCAAACCAACACAGACTCCAGGTCTCATGATGAGCATATATCTCAGTGGGTGACAGATGGCAACAAAGCGATCATAAGCCATCACAGAATAGAGGCAGCCTTCCGTAGAACCCAGGAAATGATAGAAGAAGAGCTGAACAGCACATCCCTTATAAGATATGGCTCGGCTTTGGCCAGAGAGATAGAATAGCATCTTGGGACAGGTGACAGAGGGGAACAGCATGTCCAAAATCGATAGGAGTCCCAAGAAGAAGTACATGGGAGTGTGAAGGGTCGAGGAAGTGACAATTGCTAGAAGAATGAGCAAATTGCCCAGCAGGGTCAAGGGGTAAATGAACAAGAAGATGACAAGGAGCACAGTCTCCAGTCCCTCTGTCTGAGGTATTCCCAGTAGGATGAACTCATTCAGCTCTGTGTGGTTCCTCATGTTCCTGGGAGGAAGATCTAGGGGAGACAAAAGATAGGAAAGCATGAATGTGGAGACTGACTGTGACAGACATAATACTGATACATTCATCACCATTTACTCCTAAAGGAAATCTACCCTGAATATTCATTGGAAGGACTGTTGCTCATCTGAAGGTCCAATTCTTTGGCACCTGAATGAAGAGCTGACTCCTTGGAAAAGACCCTGCTTGGAAAGATTGAAGGCAAAAGGATAAGGGGGTAGGCAAAGTTTGAGATGGTTAGATAGCATGACCAACTCAATAGGCTTAGATCTGAGCAAACTCTAGGAGTTAGTGGAAGACAGAGGAGCCAAGAATGCTACAGTCCATTGGATGGCAAAAGAGTCTGACATGACTTAGCAACTGAACAACAACCACCACCTCTGTTTAAATATAAAGATGATGTTGAAAATAAGAATAAGAAATTCTGCCAAGAATACTGACGATCTAGTATGTGCTTCCCCAGTGACTCAGTGGTGTAAAATCTGCCCGCAATGCAGAAGTGAATTCAGTCCCTGGATTGAGAAGATCACCTGAAGAAGGAAGTGGCAACCCACTCTTGTATTCTTGCCTGGGACTCCCATGGACAGAGGAGTCTAGAGGGCTACAGTCCATGGGGTCACAAAGAGTTAGACATGACAGAGCAGCTAAGCAACAACTTTATGGCAACAGACAGCACAGAGGTAGTGGTAGAGGCTCCTTTCCAATTTTCATCTTTTAAATATTTCTCATATCTTTTTCAACTTTTTAAAAATTTTATTTATTTTAATTGGAGGCTAATTACTTTACATTAACTTTTCCCGCACAGTGAGGTCTTCAAATTATAGATCAACCCATGAAATCTAAGACCCTATCTAGCTCTAGCTCTATTTTTATTTTTACTTTACTTTTATGTTGGTGATTACAAAGAAAAGGAGAGGGTGAGAGTCAAATTATTGTTTTTTTAAATGAAGGATAAAATTTGGGCACTTACAAGGCAACATAACTGGCTGGTGCTATTGAGTTGAATGTTGCTTTTCTCTCCTTCTGCAGGAGAAGGAAGCAGTCCTGTCCTGCTGAATTCCCATCAGCTTTTGCAGTCTGCTGGTAGACCTCCAGAGTGCTCTTTTCTGATTACTTTCAAATAGAATGTCAAAAATCTCAGTGTGCTTTTCTCTCTTATAGTAATTTCCTCTCTGACTCTAGGAACTGCAATGATTCCCAAACAAGTTTTAGTAACCTTGGTCTTCCTTTGGGTACTAATCCCACAAGTCAGGGACCTTATTAAGCAACGAAGCAATTAATATAATTAACCCTTAGCAATGAGACAGAAAGAGAAAGAGAGAGGAGGAAACTGATTAAACAGGAAATCTCTTATGATAATTTTTGTAAAATATACTTCAGTGGAATGTTATTCAGTTCAGTACAGTCACTCAGTCACGTCCAACTCTTTGCGCTCCCATTTGTCACATATATTACATATTTATAGGTACATTTATATATTTACTGTTTTTTCATGTGTATGCATTGTTTTAATCAAATAATTGTTTTACTATTTGTGTCAATAAGATTGATTTATTGCAAGGACTATTAACTGGGTCAGTTCAGAAAATTAATGAAATTGATGAAAAACTAGGCTCATGGAAGGCTAGGAACTAGGGAACCTCCTTAGCAGTAAGAACTTGTGTCACATCCTCAGGGCCCTGCTATCAGGTGATTCAGCCTTAGCTGCCCATTGTTTCTGGGAGCCTCAGCTCCAGATTCAAATCTGATTTCCTTGGATGAATCACCTGCCCGCCTCTGTAGCCAGAGTACAGGGTGCAATGGGATAGAGACTGAAAGTTCTCCAAAGTGTAGGGGAGATAAAGGCCTGTTGTTAGGAGAGAAGTAGTAGGAGACATCCCAATAAGTCAAAAAGAACTTTTAGCTGTAACTTGAAGTGTGTGTCTTTTAGTACTTGATATCTGTTCAAATGTCAAAATGCCTAGAATACTCAATAAATATTTGGGGGGTTAGATTTCAAAGTTGTCATTGAACACATTCATTAACTTGCTTATTTATGTATCCATGGATCTATTTATTTGCACAAATACTGAGTCCCAATCATATCAGGCAGGGCATTAATTATCTTCCAAGAGTCAGAAAGTTTAAGGAGGGCAGAGTGGTTAATTATAGCCCTTCTGCTCAAAACACTTAGAGTCTATCTGAAAGGAAAAGAGTACTTAACAATCTTATTTAAACCCTTTAAAACTCTTGTGAGGTCTTCTACAGATAAGGAAAGTTAGGATCCAAGAACTTTATTTGCCCCAAATCATGGAGTTTACTCTGAAGGAACTGGAATTTGTTCTCTTTAGAACTTTTGGCCCTAAAGTCCTGATCATCAGATTTCAAGGTGTAAAGAGCATTGAGGTAGTTACATTATTCCAAGTACATCTAGAATTTCTATTTAAAAAGTAAACATTAATTTTGTTGCACATCTAATTAATGCTAAAAAAGATGTAAAAGTTGATAATTCTAGGACTTCCCTGGTGAAGTGAAGTCGCTCAGTCCTGTCCGACTCTTCGCAACCCTGTGGACTGTAGCCTACCAGGCTCCTCCATCCATGGGATTCTCCAGGCAAGAATACTGGAGTGGGTTTCCATTTCCTTCTCCAGGGGATCTTTCCGACCCAGGGATCAAACCCAGGTCTCCTGCATTGCAGGCAGATGCTTTACTCTCTGAGCCACCAGGGAAGACCCTAAAAAAGATGTAAATGTTGATAATTCCTAGGGCTTACCTGGTAGCTCAGTGGTAAAGAATCTGCCTGCCAATGCAAGAGACACAAGGTTGGATCCTGGTCCAGTGATTCCATGTGGTATGAGGCTACCAAGCCTGTGCACCACAGCTACTGAGTCAGTGCTCTTGAGCCCAGGGGTCACAACCACTGAGCCCATGCACCACAGCTCAAGCCCACATTCCCTAGAGCTCATGCTCTGCAACAAGAGAAGCCACCGTCTTGAGAAGCTGGACCACTGCAATTAGAGAGTAGCCCCTGCTAGCCATGATTAGAAAAAAACTAGCGCAGCCATGAAGACCCAGCACAGCCAAATAAATCTGTCAGTGTCTCAGTCATGACCTACTCTTTGCGACCCCATGAACTGCAGCATGCCAGGCTTCCCTGTCCATCACCAGCTCCCGGAGTTTACCCAAACTCATGTTCATTGAGTCGGTGATGCCATCCAACCATCTCATCCTCAGTTGTCCCCTTCTCCTCCTGCTCTCAATCTATAAATACCCCAAATTATTAAAAATATTGTAAAAAATATTAATAATTCTACCATCCTATTTATCTTTGATTATCTTTAATACTTTGAAGTATGATGACCTACTTGAAAAACTTGTACAGGCTGTATAAATAAAAAAAGATGATAAACATGCCTTTGATTAGGAAATAAACACCACTGAATTGACCTTGGTCTATAAAAGTGTGTTCAGAGTTAGGGTTAGGAAGGATAAATAAATAAAAAGTAGAAAAGACATGGAGTAACTTGTAGAAGTTTAATTGTTTACTTGTAGAGGAAAAAGAAGGGGTAACAACAGGAGGGATGCTTGCAGGGTTTGAAGATAGGAATAAGAAATAATATGGGAACACTCTCATACATCTGGGGAAGAGAATGGTAACCCACTTCGGTATTCTAGCCTGGAGAATCCCATGGATGGAGGAGCCTGGTGGGCTACAGTCCATGGGATCGAAGAGTCAGAAACGACTGAGTGACTAATACTCATATGTCAGAGATATTGAAAGGAAAAAAAGCTGAGGTAAAATGTTTTGGTGTGTGTATGTAGAAGGTCACATGTTTATTTTCAAAATTTTGGCAAAACTGCTATATTGAGTAGAGCTGCATGAAGATTTGAGATGGAATCCTAATTCTATGCACAAGCTGTAATTTACAGAAATCTATCCAATATCCTCTTGCCTAGAAAATCCCATGGATGGAGGAGCCTGGTGGGCTGCAGTCCCTGGGGTTGCTAGGGGTCAGACACGACTTCACTTTCACTTTTCACTTTCACACATTGGAGAAGGAAATGGCAACCCACTCCAGTGTTCTTGCCTGGAGAATCCCAGGGACGGGAGCCTGGTGGGCTTCCGTCTGTGGGGTCACACAGAGTCAGACACGACTGAAGTGACTTAGCAGCAGCAGCAGCATCCAATATCCCTAGCCTTGTTTCACCTTCTGTAAAGTGATCTCAGCATTTTTTGGGTAGATAAACGAGATATAACATGTAAAACAATTGAATTACACACTATCTGGTAGGGAGTAAGGACACAAATGATAACTCCAGGCAGACCCCCTGAAGCCTACCTAAGGCTGCATTTCTCAGACTCTTCTCTGCCCACAGCAAACTGAGGTATTCAACAATTTAACAGTAATTTGAGTGGGTTCAAGAGTAGATGAAGTTATAAGAAAAAGAAGAGAACTAGCAAACTCAAAAATCTCAGGATATGTGAGAATCAGATAAGGAGGCTTATTTTTATTTATTTATTTTATATTGGATTATAGCTGATTAACTGGAGAAGGCAATGGCAAGCCACTCCAGTACTCTTGCCTAGAAAAGCGCATGGACAGAGGAGCCTGGTAGGCTGCAGTCCATGGGGTCGCTACTAGTCGGACACGACTGAGCGACTTCTCTTTCACTTTTCACCTTCACATTGGAGAAGGAAATGGCAACCCACTCCCGTGTTCTTGCCTGGAGAATCCCAGGGACGGTGGAGCCTGGTCGGCTGCCATCTATGGGGTCGCACAGAGTCGGACACAACTGAAGCGACTTAGCAGCAGCAGCATAGCTGATTAACAATGTTGTGATAGTTTCAGGTGAACAGTGAAGGGACTCAGTCATACATATACCATACATATAGCCATCCATTCTCTCCCAAATTCCCCTCCCATACAGGCTACCACATAACTTAGCAGAGTTCCCTGTGCTATACAGTGAAAGTGAAAGTGAAGTCGCTCAGTTGTGTCCGACTCTTCGCAACCCTATGGACTGTAGTCTACCAGGCTCCTCCGTCCATAGGATTTTCCAAGCAAGAGTACTGGAGTGGGGTGCCATTGCCTTCTCCTTATACAATAGATTATTCGTTTTAAACGGAGCAGTCTTTACATGTCCATAACAAAGGGGCCTCATTTTAAATAATGGAAAATCAATACAAAGCTTTAATTTAACATCTTAACCATTTTAAGTACACAGTCCAATAGTGTTAAGTATATTCATGCTGTTGTGCAACCAAACTTTGCAACATTTTCATACAGCAAAAGGAAACTCTATTTCCATTAAACAGCTACTTGTTTCCCCCTTTCCCAGCCCCTGGCAACCACAATTCTGCCTTCTTTTCCTATCATTTCACTACTCTAAAAGCTTTATATAATTTGATTCCTACATTATTCGTCTTTTGTGGCTTCTTAAATCACTTTACACAGTCTCCTCAAGTTTCACCCATCTAGAAGCATCCATCTGTGTCAATTCCTTTCCCTTTTAAAGTGTGAGTAATGTTCCACGTATGTATGCATCACATTTTGACTATCCGTTCATCATCAATGGACACTTGAATAGCTTCCCACCTGCTATCTATTTTGAATTTTTAATGCTGTTGTTAACATTCTATAAACGTAAATATTCAGGATCCTTTTAGGTGTATAGTCAGAAGTAGAATTGCTGAATCATAGAGTAATTTTATATTTAATTTTTAAAAAGAATCTCCGTACTGTTTTTTCCATTGTGGATACACTATTTTAGAATTTCCACCAGCAGTGCACAACGGTTCCAGTTCCTCCATATTTCTTTTCTTTTTCCTTTGGTTGTGAGGTGATATGGTGAATTTGATTTAAATTTCCCTAATGATTAGTGATCTCCTTTAGAATGGACTGGTTGGATCTCCTTGCAGTCCAAGGGACTCTCAAGAGTCTTCTCCAACACCACAGTTCAAAAGCATCGATTCTTCGGCGATCAGCTTTCTTCACAGTCCAACTCTCACATCCATACATGACCACGGGAAAAACCATTGCCTTGACTAGATGGACCTTGGTTGGCAAAGTAATGTCTCTGCTTTTCAATATACTATCAAGGTTGGTCATAACTTTCCTTCTGGGAAAGGTTGGGGGCGGGAGGAGAAGGGGACGACAGAGAATGAGATGGCTGGATGGCATCACTGACTCTGTGGACATGAGTTTGAGTGAGCTCCGGGAGTTGGTGATGGACAGGGAGGCCTGGCGTGTTGTGATTCATGGGGTCGCGGAGAGTCGGACACGACTGAGCGACTGAACTGAACTGAACTGAACTGAATGATTAGTGATATTGACCATCTTTTTATATGCTTGTTGTGTTTTCTTTGTAGAATGTCCATATGAGACCTCTACCCTGTTTTTAATCAAGTTATTTCTTGTTTTTGTTGTTTATGGAGTAAGATTTTAAGAATTGATGTGTGCATATGGGTGTGTACACATGTGTTTTAAGTAACATTTTATGTTATGTGCTATCAGTTCAGTTCAGTTCAGTCGCTCAGTCGTGTCCGACTCTTCGCGACCCCATGAATCACAGCACGCCAGCCCTCCCTGTCCATCACCAATTCCTGGAGTTCACTCACACTCATGTCCACAGAGTCGGTGATGCCATCCAGCCATTTCATTCTCTGTTGTCCCCTTCTCCTCCTGCCCCCAACCTTTCCCAGCATCAGAGTCTTCTCCAGTGAGTCAACTCGTCGCATGAGGTGGCCAAAGTATTGCAGTTTCATACTAACGTTTTAAATACAGCAAAGATTTAAACTGCTTTAATGTTTTTTGCAATACCAGTCATTGCAACACAGATTTAGGAGCTGAGAAATATTGTTGGAGTTCATTCAGATTCAACTTCCATATATCTTCAACTTTAATGAGAATATATATTTAAATTGTGTATATGGTTGCTCTCTATCCCAATTATTTCATTCATGTTTCTGTCTTCATGTAAATAAATATACAATTACATTAAAATCTGAAAGGGTAAGTTGTCTATATATTGAAAAGTAATGACATTCCTTTGCTGACAAAGGTCCGTTTATTCAAAGCTATGGTTTTTCTGTTAGTCATGTATGGATCTGAGAGTTGGATCAGAAAGAAGGCTGAATGCTGAAGAACAGATGCTTTTGACCTGTGGTATTGGAGACTCTTGAGAGTCCCTTGGACTTCAAGGAGATTCAACCAGTCAATCCTAAAGGAAATCAACCCTGCATATTCACTGGAAGGTCTGATGCTGAAGCTGAAGCTCCAATTCTTTGGCCACCTGATGTGAAGAGCTGACTCATTGGAAAAGACCCTGATGCTGGAAAAGACTGAAGGCAGAAGGAGGAGGCGATGGCAGAGGACAAAATGGTTGGATGGCATCACCAACTCAATGGACATGAGTTTGAGCAAGCTCTAGGAAATGGTGAAGAATAGGGAAACCTGACATGCTACAGGAATGGGGTCACAAGGAGTCCAACATGACTGAGCAACTGAATATCAACAAAAGAATAAAAGATACAAAGGCAGAAATCTCTGAAAAGAGAGAAAGTCTCTGAATCAGACCAGGTGAGAGACCATCCATTCTTGACTAGGAACCTGCAGTCTGCTAGGTCCCAAAGGGAAGAAGCTTAATTAGCAAGATGTTTATCTAGAAGTAAGTCTCAAACCATTCCCAGAGCAAAGAAGCCCCAGAACTTCTCTTTGTGATGGCCCTAATCATCAGACAGTGCAAGAGTCATCAAAGAGACGATGAACCTCACCAGAGAATTATCCTTTTGGGGTTTAAAGCCCACATTTTTCACCTTGAATTTAAAGAAGAAATCAAAGAAAACAAAACCCAATTCAGTACAACTAAATCATTTCCAGCACAAGGAATTTTTTAACCAAGAGTGTCATAGTTATTTAACTTGGAATTTAATTTTGGGCTAAGTAAAAAGTTGTATGGAATGATGGCCCATCAAATGCAAAGAAAGGCATTTGGAAAAAACCCCCCAACTAATTATTTATCATAATGTGGAACATTCTCATCCATGAGGATTCAAGGGCCAAAACAATATTTCTTGAGATATCAAATCAATCTAAAATTTTATTATTTAAAATAAATGTTTCTCTAGCTTTTCCTCTTGTGGTTTTGTCTATGAGGGGAAAAAGAAGCACTCTACTCATCAAAGATGGACAGTTTCTTTAAATTTTGAATTTTACTTAATGATCCAAATCCTAGTTGTAAGATTGGTAAGTAGCAAAAATTGGCAAAATCTTAGTGTTTTTCATTGTTTGAATTTTGGTGTGATTACAATGTATTTATGGTCATAGTTTTGCTTTACATCTTCAGCATTAGTAGATTTTGCTTTTGTCATGGCTTATGGAACCACCTTTGTGTCATTTTATAAAAAAAAATATAAAATTCCATAAAATTGCAAGTAAATAACGTGCTTTCTCTGTACACCATAGCCTTACATCTCTACATTTTAGACAAAAGAAAAACTCTGATTTTATCACATGCTCCAGAATAGAAGTGTGTTGCTGATACGACTCTTTGTGGCATTAGCATCTTTGAAATTCATGGAGAATTGTTGCTCTTCTATTAGAGGGGTCCAGGTGTCCAACCAAATTTCTCTGCATTTGTTCATTTTATTCCTTTTCTCTTCGAATATGTAATTGTTCACTCAGATCATTCAAACAAAACAAAACAAAATAAAAATACTTACAGTATGAGTCCTGGAGTAATAGATATCTTAGAAAAAATAAAAATGATTTCAGACTACCTATTATCCTTTACTTTTAAAAGCATATTTGTGTTTGTTTTATACCAAATATAAATATTCAGTCTTAGAACTCAATTCCCATAGATATAGTTTAGTTCTATTAATTACTGTTTAAGTAGATTGAACCCTTCACAGCCATCTCTAAATACATTGTGAGATAATTTGATCACACTTTTTAAGGAGGATGATTGATTACTTAAAATCCTGGAGGGAAAGGAGATAAAATAAAAATTTATGAATACAAATAAACATTGTATAAGAGGAGTTGAGGAAAGCAGTGATATTCTGACCACCAGTGCATAAGTTTGGTGTCAGATTTCACTTAGAAACAGGAGAGCATGGTCTAGGGTGGGATGGAGGAATCTGGCTGCAACTAATACTGGACTAATTGAGCTCCTGCCTTGACACATCTGGGCTTCCCTGGCGGCTCAGAGGGTAAAGCATCTGCCTGCAATGTGGAAGACCTGAGTTCGAGCCCTGGGTTGGGAAGACCTCCTGGAGAAGGAAACAGCAACCCACTCCAGTACTCTTGCCTGGAGAATCCCATGGACAAAGGAGCATGGTAGGCTACAGTCCATGGGGTCGCAAAGAGTCGGACAAGACTGAGTGACTTCACTTCACTTCACTGACACATCTATGGCTGACCAGAGAGCTTTAGGAAGGCAGTTTTCTCTCCACAATCAAGGATGAAGTTTTCTTTGTGCTCAGTCGCTTCAGTCATGTCTGACTGTTTGCGACCCCACGGACTGTAGCCTGTCAGGCTTTTCTGTACATGGGATTCTCCAGGCAAGTATAATAAAGTGGGTTGCCATGCCCTCCTCCAGGGGATCTTCCTGACCTAGGGATCAAGTCCCATGTCTCCTGCATCTCAGGTGGATTCTTTACTGACTGAGCCACAGGGGAAATCTTTAGGATCTTATATTTATCTTGGAAAGTCTGATGATCAAGAGACAAAATCTGTATGTTTGGAAGTATGTGTGTACGTGGGGTCTATTTCTGTCTGTCTCTATGGTGTCTGTATAGGCATGTGTGTTAGAGAAAAATAGAAAGGGAAAAAAAAAAGAGAGAGAGAGGCTTTTTTTCTTAGAGTAGCTACCAACTCTGAAAACTAGCTAGTTTGGGTATATCTTTCCTAATTCCACAGAAAATAGAGTATAAAATTTACTCCTCTTTTCTATTTAGCTGATTTTATGTGAATTTAGTCCTCTTTTTAATTTGGCTGATTCTTTTCTGTTGGACGATTTAGGTTCTACAATAGAGAAACAACCATTCCTCCTTAGAGCCCCATGATGAAGCAAAAGTACTATCTGCTATCTTTGTAAAAGATAAAGAAAAATTTATCCATTGTTTTCTCTATAAGCTAAGACGCAGTTGGCATATTTCATATTGAAATATGTTCTCGTATGAAATATGTCAGCGTTGGATTTGCTGTCCTTCCTGTAGGAAGGGAGTACCATACAGAGGAGAAATGGCAAATGGGAGCCTAGTGACAACGTTCATCCTCTTGGGCCTTCCCCATTCGCCAGAGCTGGACCCGCTCCTCTTTGGAATCTTCCTGGTGATCTATGTCCTCACTGTGGTGGGGAACCTTCTCATCCTGCTGGTGATCGCAGTGGATCCCCACCTGCACACCCCCATGTACTTCTTCCTGAGCAACCTGTCCTTCATTGACATGTGGTTCTCCACGGTCACTGTGCCCAAAATGCTGATGACCCTGGTGTCCCCAGAAGGCAGTTCTGTCTCCTTTTACAGCTGTGTGGCCCAGTTCTACTTCTTTGACTTTCTGGGCAGCACTGAGTGTTTCCTCTAGACGGTCATGTCCTATGACTGCTTCCTGGCCATCAGTTACCTGCTCAGGTATGCCAGCATGATGAGCGGGAGGACGTGTGCCATCCTATCCACAACCACGTGGCTCAGTGGTTCTCTGCACTCTGCTGCCCAGACCACACCGACATTCCATTTGCCCTTCTGCGGGCCCAACCAGATCCAGCATTACTTCTGTGACGCACCACCCATCCTCAAACCGGCCTGTGCAGACACGTCCACTGTGGAGATGGTGATCTTTGTCAACATTGGGGTGGTGGCCTCAAGCTGCTTTCTTCTTATTGAGCTGTCCTACATATCCATCGTCCATTCCATCCTGAAGATCTGCACCTCAGCGGGGAGATGGAGAGCTTTCCAGACCTGTGCCTCCCACTGCACTGTAGTCCTTTGTTTCTATGTTCCCCTCTCTTTCATTTACCTGAGACCAGGCTCCAAGGAGGTTGTGGACAGGATTGTGACTGTTTTCTACACTGTGATGACGCCCCTTCTGAACCCTGTGGTCTATACCCTGCGAAACAAGGAAGTGAAGAAAGCTCTGTTGAAACTGAAAAAGTGAGTCAGTATTTACTCAAAGTAAATAATCAACACAGACCAGATATGGCTAACTTTTATTTATAATTAAGTTGAACCTGAGTCTCCTTCATTGTAGGCAGATTCTTTACTGTTTGAGCCAACAGGGAAGCACGGGAATATAATAGGTACTCAAATATTTGTTAAATATAAGAATAAATTGAAAATTAATACATTTGGATATAGCAATCAATGATCATATTATCATAAAAATGTGTGTATATATGACAAGGTCCGTCTAGTCAAGGCTATGGTTTTTTCCGTGGTCATGTATGGATGTGAGAGTTGGACCATGAAGAAAGCTGATTGCTGAAGAATTGATGCTTTTGAACTGTGATGTTGGAGAAGACTCTTAAGAGTCCCTTGGACTTCAAGGAGATCCAACCAGTCCATTCTAAAGGAGAACAGTCCTGGGTGTTCATTGGAAGGACTGATGCTAAAGCTGAAACTCCAATACTTTGGCCACCTCATGCGACGAGTTGACTCACTGGAAAAGACTCTGATGCTGGGAGGGATTGGGAGCAGGAGGAGAAGGGGACGACAGAGAATGAGATGGCTGGATGGCATCACCGACTCGATGGACATGAGTTTGAGTGAACTCCGGGAGTTGGTGATGGACAGGGAGGCCTGGTGTGCTGTGATTCATGGGGTCGCAAAGAGTCAGACACGACTGAGTGACTGAACTGAACTGAACTGAAGTTAAACACCAATAAGAATTTATACTAAAAAAAAAGAAAAATTTATATTTTTAAGGGACATTTCAATTAATTCTTTAATGAAAACAATAATTTTTTACTGTTTCTCCCTGTGCAGAGTTCCAGATTAAGCAGGCTTTTAATGACAATAATTTAAGGGAAGATCCCTGGAGAAGGAAATGGCAACCCACTCCAGTATTCTTGCCTGGAAAATCCCATGGAGAGGCTGCAGTTCATATGGTCGCAAAGAGTTCGACCCAACTGAAGCAACTTAGCACAGAGCACACATATATAGCACAAAACACATTATAAACAATAGAAACACAGAAAGACCAAAATCTCTGCATTCAGAAAGGTCATCGTTGGGTAAGGGAGAAAAACAAATGCAGCATCAAGCAAGGTACATTGAGATAGGTGTCATGGGTGCCCAGGAAGAGACTCATTAATGTTTTAACTTGGAAATTCACTGGAAGACTCAAAATACTGTAATAATATGTATGAAACAAAACCATGTTGAAAGTTACTTAGATTTTTAATGAAGACACAAAATAAAAGTCAGTGTATTTTTTAATTGAAAATTTTATTGGTATAACTGTCATAAAAAGTTGTAAGAAATAATACAGAGAGAGATCCCTTGTATACAGAGAGAACTTTGCCCAGATTCCCTCAATGATAATGATTAGCAGACTGCACCATAATATCGCAACTAGGATTCGGACATTGATATAAGCCACAGATAATTCAGATTTTCCCAGATTTATTTATGTGTTTGTATGTTAAGTTGTACACAGTTTTAACTCCTGTAGGTCTGTGTACCCACCATCACAGTCAATATATTGAACAGTTCCAAGACCATAAGGATCTCTTATATGACGATGTTTTAGCTGATGTGAATATTGACCACTGAATAAAGCTATCAAATATTATTATTTTGTTAAAGAATTATATAAAACAACTTTGAGGGGTTTTTTGTTTACAGTTTCTTTGTGTTCTTTTTTTTTTTTTGCTTTTCTGAGTGAATCAATATTTCATACATAAATATGTATTTAGTGGCTACTATGCAATACTTTGGCCACCTCATGCGACGAGTTGACTCACTGGAAAAGACTCTGATGCTGGGAAAGGTTGGGGGCGGGAGGAAAAGGGGACGACGGAGAATGAGATGGCTGGATGGCATCACCAACTCTGTGGACATGAGTTTGAGTGAACTCCGGGAGTTGGTGATGGACAGAGAGACCTGGCGTGCTGTGATTCATGGGGTCGCGGAGAGTCTGACACGACTGAGCGACTGAACTGAACTGAACTGAACTGAACTGATGTGGTATGAACTGTGAGTACAAAGACTAAACAGACATAGACCTCAAGGAGCTTGCAGTCTTTATAACTATATAAGAAGAATAGGGTGTTTAAGAAACGGTCATAAAAATCAGACTAATTATGAAGGAACATATATACAATACTAGGATGAAGGATTCTTATCTCTCAAAATTGGGAGAGTAATTGAAATACAGCCCATGTAACTGTCATATGACCACATTTATATTTAGAGATGTAATTAGTGTGTGAAGACAGATGGGAGAAAGGTAAGCCTTAGGGCAGAAAGAGCAACTAAAGAGATTTTTCAACTGCATATTAAGAAAAGTAAAAACAAACAAACAAACGTGAAAATCCAGTGAAAGTGAAAGTGAAAGTCATTCAGTCTTGTCTAACTCTTTGCGATCCCATGGACTATATAGTCCACGGAATTCTCCAGGCCAGAATACTGGAGTGGGTAGCCTTTCTCTTCTCCTGGGGATCTTCCCAATCCAGGGATTGAACCCACATCTCCTGCATTGCAGGTAGATTCTTTACCTTCAGGCAGTAGTAGTAAGAATCAAGATGGTGCAATGGATGGTGAAGGGCCAACTTCATGAGAAGGTAAAACTGCTAGAGAAGGTTAATATGCTTTGGTAGTTGTGATAAAACTCAACACACAGAAAATGTAATAAGGTTAAGTTCATCAGTCAGTCAGTCAGTCATTCAGTTCAGTCGCTCAGTCGTGTCCGACTCTCCGTGACCCCATGAATCACAGCACGCCAGGCCTCCCTGTCCATCACCAACTCCCGGAGTTCACTCAAACTCATGTCCACAGAGTCGGTGATGCCATCCAGCCATCTCATCCTCCGTTGTCCCCTTCTCCTCCCGCCCCCAACCTTTCCCAGCATCAGAGTCTTTTCCAGTGAGTCAACTCGTCGCATGAGGTGGCCAAAGTTCTTAGGATAGAATAAAACATCTAACTCCAGAATTACTTGGATGAAATACCTGTGAAAGTTTCAGGTAAAATCACCTGGTTGATAGTGTAGCCTAGGAAACAAGGCAGGAAAAGCTACAGACTTGGTAAGCAAGGAGACTAGCCACAACATTCTTTGGTTTCTGCTGGCTTTTTAAACATACATTTCCTAAACATGGAGAAGAAACCTTCTATTGAGCAGAATAAAGGGGCCAGATCAGTAAAGGGAAACCACCATCCTTCCTATGTTTCCAAGGTAAGTCCAAGAAAATTTACACAAATCTGCTATTGAACCTTACAGAATCATTTCTCACAATAACATGAAAAGACCTATACGGAGACTTTAAATTTAGAGAGTCACAGGGAAGGCGCTAATGAAAGTGGCTACTTCTCAGTGACAGGGTCCTGCGAGCAAAGGCTTCAAGGACCAAAGCTTGTTGCTCTTCTAGTTTCTTCATGCCATTGAACTATTCCACTGCAGAGAAGACATATAACATCATCCATGGAATATTTGTAGGCAATTAAAAGGAAATGAGGAGTTGAAAGCACTCATTTGAATAACAAAGGGGCAGCTGGAGGATTTGGAGGTGAAGGTGTATATAGTAGGTATGGAAACATAAAATCTACACGTTTAAAAACTGTGATAAGTACTGTAAATCAGTAATCAAGAGTTTGCACAACTGGCATGAAGTACTGACTAGTAGGTTAATGGAGCAGAATGTGGATCCACACCCACACATGTCACTCAGATAGTGTTTAATCAAAATGCCAGAGCATTTCAAAGGGGATAGTATAGTGTTTTCAACAAATAAAGCAAAAAGAGCAGGCTATCCATCAGTAAAAAACAAATTTTGAGTATTACCTTACTCTTTATAAAAAATTCTATTTTATTTATTGTTTTGTAAATTAATTTATTTATTTTAATTGGAGGCTAATTCCTTTACAATATTGTAGTGGTTTTTGCCATGCATTCACATAAATCAGCCATGGGTGTACATGTGTCCCCCACCCTGAACCCCGCTCCCACCTCCCTCCCCACCCCATCCCTCAGGGTCCTCCCAGTGCACCAGCCCTGAGTGTCTTGTCTCATGCATCAAACCTGGACTGGCGATCTATTTCACATATGATAATATACATGTTTCAATGCCATTCTCTCAAATCATCCCACCCATGCCTCCTCCCACAGAGTCCAAAAGTCTGTTCTTTACATCTGTGTCTTTTTTGCTGTCTTGCATATAGGGTCATCGTTACTATCTTTCTAAATTCCATACATATGCGTTAATATACTGTATTGGTGTTTTCCTTTCTTGCTTACTTCACTCTCTATAATAGGCTCCGGTTTCATCCACCTCATTAGAACGGATTCAAATGCATTCTTCTTAATAGCTGAGTAATATTCCATTGTGTAATATGTACCACAGCTTTCTTATCCATTCATCTGCTGATGGCCATCTAGGTTGCTTGCATGTCCTGGCTATTGTAAACAGGGCTGCGATGAACATTGGAGTACATGTGTCTCTTTCAATTCTGGTTTCCTTGGTGTGTATGCCCAGGAGTGGGATTGCTGGGTCGTATGGCCTATTTCCAGTTTTTTTAAATTTTTTATTGGAGGCTAATTATTTTACAATATTATATTTGTTGGTTTTGCCATACATTGACATGAATCCGCCCCGGGTGTTCTCCATAGTGCCTGTACTAATTTGCATTCCTACCAACAGTGTAAGAGGGTTCTCTTTTCTCTGCACCCTCTTTAGCATTAATTGTTTGTAGACTTTTTGACAGCACCCATTCTGACAGGCTAGAGATGGTGCATCATTGTGGTTTTGATTTTCATTTCTCTGATAAAGAGTGACATTGAGTATCTTTTCATGTGTTTGTTAACCATCTGTATGTCTTCTTTGGGGAAATATCTATTTAGTTCTTTGGTACATTTTTTGATCGGGTTGTTTATTTTTCTGGAATTGAGCTGCAGGAGTTGCTTGTACATTTTTGAGATGAATTCTTTATCAGTTGCTTCATTTGCTATTATTTTCTCCCATTCTGAAGGCTGTCTTTTCACCTTGCTTATAGTTTCCTTCGTTGTGCAAAAGCTTTTGAGTTTAATGAGGTCCCATTTGTTTATTTTTGCTTTTATTTCCATTACTCTGGGAGGTGGGTCATAGAGGATCCTGCTGTGATTTATGTCAGAGAGTGTTTTGCCTATGTTTTCCTCTAGGAGTTTTATAATTTCTGGTCTTACATTTAGATCTTTAATCCATTTGAGTTTATTTTTGTGTATGGTGTTAGATGTTCTAGTTTCATTCTTTTACAAGTGGCTGACCAGTTTTCCCAGCACCACTTGTTAAAGAAATTGTCTTTTCTCCATTGTATAGTCTTGCCTTCCTTGTCAAAGATAAGGTGTCCATAGGTGTGTGGATTTATCTCTGGGCTTTCTATTTTGTTCCATTGATCTATATTTCTGTGTTTGTGCCAGTACCATACTGTCTTGATGACTGTGGCTTTGTAGCAGAGCCTGAAGTCTGGCAGGTTGATTCCCCCAGTTAATTTCTTCTTTCACAAGATTGCTTTGGCTATTTGAGGATTTTGTATTTCCATACAAATTGTGAAATTATTTGTTCTAGTTCTCTGAAAAATACCGTTGGTAGCTTGATAGGGATTTCATTGAACCTATAGATTGCTTTGAGTAGTATACTCATTTTCACTATATTGATTCTTCCGATCCATGAACACGGTATATTTCTCCATCTATTAGTGTCCTCTTTGATTTCTTTCACCAGTGTTTTATAGTTTTCTATATATAGGTCTTTTGTTTCTTTAGGTAGATGTATTCCTAAGTATTTTATTCTTTTCATTGCAATGGTGAGTGGAATTGTTTCCTTAATTTCTCTTTCTGTTTTGTCATTGTTAGTGTATAGGAATGCAAGGGATTTCTGTGTGTTAATTTTATATCCTGCAACTTTACTATATTCATTGAGTAGTTCTAGTAATTTTCTGGTGGTGTCTTTAGGGTTTTCTATGTAGAGGATCGTGTCATCTGCAAGCAGTGAGAGTTTTACTTCTTCTTTTCCAATCTGGATTCCTTTTATGTCTTTTTCTTCTCTGATTGCTGTGGCTAAAACTTCCAAAACTATGTTGAATAATAGTGGTGAGAGTGGGCACCCTTGTCTTGTTCCTGACTTTAGGGGAAATACTTTCAATTTTTCACCATTGAGGATAATGTTTGCTATGGGTTTATCATATATAGCTTTTATTATGTTGAGATATGTTTCTTCTATTTCTGCTTTCTTCAGGGTTTTTATCATAAATGGATGTTGAATTTTGTCAAAGGCTTTCTCTGCATCTATTGAGATAATCATATGGGTTTTATCTTTCAATTTGTTAATGTGGTGTATCACACTGATTGACTTGTGAATATTGAAGAATCCTTGCATCCCTGGGATAAAGCCCACTTGGTCATGATGTATGATCTTTTTAACATGTTGTTGGATTCTGTTTGCTAGAATTTTGTTGAGGATTTTTACATCTGCGTTCATCAGTGATATTGGTCTGTAGTTTTCTTTTTTTGGTGGCAGTGGGTCTACTGAACTTCATGCCACAGGAGGACTTCAAACAGCCCAGGTGATTCCACCAGTCTTCCACTTATTGAGGAAGAGGGAGTCTCTGCCTTAAAATGTAAACCTTCTCCACTGAGTGAGCTTCTAATATTTAAAGGAGCCTATTTTGATGGATGTGAGTTTGAGCAAGCTCCGGGTGCTGGTGATGGACAGGGAAGCTCGGTGTGCTGCGATCTGTGGGGTCACAGAGAGTTGGACACGACTGAGTGACGAATTGAACTGAACTGATTTTGTGTACCAAACCCAGCATATAAAGCAGCAACTTCATCTGGTGCCAGGCTGGTGATACAGGTAAATGTCTCACTGCTTGAGAAAAAAGTCGGTTGTGCCAGATTTGGGGAAACACTGTGTCTGTTTTCAACACAGATATCAATTCATCAGAGTCAAATTTTGGTAAAAATTTTCAGAATATAGTAATAATTTTGAGTAAATATGACTGACTTTAGATTCTATTTATGGGTTGCATGCAACTCCACTATGCTGTAATGAGAAGAAAATACCTTGATGGCTTTCTCTCAGCTGTGACATTCAGTCCAGTGCACAAATCACCAAAAATGCATACAAAATTGGTGTTTCATTTGTTGTCACTACTACACAATTAAATGGATGATTGAATCAATAGCCATTTCTTATTGTTGGATTCAATGAATATCACCTGCTTGGTCCTGCCCCTCAGGTGCAGAAGCCAAGAACCATGTACTTGAATGTGCTTACAAAGATTAAAAGTGGGTTGTGTGTCCTCTTTGACATAAATCACAGCAAGATCCTCTTTGGCCCACTTCCTAGAGTAATGAAAATAAAAACAAAACAACAACAACAACAAAAAAAACAAATGGGACCTTGAAACTGAAAGTTTTTGCATAGCAGAAGAAACAATAAATAAGATAAAAGATAACCCTTCAAATGGGAGAAAATAATTGCAGATGAAACAGCTGATAAAGGATTAATCTCCAAAATAGAAGAATAGCTCATACAGCTCAATACCAGGAAAGAAAAAAAACAATAAAAAAATGGGCAGAAGACCTAAGCAGACATTTCTCCAAAGAAGACATAGAGATAGCTAGTAAATATATGAAAAGAGGCTTAGCTTCACTAATTATTAGAGATATGTAAATCAAAAGTACAATGAGGTATCACCTCACACCAGTCAGAATGACCATCATGAAAACATCTACAAAAAATAAATGCTGGAGAGGATGTGGAGAGAAGGGAACACTCTTGCACTGTTGGTGGGAATGTAAGTTAATACAGCCACTATGGAGAATAGTATGGAGGTTCCTTAAAAAACCAGGAATAAAGCTACCACACGACTCAGCAATTGCATTACTGGGTATATATACTGAGGAAACCAAAATTGAAAAAGACACATGCCCCAGTGTCCATACCAGCACTATTTACAATAGCCAGGATATGGAGGCAACCTAGATGTCCATCAACAGATGAATGGATAAAGAAGATGTGGTCCATATATACAATGGACTAGTACTCAGCCACAAAAAAGAACAAATTTGAGTCAGTTCTAGTGAGGTGGATTGAACCTAGAGCCTGTTATACAGAGTGAAGTAAGTCAGAAAGAGAAAAACAAATATTGTATATTAACGCATATATATGGAATCTAGAAAAATGGTACTGATGAACCTATTTTCAGGGCAGCAATGGAGATGCAGACATAGAGAACAGACTTGTGGACACAGTGTTGGTAGGAGAGAGTGGGACGAATGGAGAAAGTAATATAGACATATATATACTATCATGTGTAAAATAGATAGCTGGTGAGAAGTTGCCATATTACACAGGGAGCCCAACCAGGAGCTCTGTGATGACCTACAGTGGTGGGAAGAGGAGGGGGAGGGAAGCTCAAGAGGGAGTGGATGTATATATGACTGATGTGTATCGTCGTATGGCAGAAACCAACACAAAATTGTAAAGCAATTTTCCTCCAATTAAAATATAAATTTTAATAAAAGGGAAAAAAGTGGGTTGTGTGTCATGCAATTGATGTTACGAAGTGATCTAATAAAATAGAAGACTTGAAGACACTTTAAGTGTGTATATGTGTGTATGTAGGAAGGCAGAATAAGGAGGAGTGTGTAATGAGGTTCAATAAAGTTGGGGTTCAGGAACTAAAGGGACATGGAACTCAGAATATGTTTTACTTGCAGTTTTCTTCAGCAGTTTTCTTCTTTGCGGTTTTCAGCGCCTAGCCACAGTGCACTCTGGTCATACTCATTCTAAAGATGATCCTGATAACAACAGTAGCTCACTTAGAGCTACTGAACATTAAACACATTCAGAATATCCTCAAGGAATTTTCTGGTCCTTAATGAGGAGGAAAACTTTGTTATGTCTTGAAAACCAGAGCTTTCAAATTGACCAGGCTGGTACATAGGCACAGGGGGATCCTATGGCATAACTGATTCTCAGCTGTGCCAACTTTGACAGGATTGCAGCAGGTCATACTTCCCTGTTCTTCACCATCTCCCAGAATTTGCTCAAGTGAAGGTGTTCAGTCATGTCTGACTCTTTGCAACCCCATGGACTGTAGCTTGCCAGGCTCCTCTGTTCATGGGATTTTCCAGGCAAGAATACTGGAGTGGGTTGCCATTTGCTTCTCCAGGGGATCTTCCAGACCCAGGGATTGAACCTGGGTCTCTCGCACTGCAGGCAGACTTTTACCATCTGAACTACCAGGGAAGACCTGGAGTTTGCGCAAACTCACGTTCATTGGGTTGGTGATGCCATCCAACCATCTCATTCTCTATTATCCCTTCTCCTCCTGCCCTCATTCTTCCCCAGCATTAGGGTCTTTTCCAATGAGCTGGCTCTTCACATCAGGTGGCCAAAGTATTGGAGCTTCAGTTTTACATCCACCCTTCCAATGAATATTCAGTGTTGATTTCCTACATGTTTAAATTCTTTCTTGGCATCATAATAAGGATTTTTGAGTGATCATCTTTTTGTCTGTTTTCTTAAAAAAAAAAACCCAACATCTAATTCTAAAAAAGATATGGTAAAAATTAGCTTATTCATTAAATACTTCTTTCCAATTGCCATTGCTCTTCCAGGTGCCATTTGTGGAAGAAATAAAGAAGCCAACAAAACAAGGAATGGTTTTGTTTTTCCTGGGCCCCACAAGTCCTTTCAGTTTAATTTTTTAATACCAAATAACTTGAGATTTTATCCTATCTAGAGAAATCCTATGACCCTCATAATATTTTGAGAATCTTCCAGAAAGAAGAGAGTCATAGAAAAAGTTTGTTTTTCCTTACCATTTACTTTCTATTCATTCTTCCTAATTTAAGTTTTGATTAACAGTAACTATGTTATCTTTTCAAGAGGTCATCCTTTCTCTTCCTTGTTCCCCACAAATTGGTCTTCATTCTAAAACCACTGTTAATGTGTGGTCACTGTGTTTTATAAGTTTTAATGGAAGCTTTATGGACAGTGGAGGATAATTACAGTATTCTACAGCTCAAAGTAAAGATTCAGAATGAAATACAGTTTCTAAACCTCATTGTCCATTCCCTCAAGGGACTTCTTACTTACTGACTCTGTCTCTTTGGACCATGGATAAATGACACGTTCATGAAAAATTTTCCTCCCATGCTCTGTTCTCTAAATTACAAGATCCTGAAAATATTTCATTTTTTATATAAAAAGTCAACTTTCAAAGCAAATGTTTTCTCATATGTGTTATGCAAATAGTATAATAGAAAGAGTGGTAGACTTGAAATACGAGGCTTATAGTCTATTATAGACTTTCTTTTTTAATAAAGCAGCTGTGTGATTTTAACTAAATGAATAATATTTCTTTCAGTATTCTATCCATATGTTAAATATATATTGAAAATCTATTGTGCTTCTTTGACTGTAGAAGGTAAATATGAAATCTCTGAGGTGAAACCAGCTTAATGAACGATGTTCACAGCTACAAAATGGGGTATATTACATAGATTTTATGGAATCTGCTATAATTATGAAACTGGCATTTGAGTCATAGTCTTGACCACAGTAGGAGAAAGAAAAGAGTTAGGACAGATTATTTGATTCATGCTTCCAGTGGCACTAGTGGCATTTAAGAAACCCCCAATGTGCAAGGTGTTACTTTATTGATCATTCAAAATCAGACTTTAAAAAAACTTTAAGCTCACACTGCTGCTACTGCTGCTGCTAAGTCACTTCAGTCGTGTCTGACTCTGTGGGACCCCATAGACGGCAGCCTACCAGGCTCCACCGTCCCTGGGATTCTCCAGGCAAGAACACTGGAGTGGTGCTACTTTGTTGATTGTTAGCAGTACTGTTCATCTTCCAAGTGAAAAAAAATCCATAATGATAATTTTAAAATAAAAGAGAATAACTTGTTTCTTAATGCTTTTCTTAAATGAGAAACATCAGGGAAACATAAGAAAATTGTGAAAATGGAGATGAAAAGACCTAAAAATTGAACAATTTGAGAGAAGACTCAGATTTCCTTTCCCATGGTGAGAAATAGGGAGAAAGCTGCCACTAAAATTATTAAAACAAGCACATGGAATCAATCTCCCGGCCTATGACAATCTGCACAGAGAAATTGATTCTAATCAAAATTTTCTCCTCCCCAGGGTTTTTCTCAGAGCAAATTTAACATCTTTGTTCCTCAAGCTGTAGGTTAAGGGGTTCATCATGGGAACCACATTAGTGTAAAAGACAGAAGAGATTTTCCCCACATGCATGGACCCAGCAGATGACGGTTTAAGATACATGATTGCCCCTGAACCAAAGAAGAGAGAAACAGCAATTATGTGGGAACTGCAGGTGCTGAAGGCTTTGGACCTGCCCTCTGTGGAGCATATTTGGATGATGTTGGAGAGGATGAGACCATAAGAGACAAAGATCGTGAGACTGGGCACAATAATATTGATGCCCACCACAATGAAAACTACCAGCTCATTCACGTAAGTACTTGTGCAGGAGAGCTGGAGCACAGGGAGGATGTCACACAAATAATGGTTGATGGTATTTGCATTGCAGAAGGTCAGTCTCAGCATGCATCCAGTGTGAGCCATGGCACCAGAAAATGCCATCAAGTAGGAACCAAGCATAAGGCTGGAACACACTTTAGGGGACATGGCAATGTTATACAAGAGTGGGTTACAGATGGCCACATACCGATCATAGGCCATTGATGTCAACACATAGCATTCAGAAATGACAAAAAAACAGAAAAAGTAGAGCTGGGTCATGCACCCCATATAAGAGATCATATTCTTCTTTGATAAAAGGTCTGCCAGCATTTTGGGTGTAAATACAGAAGAATAACAAGGTCTATGAAGGACAAGTTAAAGAGGAAAAAGTACATGGCGGTGTGTAGGTGTGAATTCAGCACAATTAGTGTTAACAAGCCAAAATTTCCCAACACAGTGACCATATACATTACTAGAAACAGGAAGAACAAGGGAAGTTGAAGATCTGGTTGGTCTGTTAACCCCACCAGAATGAATTCAGTCACAAAAGAATCATTTCTAGGAGCCATTCTTCGCTAAGGGAATCTGTGGACACAGGAGAAAAGGGTAATATTAGAGAACAACTCAGCCCTTCTGACAATATCTCATCCTACATGAAAGTGTATATACTGAGCATGTCTGAGACTAGCCAACCTGGACCCACAGAATCTGCCTTTACCATTATCATAACAATGAGTGACAAGAGAGAGGGATGTGCCAGGACAAAATCTTCCTTCTTACATCTCACCGTTTCTTCATTCACTTAAGCCCTCCCTCCCCTCACCAGTAAAATTAGAAGGCAGAGACCCTAGCTCCCTGGTGCTGACCTCTAATACATTATAGACATGGTGGAGTGGGAACCACGTTGTCTCTAAACAAAAATTAAGGGGCAAAAGGCCAGAGGAGGTTAAGTTACTGCTCCATTTCACAGAATAAAATCCATAAATGTAGAAAAGTGAGAGTTCATTCAGGCAGAAGGAACTTATTGACTGAGATACTGCATTTTCTGAGCCTGTTAATCTCTGAACACTCTTTGATCTCCCGTGAACATACTCTCCTGACAGTTTCACTTGAATCTCAGGAGTGCGCACAACGGGAATGAAAGTGGCAGATCTGATACCCCTGGCCTTCCGTCTCAAAACAGGACAGACATTAAATCAACAGAATTCAGAAACTCACCCTCTTTGGTGCTCTCCCTTGGTATTTACCCCTGTGGTCCTGGAAAGGCAGTTTCAGGTTTGAGGTTCCTTAAATTCTAAAAGGATGCAGCCCAGACTGAATTTCAGACATGCCCCCTGGAAATCTTTCTGACCTACAGATATTAATTTCAGATTATGACTTCAAGTCTTCTCAAGAAGCAGGGTCATTGTTATCAGGTTTGCCACTTGATAAGACACAGAAGATTGAATGTGGTTTAATGATGTAGTGCTCTTGATTATAAACAGGGTGGAAGCTTACTCAGTCTCTCCTCAGGGAATAAAGTCCATGTGTGTGCAAAGAAATAAGAGAGTTGGGTTTACACTCTGGACCATATTCTCTGTTTAGTTCTTTAGGGACTCAGAATTTGAATCCAGTTTACACGTCACTCCAGGGACTGTACATCCCCCAAGGCAGAGGCAAAAGTAGACTCCCATCTTTCTATCATCTTCATCACTTTAGAAAAATCTATTTACAGATTCTTACTCTGTCTTTCCACATCCTAAATGGAAAATTTCCAGAGAGTGCTTATAGGTTTCTTCATATCTTTACTATAAATTATGCAAAGACCCTAGTAACTAATTTCAGTTACTGTCTTTCATGAGTTATCTCAAATATTTTTGAGTGACTTTCTCCTTTCTAAAGTTTTTATGTTTAAACCCCTACTGGAAATTTCTAATTGAGGATCTAGCTGAGTCCTTAAATGTATTAAGTTATTTCATTAACTGAGGTCATCAAGTCCTTCTCATCATAGAAACAACTGGGGGATACAGAGTTAGGGTATGGCTTTAAGTCCTACCGCCATGCTTACTAACTTGGGCACAGTGCTTAAATTCCATGCCACAGGTTCAAAATTTCTAAAATAGTGGTGATAATGATAGCATCTTTTTCATTGCATTGTATTGATGATGAAATTAAAAACTGTACAAAAATTGGTTATAATAGTACCAGTCAAGTGGTATATAGTCAAACAATATCAGCTATCATCATATATGTTGTCAAAACTTCCAATAGGTCCTCCATCATAACACTCACCAGGCATTCATTTTCCCCTTTAATTCCTGTGTCCCCCTAGACACTATAAGTTCTATAAGGACAAACATGTCTTCTGTCTTATTACTTTTCTCACAGTGTTGTGTATAGTGCAGAGTACACAGTAGGCACTGCATAAATAACTATAAGTTACATTGTTCTTTTCTGAAAGCCTTCTGAGTGTTTCTCACGTTTCTCACATGCTCAGCATTAGGGTCTACAGCCACACTGACTTTAGCTTTTTATTGAACTATTGAACTACATGTAGAAATATGGTGACTCCAGCTGTTATTCCAGATTTTCCCACATACTCCCCCTCATTTGGCTATGTACACAGCTGTTAGAATAAGTTCTGAAAGCACAGATCTGTTCCTTGCTAGTTTAAAATGTTTCATGATCTTAAGCTACCCAATGGGCAATTGAAATATTGTAATAAAGGCACACTGGAACACTGCAATAAAAACATAACTATCAAAACTATGGTTAAGTTTTGGATAAAAGTAAAGAAAAAGTCAAGTGAGATACTATACTTAATAGAGAAGTTTTCCTTCTTAGTCTGAAAGTGCCAGGCACTTTAACTCTTCACACTGCTCAAAATACGAATGCCTCCAAAATACATTATCAAGATGGTTAAAAAAACAAAAACAACAGCATATAGAATGAGAGAAATATGTTTGATAAGGACCTAGTATCCAAATGGGCTTCCTTGGTAGTTTAGTTGCTAAAGAATCTGCCTGCAGTGCAGGAGACCTGGGTTCAATCCCTGGGTCAGGAAGATCCCCTGGAGAAGGGAATGGCAACTCACTCCAGTATTATTGCTTGGTAAGTCCTATTGACAGAGGAGCCTAGTGGGCTACAGTCCATGGGGTCACAAGAGTTGGACACGACTTAGTTACTACACGACTTATTATGGTATCCAAAGTACTTTGGCAGGCAAATTCTTTACCTCTAATGTCACCTGGGAAGCACATTTTTTTTAAAGGAGACACAGGTTCAATCCCTGGGTCAGGAAGATCCCCTGGAGGAGAAAATGGCGTCCTCTTCAAGTATCCTTGCCTGGAGAATCCCATGGACAGAGGAGCCTGGTGGGCTATAGTCTATGGGGTTGCAAAGACTGGGACACAACTGAGCAGGCATGCAAACGTTTTAAGCATCCAAAATGAATAAACCACTCTTTCACTCAATAATAAAAAAATGCAAAGAATCCACAGTTCCATGGAATGAAATACAGAGTCCAGAAATAGATCCACATACATCAGAAACAATAATTGTGAAAAAAGACAAAGGCAATCTAAAGAAGAGATGGCAGGCTTTTTACACAGTGAGGCAGGAATAATTAGATACACAAAAAGCAAACAAATTTACAAAGAGACTCAATGTGTACCTCACAACATTAACAAAATTGTCACCAAATGAATGATAGGTACTCATGTAAAATTAAGTAGTTTAAAATAGAAAAAAGGACAAGATGGTGACAGTGTCCACTGACAGACAAATGGATGAAGATTGGTATGGAGTAAGGCAATGTCGCTCAGTCATAAAAAAGAATGAAATCTTGCCATTTATGTTATGGATGATCTAAATGAAATAAGTCAGAGAAAGACAATAATGTATGATCTCATATGTGAACTCTAAAATTAGACTCACACATACAGAGAGCAGATGAGCAGTTGCCAGAGGAGGTGGTGTGAGGGATGAGAGAAATAGGTGAAGGGAATTAAGAGGTACAAACATCCAGTTATAAAATAAATGACACAGGAACACATAGCATAAGAAAAATGGTCAATAAAACTATAATAATTTTGTATGAGGACAGATGGTTACCAGACTTATCATGGTGATCATTTCATAATTTGTTTAAATATTGAATCACTATGTTGTACACCTGAAAATAACATAATATGTACATCAAGTATATTTCAACAAAACAAAACAGCAACAACAACAAAAATCTTAAAGAAGCCAAGGGCGAGAAGTGTTTTACCTGTAAGGAACAAAGATAAGAATTACAGAGGGACTCTCATTGGAAACCATGCAATCAAAAAGAATGGAGTGAAATATTTAAAGTGTTGAAACAAAAAAACCACCAACCTGTAATTTTAAATCCAATAATATTATCCTTCAACTTGAAACTGAAATGGTGACATTCTCAGACAAACAAAATCTAAGAGAGTCTGTTGTCAACAGAACTGCCTTGCAGGAAATACTAAAAGGAGTTCTTTAGGCAAAAGGAAAAGAATATAGGTCAAAAGTTTGAACTGACATTTAAAAAAGAGCATCAGAGGGAAAAAATAGTCATAAAAAGTTTGTCTTATTCTTCTTAATTTATCTAATAGATAACTGTGTGTTTAAAATAATAGTAACAACAATGCATTAGTAATTACAACATGGTTCTGTGAAATGAATAACATCAGTGTCATAGGAGCACAGAAGGAAATAAGTAGAAACCGTCCAAGTTCCCTGTACTATAGATGATGTCATATAGAGTTATTTGAAAGTAGATTCGATTAAATTAAAACGTGTATTGTAAACTTTAGTATAACCACTGTAAATATTTTAAAAGAAGGATAATTGATATATTAAGATAGGAGATAAATGGAATAATAGAAAATGCTCAATTAAATCTGGAGGATAAGAAAACAAAGGGGAAGATAAAGAAACAAAGAACACAACACACAAGTAGAAAGCACTTATAAACATGATATTAACTCAGGTTTATTAATACAGCTGGTCCCTGACTTAGGACGGTTTGATTTATGAGTTTTCAACTTCACCATGGGTCTAAAATAAATACGGGTCAAAAGCAACAAGCTGCAGTTCCCCATCAATCATTCGACCATGAGGGTAAACAGCCCATATTCCTTCAATTGCAAAGCCTTTCACTTTCAGCACAGTATTCAACAAATTACGTGAGGTATGTAACACTTTATTATAAATAGCTTTTATTCTTTGTATATTTTAATCAAAACAACATTCTAGCTTTATGTTAGATGATTTTGCCCAACTGTAGGCTAATGTAAGTATGCTGAACACATTGAAGGAAGGCTAGGCTAAGCCATGACATGGTCCCAGAACCCAATTGTGAGTTAAGGATAATGAAAAAAATACCAAGTATTCACTGTCTAGAAGAAACTCATTTTAAATGTAAAGATTTAAGTTAAGAGTAAAAGGATGGAGAAATATATACCATGGTAACACTCAAAAGAAAGCTGAGGTCACTATATTAATTTCAGAAAACATACATTAAGGACATAGGAAGCTTACCAGGGACATTTAATCTTTAATAAAGAAGAGGCATTACAGAATGATAACAATTAAGCAGGCAGAAACACTGTAAGGATCCAATTGAAATTGGGAGATGGAATAGCATCTGAAAACAGCAGTATGTACATTTCTCTCAAGCTCACATGGGAAAACGAACGGGTTTCTCTTTCACCCACAGCCTGGATGGCTGTGGTGGCTAAGAACAGCAGAAAGAGGAAAGCAGTTGCTGCAGCCTGCTGACTCTGAGACTGGCCTTCCTGTGCCTTCGCCCCAGGAAATCGGGGGCAGAGAGGAGCCTGCCTCCTCCATCCTGACCTTTCTAAGACTTGTCCTATGACCTGAATTCCAGGGAAATTTGCTCCAAAAGCACTAACTCTGCACAAGCATAAAACTATTCACTTCCTGACATCTTGATGAATGTTATTTTTAGTACAGTCTTGAAATTCAGTGAATTAAGGAAAAGACTCAAATGGTAACCCATTCCAGTATTCTTGCCTGGAGAATCCCATGGATGGAGAAGCCTGGTAGGCTACAGTCCACGGGGTCGCAAAGAGTCGGACACGACTGAGCGACTGAACAGAACAGAACAGAACAGAAAGAGAGACTAGTCTTTCAGTAAAAGTAAGTTTGTTAGGTATGGCTTTTTGACCATCAAATTTCATGTGACTATATTTAGCATTAAAAAGAGTCCCAACTCTTTTAAAATATTTCATAGTTTTCAGTAAATAGTACATGAATTAGTTTGTTAGGGCTATTATAAAGAAATGCCATACTAGGTGGCTTAAAAAATAGGAATTTATTTGTCACAGTTCTAGAAGCTTTAAGTTCAAGATCAAGGTGTTGACAGGTTTGTTTTCTCCTTGGCTTGCAGATGGCCACTCTGTTCCAGTGTCCCCATATGGATTTTCCCCTGTGAAGAATATTCTTATCTCTCTGTGTGTCCAATTTCCCTCTTCTCAGTTAAAATGTCTCCTCAGAAAAATCCTTCCTGAACACCCAGTCTGAAGTAACCATAGTTTCTTCTCGTGCCATCTCCTTAATTCAAGACTGTGCATAGCATTTCCCATCTATACACGTGTATCTGTTTATTTGCTCATAATCTGACTCCTCCTGCTGCCCACTTGCACCCCACCTCCACCTTCCCACAATTAGCCTTGTGAGAGCACAAACATTGCCTTGTTCACCATGGTATCTCTGCTGTTTAAAAACACAAACTGATGCAGAATAGGTGCTCAGTTTCAATTTGTTGATTAAATAAACACTATCATTTGTACCTGATGTCCCTGGGATAGCTAAAGAGAAACTTTTGAAATCTTTATTTAAAATTTTATTTCATTTTATTTTTTAAAATTGGAGTATAAATGCTTTACAATGTTGTGTTAGTTTCTGCTGTACAATAACATGAATCAGCTATGTGTATACATATATCCCCTCCCTCCCACCCTGTGCCCCACCCCTTTAGGTCATCACAGAACATCCAGCTGAGCTTCCTGTGCTATACAGCAGCTTCCAGTAGCTATCTATTTTACACACGGTAGTGTATATATGTCAATGCTACTCTCTCAATTCTCCCTACCCTCTCCTTCCCTACTCCCCATGAAAAATCTGACAATCTCACCATTCCTTGATACATCACCATTCAACTTTCTCAATTTAAAACCTTATAGTCTCTGAAAATAAGTTGAACAATGATACAATGACTACTTACCATATTTTCTATGAAAGGATGAAGGGTTTATCCTCCTTTTCCATACAGTGTTTTTTCTTATGAAGTGATTTATATAATGAACTTAATTTATGCTATGATTTAAATCACTTGCGTTTCTACTTTAATTTCTATGTTCTCTATGTCTTTATACATTGTGTGTCCATACTAAGATGTGGCATCAATAACTAACAAAATTTTAGTTCAGAATAATCTTTTCTTCAAGGTCTTTCTCAATGCAATTTGGACATCTTTGTTCCTCAAACTATAGATGAAAGGATTCACCATTGGCCCCACAATGGTGTAAAAAATTGTGGACACTTTATCTTCATCCAGAGATCGAGCAGGAAAAGGCTTAAGATACATGAATGCAGACGATCCGAAGAAAAGAGAAACCACAATTATGTGGGAGCTGCAGGTACTGAAGGCTTTGGACCTGCCCTCTGCAGAACGGATGCGAAGGATGTTCAAGAGGATCAAGATGTAAGAAATGGAGATGGTGACACTGGGCACTACGACATTGACACCCACCACAATGAAAATCTCCAGCTCACTGATGGAGGTGCTGGTGCAGGAGAGCTGGAGGAGAGGAGGAACGTCACACATGTAGTGATTGATGATGTTTCCATCACAGAAGGAGAGTCGCAGCATGCACCCAGTATTGGCCATGGAACCCACAAGCCCCATCACGTATACACCCACCGTCAGCATGAGGCAGACCTGATGGGACATGGAGACCTTGTAGAGCAGGGGCTTACAGATGGCCACGTATCGGTCATAGGCCATTGATGTCAAAACATAGCACTCATCAATAACAAAGAAGGAGAAGAAACAGAGCTGAGTCATGCACTCTGCATAAGAGATGATGTTCTGGCTTACAAAACTCATTAGCATTTTAGGGGTAATGACAGAGGAGTGGCAGAGATCAATGAAGGAAAGGTTGAAGAGAAAGTAGTACATGGGAGTGTGCAGGTGAGGGTTGAGACCAATAAGAATAATCAAGCCAATATTCCCCACCACAGTGACCACATAAATAGCTAAGCAAACGAAAAAGAGAGGCAGCTGGAGTTCTGGCTGCTGTGTTAAACCCAGCAGGATAAACTCAGTCACTGAAGATTTGTTCCTTGGGGCCATTCTTCCCTAGGACATACCTGGGGAACAGGACAGAGGGTAACATTAAAATGAGTACCCTGCTCTCTCCACCCAACCCCACTTTAATGACAGAGACCCAGAATTCGAGAAGAAACCCCCACCCACCCTTCTGTGTGCCTTTGTTTTCTCCTCTGTATAAAGGCTGAGGAAATATTTAAAGACGTGTATCAAAAACACTAACAGGCAAGTTCTACAGGGATAAAATTCAGTAACCCATGGACTCATGACAACAGCATCTCTGCTCCACTTCTGCTCTGACAGTTTACCAGGCCCACCCAATGATCAGTGGTCATCTCAGCAGAGAGAAAGCTGTCATTTCAGGGAATCCTTGGCTTCCACAGATGAGGTTTGGAAGATGAGTAACAGGGTAGATAAAATTCAACACTCACCCTTCTGTATGGAGACTTCAGTGTTGGGACTTGCTACCTCTGCTTCCTTGTTCTCAAGGAAGAGCAAGTAGCTCTGATGAAGTTTAGAGATGAACAGCCCAGAACAGAGATTCTTCTTCTTCTTTGCTGTTGTTTTTGTTTTGAGTGTGTTTTGGACTAAGAGTCAGAGCACAGACCTCAGTACATCAGGCTCTGAGGTGCCACGAGTTACAGGACATGATTTCTGATGGTGGCTCTGCCAGAGTGTCCTCTCCAGTCTATGGGGTGGATATAGCATCTGCTGGTGCCCAGGGAGACACCTGTTAATATGACCCAGGGGTTAATGTGAATTGGGAAATCCTAGGGACCTGATTAAAACTTAGAAGTTTTAGGTTTTCATTGTGTTTTCCCCAGAGATCATGATTTGTAACGAAGAGAAATTACCTACTCTGCATTTAAGCTGAGTTCACTATAACAGTGATGTATTGGAAGTAACCCATTTTGCATACATTTTTGTTTGTTGCCAAATGGGGCACATCCTCAAATAGAAAAGCAGGTGACCTTTCCTGAATACACAGCACCTACCCCTCTATGAAATACTAGTCACTTATTTGTTTACTTAGTTTGTTTTCTCACAACACATACACACATTGATATGCTCAGGTGCATTTGAATCTAAGTTTCATAAGGGCAGAGATTTTGTCTATTTTGTTCAGTGCTGTTTTTGTAGCAACTTAGTAACACCAGGCATATACAGTATGTGTTGAATAAATATTTGCTTAATAAACACTGAATGAATGAAAATCCCCTTTTCCCATGTTTATTGGGACCAATTTTAGATGACACAATAGAATTATTACCCCACAGGCAAAACTTTATATAGCGTTGTCAATGTTTTTCTTTGTAGAACTGAGTGTAGGGCAGGAAAAACATCAATAAGTTATGCTTGGTGGCCTCAGGTCTTAGGCCCTACACTTTTGTGAGTTTCTGATATGTACTGTCTCAGACGCTGAGGAATTATTAGGGGACAATCCTATGCCTTAAGGTACTAGATCTGATAGAGTGCCTGATGAACTCTGGACGGAGGTTAGTGACATTGTACAGGAGACAGGGACCAAGACCATCCCCATGGAAAAGAAATGCAAAATAGCAAAATGGCTGTCTGAGGAGGCCTTACAAATAGCTGTGAAAAGAAAAGAAGCGAAAAGCAAAGGAGAAAAGGAAAGATATAAGCATCTGAATGCAGAGTTCCAAAGAATAGCTAGGAGAGATAAGAAAGCCTTCCTCAGTGATCAGTGCAAAGAAATAGAGGAAAACCACAGAAAAGGAAAAACAAGAGATCTCTTCAAGAAAATTAGAGATTCCAAGGGAACATTTCATGCAAAGATGGGCTCGATAAAGGACAGAAATGGTATGGACCTAACAGAAGCAGAAGATATTAAGAAGAGGTGGCAAGAATACACAGAAGAACTCTACAAAAAAGATCTTCATGACCAAGATAGTCAGGATAACATGGTCACTGACCTAGAGCCAGACACCTTGGAATGTGAAGTCAAGTGGGCCTTAGAAGGCATCACTACGAACAAAGCTAGTGGTGGTGATGGAATTCCAGTTGAGCTATTTCAAATCTTGAAAGATGATGCTGTGAAAGTGCTGCACTCAATATGCCAGCAAATTTGGAAAACTCAGCAGTGGCCACAGGACTGGAAAACGTCAGTCTTCATTCCAATCCCAAAGAAAGGCAATGCCAAAGAATGCTCAAACTACCGCACGATTGCACTCATCTCACACGCTAGTAAAGTCATGCTCAAAATTCTCCAAGCCAGGCTTCAGCAATATGTGAACCATGAACTCCCAGATGTTCAAGCAGGTTTTAGAAAAGGCAGAGGCACCAGAGATCAAATTGCCAACATCTGCTGGATCATGGAAAAAGCAAGAGAGTTCCAGAAAAACATCTATTTCTGCTTCATTGACTATGCCAAAGCCTTTGACTGTGTGGATCACAATAAACTGTGGAACATTCTGAAAGAAATGGGAATAGAACTGTACATGGAACAACAGACTAGTTCAAGATAGGAAAAGGAGTACATCAAGGCTGTATATTGTCACCTTGCTTATTTAACTTATATGCAGAGTACATCATGAGGAATGCTGGGCTGGAAGAAGCACAAGCTGGAATCAAGATTGCTGGGAGAAATATCAGTAATCTCAGATATGCAGATGACACTACCCTTATGGCAGAAAGTGAAGAGGAACTCAAAAGCCTCTTGATGAAAGTGAAAGAGGAGAGTGAAAAGGTTGGCTTGAAGCTCAACATTCAGAAAACAAAGATCATGGCATCTGGTCCCATCACTTCATGGGAAATAGATGGAAAAACAGTGGAAACAGTGTCAGACTTTATTGTTTTGGGCTCCAAAATCACTGCAGATGGTGATTGCAGCCATGAAATTAAAAGACACTTGCTCCTTGGAAGGAAAGTTATGACCAACCTTGATAATATATTCAAAAGCAGAGACATTACTTTGCCAACCAAGGTCCGTCTAGTCAAGGCTATGGTTTTTCCCGTGGTCATGTATGGATGTGAGAGTTGGACTGTGAAGAAAGCTGATCGCCGAAGAATTGATACTTTTGAACTGTGGCGTTGGAGAACACTCTTGAGAGTCCCTTGTACCACAAGGAGATCCAACCAGTCCATTCTAAGGGAGATCATTCCTGGGTGTTCGTTGGAAGGACTGATGCTAAAGCTGAAACTGCAATACTTTGGCCACCTCATGCGATGAGTTGACTCACTGGAAAAGACTCTGATGCTAGGAAAGGTTGGGGGCAGGAGGAGAAGGGGACGACAGAGAATGAGATGGCTGGATGGCATCACCGACTCTGTGGACATGAGTTTGAGTGAACTCCGGGAGTTGGTGATGGACAGGGAGGCCTGACGTGCTGTGATTCATGGGGTCGTGGAGAGTCAGACACGACTGAGTGACTGAACTGAACTGAACTGAATCCTATGCCTTACTAGGAACTTATGGTTTAAGAGAAGTACACATAGAAAAAGAAACACTTTAGTATTTGTTACAATTAAGAAGACTGAGTGTGGAAGAATTGATGCTTTCGAGATGTGGTGATGGAGAGACTCTTGAGAGTCTGTTGGACTGCAAGAAGATCAAACGAGTCAATCCTAAAGGGATTCAACCCTGAATATTCATTGGAAGAACTGATGCTGGAGCTGAAGCTCAATACTTTGGCTACCTGATGTGAAGAACCAACTCATTGGAAAAGACCATGAGGCTGGGAAAGATTGAAGACAAAAGAATAAGGGAGCGGCAGAAGATGAGATGGTTAGATAGCATCATTGACTCAATGGACGTGAGTTGGAGCAAACTGTGGGAGATAGTGAAGGACAGGTTATCCTGGTGTGCTGCAGTCCATGGGGCTGCAAAGAGTCAGACACGACAACAAATGAACAACAACACAGGTAGTTATCACATTGAAAACACTCTCTGATACAGCTGGTTTAGTCCTAAACACCCAAGAGAAACTCCAGCTCATGGTCAGAGAGAACTGTGTATAAGAATATTCATAGCAGCACTATTTTTAACAGAATAAAGAAAGCGAGGCTGCCCTGGGGGCTCAGTGGTAAAGAATCTGCCTGCTAATGCAGGAAACATGGGTTCAATTCCTGGGTCAGGAAGATCCCCTAGAAAAGGGAATGGCAACCTTCTCCAGTATTCTTGCCTGGCGAATCCCATGGCCAGAGGAGACTGGTGGGCTACCATCCATGGGGTCACAAAAGAGTCACATATGACTTAGCGACAAAACAACAACAAAAGAAAACTGCTAGCTTTTCATCAACTGGAAAATGAGTATTTCACATGGTGTCCCTAAAGGGGAAGACTTAACTATAGTCTGAATGAATGAAGTAGAACAAAACTTATCAATGAATTACAAAACCATAAAGTCAAGTGAAAAAAGTGAGTTGCTAAAAATGATCTGTACAGTACAATATTTAATGATTTTTAAATGCTTGGATAGCTACTCTCTACAATTTTTATAGATGCATAAAGTTGTAGGAAAGATGACATGAATGTAAAGTTATCAACAATGCATCATTAAAGGTGTTTCACAGTGAAACATGTGAGGAAATTAAGATTAGAAAAACAATTGGGGAATATCGGTTATATCTATAATGTGAAAGTTGAGTGATGTATACACAGCTGTTTATCATGTTGTTTTGTATTTTTTCTGAAGGGTTGAAATATTTTACAATAAAATCAATGAGACTAAAGGTAATATACATTATTCCAAATATTGTGATATATAAAGCTAATAATATAGCAAGTATCAGTTATATGATGATATTTATTATATTAATAACAGATGCTATTAAATGGTGAGAACAAATAAAATCTGGTCAGGGTAAAACAATTTTTTTAAAGGCTTCTGGATCTTCTTATAGACCCCAATCCAGTTATAGTCATTTACAAAATTCCAAATCAGACCATACAGCTGGACCTTCACATGCCACATATGCACAAGCTGTTGCCATTAAGGTGAACATATACTGAAAGATAAATTGTCAAGTCATAGAGCCCAGGTTACATGATGTGCTTGGATGTGTGGTCTTTTTGGAGAATCTTCTTTCACGTGGGCAGAGTGTATCCCAACAACACTATGAGGCATTGCAGTACCTGCTGGTAATGAGACGACTTTGATAGAAACCCCATGTTGCTCCATAACCTGACTTTCTCTTGCAGATTTGGGGTTGGTGATCAAGCTGCCAAAACAATTGATGGACTATAAGACAGAGAGGAGAATCCTGGGAAAAAGAGAAGCCAGGGGAGGGTGATGAAAGAACAATAGAAAAGTCAGAGAAACACTTCCCCCCTTATGGGCCACGAGGCCCAGATCTAAAGCCTAATGGTTCCCTTTGAACTGTCCCAAGCCATTCAGGAGTGGGATACTTTAGCAGGAGTGCTGGTGGCTCAGACAGTAATAGCATCTGCCTACAATGTGGGATACCAGGCTTCGATGTCTTCATCAGGTAGATCCCCTGGAGAAGGAAATGACAACCCACTCCAGTATTCTTGCCTGAAAAATCCCAGGGACAGAGGAGCATGGTAGGCTACAGTCCATGGGGTCGCAAAGAGACAAATACGACTGAGCAACTTCACTTTCTTTCTTTCATTTTAAAAGTGGGTGCAGAATAGCTTAAATACAGCCCAACTACAGTCCCTGGGGTCACAAAGAGCCGGACTCAACTAAGCACACATGCACAAGATTTGGGGCTTCCCTGAGGGCTCAGGAGGTAAAGAATCTACCTGCAATGCAGGAGATGCAGGAGACTTGGGTTCAGTACCTAGGTTGGAAAGATCCCCTGGTGGAGGAAATGGCAACCCACTCCAGTATTCTTGCCTGAAAATCTCATGGCCAGAGGAACCTAGCAGTCCATATTGTCTCAGAAGAGTTGGACATGACTAAGTGACTGAGCACACACACAGGCAGTGCTCAAGTCAACACAATTGAGAATTCTTTCTGACAGAGGACATGCTTCTGAGTTCAGTTCAGTTCAGTTCAGTTGCTCAGTCATGTCCATCTCTCCGCGACCCCATGAATCACAGCATGCCAGGCCTCCCTGTCCATCACCAACTCCCGGAGTTCACTCAAACTCATGTCCACAGATTGGTGATGCCATCTAGCCATCTCATTCTCTGTCGTCCCCTTCTCCTCCCACCCCCAACCTTTCCCAGCATCAGAGTCTTTTCCAGTGAGTCAGCTCGTCGCATGAGGTGGCCAAAGTATTGGAGTTTCAGCTCCCGCCCCCAACCTTTCCCAGCATCAGAGTCTTTTCCAGTGAGTCAGCTCATCGCATGAGGTGGCCAAAGTA
Organism: Moschus berezovskii; assembly: GCF_049115385.1. NCBI lineage: Eukaryota > Metazoa > Chordata > Mammalia > Artiodactyla > Moschidae > Moschus > Moschus berezovskii. The sequence goes on along the minus strand of NC_142484.1, from coordinate 22,141,620 downwards.
TTGGAGTTTCAGCTTTAGCATCAGTCCTTCCAATGAACACCCAGGGTTGATCTCCTTTAGAATGGACTGGTTGGATCTCCTTGCAGTCCAAGGGACTCTCAAGAGTCTTCTCCAACACCTCAGTTCAAAAGTATCAATTCTTCGGCGATCAGCTTTCTTCACAGTCCAACTCTCACATCCATACATGACCACGGGAAAAACCATAGCCTTGACTAGATGGACCTTTGTTCTGAGTTAGGAAGTTTAATTCCAAGGGAAATTTTAAAGGCTTCTTAGAAGAGTCTCTGGTGTTTGTAGGTGGTCACTGTGCATCAGACACTGATTCTCTCTGACCTCAGGCTATCCTGGCAGGACACTATGCCCCCAGGGTCACTGCCTCCACATGAGTGAACATTCCCTACCAGCCATTCTTTTTAGTCTTGAAGTTGGTGGTTATCTTTGGACTGCAAGGAGATCCAACCAGTCCATTCTAAAGGAGATCAATCCTGGGTGTTCGTTGGAAGGACTGATGCTAAAGCTGAAACTCCAATACTTTGGCCACCTCATGCGACGAGTTGACTCACTGGAAAAGACTCTGATGCTGGGAAAGGTTGAGGGTGGAAGGAGAAGGGGACAACAGAGAATGAGATGGCTGAATGGCATCACCGACTCTGTGGACATGAGTTTGAGTGAACTCCGGGAGTTGGTGATGGACAGGGAGGCCTGGCGTGCTGTGATTCATGGTCGCAGAGAGTCGGACACGACTGAGAGACTGAACTGAACTGAACTGAACTGATGAAAGAAAAGGTGGAAAGGAAGGGTTCCCTTGGAGGCAAGCGTATCAAACATCTCACTCAGCCCACATCCTTGCAGGAACCATCCTCAGGGTGAGTCTAACTCCCCACTAGCCCTTTAAAATGCAAAGGTTATTGACTTTCCCTCCATCCTCTTTCCCATCTTCTCTCTCTCCCGCCTATCAGAGATGGATTGGTTCTCAGCTCCCATCAAGGGCCCTGAAGACACTCACCAGAGGCGAATAACAATAAAACGTTTAAGTACGCAGTGAAAATGATCCAGCTGATCTGAACTTGTAACTCGAGTAATACACGGATTCACCTTGAATTAGCATGTGGTGATACAGTAGGAGTGCAACGAGCAGAAGCAGTAAAAGCACCGTCCTAATCACTGGACTGTGAGAGAACTCCCCAAAATACTTAATAAATAAATTTAAAAGATTCCATCATTTGTCACTTACAATTATATGACTGAATTTTTTCCACTCCTGGACATTTATTCAGAAAAGACAAAAACTAATTTGAAAAGATACATGCACCCTCATGCTCATAGTAGCACAATTAACAATAGCCAATACGTGGTTCAGTGGTAAAGATTTCGACTGCCAAGTAGGAGATGTGGGTTCGATTCCTGGGTCAGGAGGATCCTCTGGAGGAGGAAACGACAACCCACTCTAGAATTCTTGCCTGGGAAAATCCCATGAGTAGAAGAGCCTGGCGGGCTACAGTCCATGGGGTCACAAAAGGGTCGGACATGATTTAGTGACTAAACAACAACAAAAAGACATGGAAGCAACCTAAATGCTCATTGTCAGATGAATATATGAAGAAGATGTGGTATATATAATATATACAATGGAATATTGCTCATACATGAAAAAAGAATGAAAAATGCCATTTGCAGCAACATGGGTGGTCTTAGAGATTATTACACTAAGTGAAGTAAGTCTGATGGAAAAATACAAATATGAAATCAGTTATATGTGAAATCGAAAACAGCTACACAAATGAACTTATTTACAGAACAGAAATAGGCATAGAAAACAAACTTATGGTTACCAAAGGTTTGAAAAGGGAGGGAGGGATAAATTAGGAGTTTGGGATTAATAGCTACCCACTACTACATATAAAAATAGATAAACAACAAGGACCTACCATATAACACAGGGAACTATATTCAATATTTAATATCTTGTAATAATTTATAAAGGAAAACAATCTGAAAAAATACATATATACAGACATATATATAACTGAATAAATTTACTGTATACTTGAAACTGATACAACATTGCAAATCAACTACATGTCAATAAAAATTTTTAAGGGAGAAAGAGTAGTTATATAATTTTGGGGTAGGAATAAATTTATGTAATATTTGAATTATTCTTATATTTTTAAAATTAAAACTTTATCCATATCTTACTTAAAAATATGACTGGAAATCTACCACTATAGCTTAAAACACTTAAGAGAATATTACATTCTTTCTTTTACACATTCTATTTCTTCATCATTGTGTTCTAAATATGTATCTAGTATTCAGTTCAGTTCAGTTGCTCAGTCGTGTCCGTCTCTCCGCGACCCCATGAATCACAGCACGCCAGGCCTCTCTGTCCATCACCAACTCCCGGAGCTCACTCATACTCATGTCCACAGAGTCAGTGATGCCATCCAGCCATCTCATTCTCTGTCGTCCCCTTCTCCTCCTGCCCCCAATCCCTCCCAGCATCAGAGTCTTTTCCAGTGAGTCAACTCATCGCATGAGGTGGCCAAAGTATTGCAGTTTCAGCTTTAGCATCAGTCCTTCCAATGAACACCCAGGGTTGATCTCCCTTAGAATGGACTGGTTGGATCTCCTTGCAGTCCAAGGGACTCTCAAGAGTCTTCTCCAACACCACAGTTCAAAAGCATCAATTCTTCGGTGATCAGCTTTCTTCACAGTCCAACTCTCACATCCATACATGACCACGGGAAAAACCATAGCCTTGACTAGACGGACCTTGGTTGGCAACGTATCTAGTATTAGGTTATATTAATTGCATTGTTCCGGAAATAAGATATTACACAGGTTTCCATGTGTAAAAAAAAAATTATAGGATATATTCTTACAAATATTCAGGCCACTAAATCCCAGAGATCAGAATTCCTTGAGGGACACTTGTTTTTATATTTCTCGACATAAAATACTTGAACTGAGAACAGAAGCCACATTCATTTAAATCTGCTTCTTCTTAATGTAAAGATGAAAAGGAATAACTGACATCTTTCCTCTTAAAGTGATGTGATTAGGGAAAGAAAAGATACTCAGTTTCAGAGGAGGAAGGTGAGTTTCATAGTCACAATGTTCATGTTGTATAGGAATTAAAACAAACAGGTTCTAAATTAACTCCTGATTTTCCCATAAGCTAGAGGTTCTGATATTTGCAGGCCACCAAGCCACAGGAGTGGAGAGAAGAGCCTGTGGACACCTGTCTTAGACTCAGATTTGTAGTGTCCATTTAATGCTTAGTTAAGTCACATAGTGTCTAATGTGTGAATTAGTCTGTGACATTATCAGCTTCTAAATAGAAATTTTAATACTAGAAATATTTTTATACACAATGGACAATGCACAAAATGTCTTGTTTAATTTGTATGGCAATTCTTAGAAGCATTTATAATTTTTTTTTTTTTACAGGTTAAAACATGAGCTCAGAGAGCCTCTCTGATGGATCGGATGGTACCCTGTGTTAGAGCTGGCACTGAAACAAAATGTATTTGACTCATGATTCAGTGCTGTTTCTGCCACTTTTGTGTTAATGGTTCCCTTCTTTAAAAGGGGGCAATTATTTGACAGTCAACTTTGATTTTTAAAAAATTATATTCTAGACTCGTGCTATCGGATATTATAGCCACTAATCATGTGTGGTCACTGAGCATTTGCAGTGTAGTATGATTTTAGGTGTAGTATAAATATAAATACATTATTAATTTCAAAAATTTGTACAAAATATGCAAAATGCTTCATAAGGAGTTTTACATCATTATATGTTAAAATATGTCTTTGTATATACCAAATTAAATACAGTATTAAATTGATTTCAGCTACTTTTTTTTCTTTGCTTTTAAAAAAAATGGGCTTCTAGTACGTTATAATCACTCTTGTGACTGTATTATCTTTCCTTTTCTAAAAATTTTTTTTTTATTTTTAGTTTTTGGCCATGTGGTATGTGGGATCTTAGTTCCCCGACCAGGGTTCACACCTGCAAATCTTACAGTAGAAGGGTGGTGTCTTAACCACTAGACCACCAGGAAAGACCCTGCATTATCTTTCTATTAAGCAATACTTATCTAGACTTCACTTTTGAAAAAATACTTCCAATTCTCATAGTTTTAATAGTAGTATGTAGTACACGGAAATGTTTAAAAACGTAGCTTAAATTGCTAAATTGCTTTTAAATTCCAAAATGCACCTAAGGCCTGAATGAGCACAAATATTCTCAGTTATTTGCACTGCTAGCCCCCAACATTTGATTTTATATTCAGAATGGAAAACCCAAAAATGACTCATGACTGGAAGACTTGGTTTGTGGGTGCCTTTCCTTGGCTCCTCATTTTCCTCACATATTGTAGGAGGGGATACAATCTTGGAACAAACGACTCAAATGAAAAATGAATCAATGATATAAAGCCAATAGAGTTCGGAGCCTAGCACAGTAAGAATGAAGAAATGGTAATTCAGTCTATTAAAAAAGCATGTAATTTTTGATGTTAATGTAGTTTCTTACAGTGTTTTCATTAAAAAAAAAAAAAAAATCCCTTCCCTTTGCCTCTCCTCTTATTGTTCCTTAACTCAGACCAGACAAAGGAAAAAACAAAACAAAACAAAACAAACGTTCCAGGGTTGAGGAATTGAACCAGAGAGAAGTGAAAGTTTCAATATTCTGTGTAACAATTTTCCGTCGATCCCTTAGTCACGTAGTCACTACCTTACATCCGGTCCCTAGGAGGGGGCGTGGCTTCCTGGAAATTCTATCTGCAGCTGTTTTCTGCCTGCAGCGACGCAGAGTGCTGGGAACAGCTGGAGGTAAGTGACAAGGCTTCCAGCGCTGGCCTTGAATGGCACCCCTTGCTCCTGAGGGTTGAGACCTGCCTCTTCCAACTCCCTTTCCCCATCTTTAAATCTTTCGGGGCTGGTTTTAACTGTAAGCCCAGCGTAGGGAACTTAGTCCTGGAGTGCGATGCCCTGAGGGTATCTGCGGGTTTGGTGGTTCAGGGCAATCTTGCTGAATGTGGAAGGGGGATGTAGCCATCTCCGGATAATCCCAGGACCCCTCTTTCTACTTCACTTCTCTTTTACTTCATTTTACTTTTGATCAACTTCTCTTGTTCTTTCTTCCTTCCTTTCTTTCCTGTGGACACTTGATGCTTTCTCAATTTTATGTGATTTTATGCTGGGGAAATGGAGCTTCAAGCCCTCTCCCTCCAAGTCCACGCCCCCCAACCACCCCCAACCCCCGCCCCAGTCGGATTGCAGCCCCTAAAGCTTTCTATATAGAAATTCAGGACTGACTCGGATCCCTTCCGTTAGTATTTGGATGCTGAAATTTTAGGACTGAATAAGGACTCAGTCAGTCTCCGTTTCTAGAGGAGTCCCGCTTTCACCCACTCCTCCAGATTCCGGGTTCTCCACTTCTCCCCTGCAGCAGGCTGCAGGGGTGTGACCCACTGCGCCACAGCCAGCTGCTCCTTCCCGCCCCCGCTGTGCCAGGGCTCCTGCATTCCTGAGGGTCCGCCTAGCACTGACTGAGGCGCCCCCGACCCGCTCCTGCTCAGTGAGCCGTCCTCTGCTCTCCCTGCTGCCTGGGATTCAAGGCTTTGACCTTGGCCAGCCGCTGTGGCCAGTCTGCCTACCTGTTGCTGGGTGCATTTCTGAAGTGCCTTCTTGAAGGCAGAACTAATTCTGCCGCAGCATCATTTGTTTGGGGAAGGGAAGGGGAGAGGGTGCAGGAAATCATATGTCCAGCAAAGAGGGATTTGTTCTGGGGTCATAATCAGGAAATAGGGTTGTTTCTTTATAGGAGACGTCCCTCTGCTTCTCTCACCCCATCTGAAAACCACCCTGGGTGAGTATTACCTAATTTTGGAGCACGGGTTGCCTGACATCTGACGCAGTTTCTTCAGCTGCTGTACCGGCATTGTTGGTGTCCTTCTCCTGCTTTAAGCTCCCTGCTGGTGTGGTTAGAAATTCTTCCTGTCCCCAGCTCCAGCCTGTACTACCAGGGGATTTAGCCCAGTCAGGAGTCTGCATGGAAACCTCTCCTGCCCAACAGCTGCTACTGCCCTCTGTGTTTCCCTGTCAGATAGTGTGCCATTTTACCACAGTCAATTTTTACTCAGTTGCTCAAAATAAAAAACAGACACTGAAGGAGGAGCCTGTTTTATTGGCTTTGATTTGTGAGGTGGGGCACCGTGATAAGAAACAGGATTGCTGTCATCTGGAGGAGCAACCTGGACTTTGCTCTGGACTGTGGATAGTGTGTGATATACTTTAAATGGTGATTGGGATGAGCATAGATGGCCTAGAATACTTAGAGGCAATCTCACAAACGCTTGGGTTCAGAAAAGTCCCAGGGCATCTTCAATGGGTAGGACCAGCTCCACCTGTTACTTCTCTGCATAAAGGAATCATAATGTAAATCACAATGTATGTACATACATCGATTTCTTTGTTAACATGTCACATGCAATGGTTGTCTAAGGTTATAGTAAAACTTGGAAGATATGTTTAGAATGTCCTGATTTAAAATAGAGGACATGAAATGGCAACCCACTCCAGTGTTCTTGCCTGGAGAATCCCAAGGACAAGGACGGGTGAGCCTGGTGGGCTGCCGTCTATGGGGTCACACAGAATTGGACACGACTGAAGAGACTTAGCAACAGCAGCAGCAGCAGCTACATGTAGCATGTAACATACATACATATGTATATATCTATATCTATATATATATGCACACACACACACTACAAATAGGTGATTCCCAGGTGGCTCAGTTGTAAAGGATCACCACTATCAATGCAGGAGATGCAGAAGACAAGGGTTTGATCCTTGGGTGGGGAAGATCCCCTGGAGAAGGAAATAACAACCCACTCCAGTATTCTTGCTTGGAAAATTCCATGGACAGAGGAGCCTGCCAGGCTATAGTCCAAAGCGCTGGACACAACTGGGTACATACATGTGTACACACCACACACACATATATAAATATATCTTCAACAGGAGAATCCATCAGCAATTTCAACTATGAGCCACGAAAGAAAAGCTACAGGTAATTGCTCCAAATTGTAAGGGGATCCATTTTGAATTTGGCAGATTCCTACTTGCAGATGTCTGAATAGCATGATCAAAGTAAGAGCAGCAGTCTATTTAATAATAGTAAAAGGAATAATAGGAACAATACTCATGTCTATTAACATTGATTAACTGTTTCATGTAAGTCAGGCACTGTTCTAGGAACTTCACATATATTAATTCATATGTGCATATGTGATATACAGGTATTATGGTTTTCATTTTAGCAAGAGAATACTGATATTCAGAGGGGTTAAGCTAATTACACTGACTCAATATATCTAACAAGTAGTGTATTAAATATGCTTTTGAAAAAACTGGAGTCAGTTTTGAACAAGCCTCAGGGTTTTTTTCCTATTTAGTATATATTTACTGAATCTTACAGGTTCCCCACCTTGGTCTGGCATTTAGAAAGAGCATTACTACCGGGTTTTCTCCAGTGGTTTAGATGGTAGATAATCAGCCTGCAATGCAGAAGGCTTGGGTTCCATCCCTGGGTCAGGAAGATCCCCTGGAGAAGGGAATGGCAACCCACTCCAGAAGTGGTTGCCTGAAGGGTTCCATAGATAGAACAGCCTGGTGGACTACAGTCCATGGGGTTGCAAAGAGTCGGACACAATGAGCAGCTGACTTTTTTCTTACTATTTAGCAACTTTTTCACCTATCCAGTCTTTTTTCTACCTTCCCTCCTCCACCATTATGTCAGAGAGAAGCAAATAAAATGATGGTACTTGAGTGACTGGGCTTCTCTGGTAGCTCATCTGGTAAAGAATCAGCCTGCAATGCAGGATACCTTGGTTTGATCCCTGGATTGGGAAGATCCCCTGGAAAAGAGAACAACTCCAGTATTCTGGCCTGGAGAATTCCATGGATTATATAGTCCATGGGGTCACAGAGAGTCAAAAACGACTGAGCAACTTTCATTTTCTGAGTGAGTAGTTCCCAGCATGTTACTCTGTTCATCGTGTGTTTTTTCTACAGTAACCCTGTGTCACCATGGTGCACCTCGGAGGCCTCGTAACCCCCAAGGAGAAGCCAGGTAAGTCTGACTCATAACTCTTACTTGCCTTTGTACCTAACCTGGCCTATAGGAGGCATTCAATTACATTTTGTTGCACTCTTGAACTCTGGTCTGTCTCCAGTGCCACTGAAGAGCATCTCTGTGACCTTGTCCATCTCTGAGTTTGTGGCTGGTGTGTCTGCAACCTTAAACTACAAGAATGAGGAGGAAGTTCCTTTGGAGGCTTTCTTTATATTCCCCATGGATGAAGACTCCGCTGTCTACAGCTTCGAGGCCATGGTAGATGGAAAGAAAATTAAGGCAGAATTACAGGAAAAGATGACGGTACTGCGGATAAGTACATTACCTCCTTCCTCCTTTCCCTAATCCATACTCTTCAGGATCTCTCGCAAAGGCAACTTCACAAAAAATGCTGATGTTAAATGCTCTTTCTTCTATTTCCCTCTCACTGCTATTTTCCTAAAATCATTTGGAGGGAAAGTCAATCAGAGTCACTTAAAGTACAGCTGTGGGGACTTCCCTGGTGGCACAGCGGATAACAATCTGCTTGCCAATGCACGGTCATGGGTTCAATCCCTGGTCTGGGAAGATTCCACACACCACGGGGCAACTAAGCCCACAAGCTGCAAGGACTGAAGCCCACATGCGAGCCTGTACTCCACAACAAGAGAAGCCACCACACTAAGAAGCCCAAGCACCACAGTGAACAGTAGTCCCTACTCACCAAAATTAGAGAAAGCCCGAGCAGGCAACAAAGACCCACTGAAAGCAAAAATAAAAGCAAATAATAAAATTTAAAAACAAAGTACAGGTGTGAACTTGGCAATACCAGTCACTGTTTCTCCCCACTAGTCTTCGTTTTCTGTACCGTGTGTACCTCCAGCATCTGTGTCGGCTTTCTTTCTTTGTTCTCAGGCACACAGCAGCTATGAGAATGCCATCATCCGTGGCCACCAAGCCTTTCTGTTAGAGGAGGACATGTGCTCCAGGGATGTGTTCTGCTGTAACGTGGGGAACCTCCTCCCCGGGTCGCAGGCGGAGCTCACCCTAAAGTACGTGCAGGAGCTGTCCCTGGAAGCAGATGGGGCTCTGCGCTACGTGCTCCCTGCTGTCCTGAATCCTCGGTACCAACTCTCTGGTCAGTCTCCTCTCCCTCCAAATACTGCTGGGGGAGTTGATGTAATTGGGGAAGCCCCTTCAAGGCTGTAGGGTGCTAGAAAGCGTGGGCAGGGAACACAGAACTAAAATAACTTTTTGTAGGATGTTCTGAGGACAGTTGTCTTAATATGAAGACTCCTGTAGTCCCTTTGGAGGATCTGCCCTACACAATCAGCATGGTGGCGACCATCAGTTCCCAGCATGGCATTGACAGGATTCAATCCAACTGCTCCTTGAGTCCTATTGAGTATGCTGGAGATAACAAGACTTCTGCTCAGGTAATTCACAAGAGAGCATTATCGTTGCTGATACCCTTTTCCTTTAGATCCTGACCTTGGTCCTCACTCAATTCTTCCTCCTTATTTTTTCTTATTAACCCAGAGGGGATCACACTGCACTCCCTCCTCACCCACCCTTTAATCTCCCCAGCCTTCTCTCTGTTTTTGCTCCTGCTCTTGGCTGTTCTCCCTTGTGGAAAGCCCTCAGCTCTGACCTCAGCCCTGGGCAGAGGCAGCGATAGTTCTTACGTGGCTTCTTTGTCTGTTCCCAACTCAGGTTTCCTTGGCCGATGGACACAAGTTTGATCGGGATGTGGAATTCCTGATTTACTACAGTGCAGTGCACACCCCTAGTGTAGTCGTGGAGATGGGAGAACCTACCACAAAGTCAGGTATTGTCTTTCTCCCTCTGAGGTTACCTCCTGAGGAATAACTTTCTGATTTGGAATTATCTTCAAATCATCCTCACTTTTATTTCCTTCTATCCAATAGTGGGTGAAACTTTGAAAGAACTTACACTGTGATGTAAAAGAAATGGTTAAGTTCAATGAATATCTTGTGGTTATATCTTTTAGGCAAATCTAAGTGCATCACTAGATAATTGAACCAAGGACATGAACAAATAATTCACAAGAGGAAACACTAGTTTACAAACATGTGACAATGATCAGTCTCTACAAAGGCAAATAAAAATAAAACTAATAATGCGACATTTTCACTTTTCAAGTTATCAGAGATTTCCAAATCATGCTTTAAAAGGTGTGGTGAATTTGGTACTCAGACATTGCCTGAACCAAAATAATTTGGTATCAAGCTTTTGAGGGAAAATGTGGCCATATGTGTCAAAATAAATGTTTATTTTGGTAATTCTAGGTTTTGGAATCTTACATATGAAAATAAATCTAAATATAAGTAAACTATGGATTGAAAAGTTCTCTTCTCTTTTAATTTAATCATATTAAAGACTGGTAAGCAATCAAAATGTCTTACAGTGGTTAAATTCACTATGCTAGGTATATTTGATAAGTTACCATATAACTACTAAAATAATATACATTAACAGATTGAAATAATATGGGTAAAAGACTTCCAAAGATTGTTAAAGTAAAAATGAGTTGTAGAAGTAGATTACCACTAGGAAATAATCTATGCATGGGGAAAAACCATTTTAAAACAGACAAAGTATGCAGGAAGTAATTGTGATTAGTTTAAAAGTAAGTTTACTTTTTAGATCTAACAATTTCTGTGGTTTTGATTCATATACCGTCACGTAATCTCACCTGGAATTCTTTTTTTTTGTGGTAAATTTATATACATCAACTTTACCTTTGTAACTATTTTTAAGTATAAAATCCCATTGCCTTGCATACATTTCACCTTACTGTTCAACCATCACCACCATCCATCTGCAGATATTTTTCATCTTGTCCTAGTCACTTAATTTCTGAGACTATGATTCTTACTGCTTAGCTTATTATTATTATATTATAATATATTATAATAATATATACAAGTTATTGTAATTTCTTTAATATGTCTTTTTTGGAGGACTTCCTTGGTGGTCTAGTGATTAAGACTTTGCCTTCCAATGTAGGGGGTGTGGGTTTGACCCCTAGTCAGGGAGCTAAGATCCTACCTGCCTTGTGCCCAGAAAACAAAGATTTGAAATAAAATCTATGTTGTAACAAATTCAGTAAAGTCTTTAAAATGGTCCACATAAAAAAGTTTTTTAGAAATATTAATAGCAATTTATCTTATTTTCTAAATGTTTCTTAATATATGTGTACTTTTCCTTAAATTATAACTGGTATAACCCATGTCCATCTCTTGTTCTGTGGGGCCTTCTTGGGCTGCCAGGCCACTGGATTGCAGGGACCTCAAAGAAGTCCACAACAGCTCCTCTTCCAGGAAGCCCCATGCTCTGTCTTTGTACATTAGTTGCCTGACTTTGTCCTTTCCTTTTGGGGAGCCCCCCTCGAGTGCCCCTGAAATTCTGCAACAGTGACCTGGTCTTTGTGTGAGTATGTGTGCTCATATGCTCAGCTGTGTCTGACTCTTTTCAAACCCAGAGACTGTAGCCTGCCAGGCTCCTCTGTGCATGGAATTTCCCAGGCAAGAACCCTGGGAAATTCATTTCCAGGCTATCTTCCTGACCCAGGAATTGAACCCACCTGTGACTCCTGCGTTGGCAGAGGGATTCTTTACCAATGAGCCACCTGGGAAGCTGGACCTGGTCTTTACTCAGTTATTTTAATCCCCTGGAAAAAGTTCTATGATGTTAAATCTCAAGTGGTAAGGATTGAGATGTCAAGTCCTCTTCTTGCAAGTTCTATTAGCCATAGAAGGACTTCAGGGGACCCTTCAGAAGTCTAGAGAATCCCTTCCAGCAGGGCCATTCACATCTTGCTTTCTAGATCATGTATTTCATCAAGATGACTTGCTATTTCCATCCATACAAAGAAGCAAACGACAACTGACTGCTTGACTCACTAAAACAGTTTGTAGTTCAACCAAATGAAGCATACCACTACATGACAGAAATGCATAGTCTGTTTTTCAAAAATTAGACTGTACTTTCCATATTAAGAACATGGTATTTTTAAAAATTAGTATGTATAATTTAATAAAAATAATCACATAAAACAATTTATAAATAATTTTATAAAACTATTCTTAATCTAAGTTGAGCCATAGACTGAGTTCCTTAAGGGTATTATATCAGACTTCCCTCACTTAACTCTTAAAATAATATTAAAAAAAATTTTTATTGGAGTATAATTGATTTGCAATGTTGTGTTTCAGGTATATAGTAAAGTGAGTCAGTTACACATACACATATATCCACTCTTTTTTTGGAGTCTTTTCCCATATAGGCCATTACAGAGTATTGAGTACATTTCCCTGTGCTATACAGCAGGTTCTTCAGTCAGTTCAGTTCAGTTCAGTCACTCAGTCGTGTCCGACTCTCCGCGACCCCAAGAATCACAGCACGCCAGGCCTCCCTGTCCATCACCAACTCCCGGAGTACACTCAAACTCATGTCCACAGAGTCAGTGATGCCATCCAGCCATCTCATTCTCCGTCATCCCCTTCTCCTCCCTCCCCCAACCTTTCCCAGCATCAGAGTCTTTTCCAGTGAGTCAACTCGTCGCATGAGGTGGCCAAAGTATTGCAGTTTCAGCTTTAGCATCAGTCCCTCCAATGAACATCCAGGATTGATCTCCTTCAGAATGGACTGGTTGGATCTCCTTGCAGTATAAGGGACTCTCAAGAGTCTTCTCCAACACCACAAAAGCATCGATTCTTCGGCGATCAGCCTTCTTCACAGTCCAACTCTCACATCCATACATGACCACGGGAAAAACCATTGCCTTGACTAGACGGACCTTGGTTGGCAAAGTAACGTCTCTGCTTTTTAATATACTATCAAGGTTGGTCATAACTTTCCTTCCAAGGAGTAAGCGTCTTTTAATTTCATGGCTGCAATCAGCATCTGCAGTGATTTTGGAGCCCAAAAAAACAAAGTCTGACACTGTTTCTACTGTTTTTCCATCTATTTCCCATGAAGTGATGGGACCAGATGCCATGATCTTTGTTTTCTGAATGTTGAGCTTCAAGCCAACCTTTTCACTCTCCTCTTTCACTTTCATCAAGAGGCTTTTGAGTTCCTCTTCACTTTCTGCCATAAGGGTGGTGTCATCTGCATATCTGAGGTTATTGATATTTCTCCCAGCAATCTTGATTCCAGCTTGTGCTTCTTCCAGCCCAGCGTTCCTCATGATGTACTCTGCATATAAGTTAAATAAGCAAGGTGACAATATACAACCTTGACGTACACCTTTTCCTATTTGGAACCAGTCTGTTGTTCCATGTCCAGTTCTAACAGTTGCTTCCTGACCTGCATACAGGTTTCTCAAGAGGCAGGTCAGGTGGTCTGGGATTCCCATCTCTTTCAGAATGTTCCACAGTTTATTGTGATCGACACAGTCAAAGGCTTTGGGATAGTCAATGAAGCAGAAATAGATGTTTTTCTGAAACTCTCTTGCTTTCTCCATGATCCAGCGGATGTTGGCAATTTGATCTCTGGTTCCTCTGCCTTTTCTAAAACCTGCTTGAACATCTGGGAGTTCACGGTTTACATACTGCTGAAGCCTGGCTTGGAGAATTTTGAGCATGACTTTACTAGCGTGTGAGATGAGTGCAATTGTCCGGTAGTTTGAGCATTCTTTGGCATTGCCTTTCTTTGGGACTGGAATGAAGACTGACCTCTTCCAGTCCTGTGGCCACTGCTGAGTTTTCCAAATCTGCTGGCATATTGAGTGCAGCACTTTCACAGCATCATCTTTCAAGACTTGAAATAGCTCAACTGGAATTCCATCACCTCCACTAGCTTTGTTCGTAGTGATGCTTTCTAAGGCCCACTTGACTTCACATTCCAAGATGTCTGGCTCTAGGTCAGTGATCACGTTATCGTGACTATCTTGGTCTTGAAGATCTTTTTTGTACAGTTCTTCTGTGTATTCCTGCCACCTCTTCTTAATACCTTCTGCTTCTGTTAGGTCCATACCATTCCTGTCCTTTATCGAGCCCATCTTTGCATGAAATGTTCCCTTAGAATCTCTAAGTTTCTTGAAGAGGTCTCTTGTTTTTCCTATTCTGTTGTTTTCCTCTATTTCTTTGCATTGATCACTGAGGAAGGCTTTCTTATCTCTCCTTGCTCTTCTTTGGAACTCTGCATTCAGATGCTTATATCTTTCCTTTTCTTCTTTGCTTTTCGCTTCTCCTCTTTTCACAGCTATTTGTAAGGCCTCCCCAGATAGCCATTTTGCTTTTTTGCATTTCTTTTCCATGGGGATGGTCTTGGTCCCTGTCTCCTGTACAATGTCACGAACCTCCGTCCAGAGTTCATCAGGCACTCTATCAATCAGATCTAGTCCCTTAAATCTATTTCTAGCTTCCACTGTATAATCATAAGGGATTTGATTTAGGTCATATCTGAATGGTCTAGTGGTTTTCCCTAGTTTCTTCAATTTAAGTCTGAACTTCGCAATAAGGAGTTCATGATCTGAGCCACAGTCAGCTCCTGGTCTTGTTTTCGCTAACTGTATACAGCTTCTCCATCTTTGGTTTCAAAGAATATAATCAATCTGATTTCGGTGTTGACCATCTGGTGATGTCCATGTGTAGAGTCTTCTCTTGTGTTGTTGGAAGAGGGTGTTTGCTATGACCAGTGCATTCTCTTGACAAAACTCTATTAGCCTTTGCCCTGCTTCATTCCGTGCTCCATGGCCAAATTTGCCAGTTACTCCAGGTGTTTCTTGACTTCCTACTTTTGCATTCCAGTCCCCTAGAATGAAAAGGACATCTTTTTTGGATGTTAGTTCTAAAAGGTCTTGTAGGTCTTCATAGAACCGATTAACTTCGGCTTTTTCAGCATTACTGGTTGGGGCATAGGCCTGGATTACTGTAATAATGAATGGTTTGCCTTGTAAACGAACAGAAATCATCCTGTCATTTTTAAGATTGCATCCAAGTACTGCATTTCGGACTCTTTTGTTGACCATGATGACTACTCCATTTCTTCTAAGGGATTCCTGTCCACAGTAGTAGATATAATGGTCATCCGAGTTAAATTCACCCATTCCAGTCCATTTTAATTCACTGATTCCTAGAATGTCAGCAAGTTCTTATTAGCTGTCTATTTTATATATGGTAGTGTGTATGTGTCAATCCCAGTCTCCCAGTTTATCCATCTCCCCCACCTTATCCTCTGGTAGACATAAGTTTGTTTTCTACATCCATGACTCTACTTCTGTTTCTTAAAATAATCTTGAGGCAGATATTACTACTTTGATTTCATAGGAAACAGGCTAGCAAGCAGAGGAGCTAGGGTTTGAAATGCCTCATTTAAAAAAGAGGAAGTTGAGACTCTGGAGATGAAAATAATTTGAGCCATGACAAAAGAATAATGGTAAATGACACATATATAGTATTTCCTATGTGTCTGGCATTGTTCTAAAGTTATATATTAACTCATTTCATTGTTGTGGCAACCTCTCTGACCTCTTAGTATAGAGCCAGTCCCACTGTAATGACTTGTCTCTCAGAATGGAAGGTAATCTACCTTGCTCATTAAAAAAAAAAAAAAAAGCTACTCCTTTATATCCAGAGATCCTGGATTGTATAAATATTTTCCTGGACCAGGAGGTCCAGGCTAGTAAAACAGTGGTCCAGAGACTTTTGCTACTTGCAAGGCCTGGTCCAATTTTAGCACAGTGAGTGGTCCATCACTTCCCTAGACCTGGGAATGAGCCTTCCCAGCACTGCGGGACACAATAGCCATGAAATGGTGTCACATGGTCAGATATGTGGCTATGAAGGGACCCTGCTGACTGGAAGTTGGTACTTGCCAGCTGCCTCTACAAAGATTACATCATGACCATTGCAAGCTGCTGACCTTCAGCACCCCCTGAAAGAAGTTCAGGGTGAAAATCAGGAATGAGGCACTCTGTGCGCTAAAGAAAAGAAAAAAAACAAAACAAAACTGGCAGAACAGGCCTTCAGATAGTTAGATCTTTTCAGAAAAAGGTTTTATGAGTTCCAATTCTTGCATCTTCTCATACCTCTAAAAACACTGACGTCATTAATGGTGAAATCTGCTTTGGCTATTAAAAAAAAATTTTTTTTTTTACAATTAAAAGTCAAAATAGAGTAGCTATGGTTCAGACATCCTGGGAAATAACTATTTCCCAGATATCCTGAAAAATGATATTACGGGTATGATTTCAGATTAGACGCTGTGACCTAATGTAGAACTTAATGCTCCTGTAACGCATTTTTGCTCTGTACTTTGCTTGCTGCTTGTAAAACCAAAGTTATTCCATTTTAAGATAAGGTTGTTTTTAAGTAAAGATTCCTAAAATTGTTTTTGAAAAAAAAAATAGATGGAAAATCTTGAAAAAAAAAGTTATTTTTGAATCAGTGTTCTATCAAATATTTGCTGAGCCACACCCATTTTATTTGGAAGCCATTTTGGTTATTGAGATATCTCAGAGGTAAGAGGTTCAACTGAACCAGATCTTGTTATCATTCTGAATCCCTGGGGTACTGATAATTCAAAACTGTAATCCTAGAATCACTTATAAAAATGGGATACTGGAATTTAATTCTGTGTCTTTTTATATTCTCTGAACAGTAAAGCTAGAGTTGATATAACCCAGCCATTCTTATTTCATCTCCTATATCTGTTTTCACTTGTTCCTCAAAATAGAATCACAGCTCTGGCTTTTGCAAGTTGGTAACATAGGCTAGGCACCCTTGATTTCTTCCATACCGTTATTTGGATGATGCTGGTATTAGAGTGCAGCACACATTTAATTTCTCTTTCTTCATTCTGGAGAGTATCATAAGGGCTTTGCACCCAAATGAAGCACAGATGGATTTCCTTGTCCTGTATGGCACTCATTACACTCTCAGCTCTTGTAAATTGCCAGCATAAAAATTATCCACACAGTCATCATTGTTTTTTTTTCAAAGCTGTAATTAAGAATTAAGGACAGGCTTTCCTGGGGGCTCAGATGGTAAAGACTCTGTCTGCAGTGCCAGGAGACCTGGGTTCGATCCCTGGTTGGGAAGATCCCCTGGAGAAAGAAATGACAACCCACTCCAGTATTTTTGCCCGGAGAATTCCATGGACAGAGAAGCCTGGCAGGTTACAGTTCATGGGGTTGCAAAGAGGCGGACACAACTCAGTGACTAACAGTTTCTTTTCCCTCGTGGCTCAGTGAAAGAATCGACCTGCCAATGCAGAAGATACCAGTTTGATCCCTGGTCCAGGAAGATCCCACAAGCCACAAAGCAATTAAGCCCATGTGCCACAGCTATTGACCTTGTACTTTAGAGCCCGGTAGCTGCAGCTACTGGGCCTGCAGACCCTAGAGCCCATGCTGTGCAACAAGAGAAGCCCCCGCAGTAAGGCCATTCACAACAACTAGAGAGTAGCCCCTGCTCACCACAACTAGAGAAAGCCCACGTGCAACAGCCAAGGCCATCACAGCCAAAAATAAATAAAAAGTTATTTAGAAAAAATAGAATTAAGGACCCCATGTAGATAAATTTCCCTTTGATTTGATGTGAAGATATCAAATAAATTAGCTTGATTCCTCTGGCAAATACTGGGACATTTTAACGATGTATTTCACTCCCAACTACTAGGAGATTAACACCCAATTATAGTATTTTAATATTGCTTGTATATAGTAAATTCTACCCTCTTTCTTCTCTTTCATATCTGTAATACATCTGTATCTTTTATATGTTTGTAACTCACCTCAAACTCTTTGCCAGTAGATATATAGATTAAGCTGTTTTGTGTTTTCTTTGCTCCTTGGGTAACTCACTACAATTGATTCTTGAGTTCCCTTTTACTTACCATGTCTTTATTCTTTCTGAGTAGATGGTGTGTTGGGAGATCCAGCTGCAATGGTGACTTTCTACCCAAATATCCCAGAAGCTCAGCCATCGATTGCCTGCGGAGAATTTATCTTCCTCATGGACTGCTCAGGAAGCATGCAGAGCCCCATGAGGAAACAGAGTAAATCTCAGCTGCGCATAGATGTGGCCAAGGTAAAAGTAGTTTCTTTCTTTTCCTGGTCACTTGTTCAAGTGGGAATGAATCTTGGGGATTCAATTAGGGTCCATTGGAGCTGTAGGTCTGTTCCCCATCTGAGTTACAGTTAACATGACTACTCTGAGGTTAGCCTTGGAATAGAGGGGCCTCGGGGAATGAAGGGGTGAAGACCCATTCCTGAGTTAGATTAGCAGGGTCATGTGATTGAGAGCATCCTTTCTCACTGTCTTCTCACATGTTCTTCCCTCAGGAAACACTGATTTTGCTTCTGAAGAGTTTGCCTCTAGGCTGTTATTTCAACATCTATGAATTTGGATCTACTTATGAGGCATTCTTTCCGTAAGTTTCCAGAAAGTCCATAGAGAATTCGAAAAGCTACTTTATACAATGAAATATTACTCAGTCATGAAAAGGGACAGATTTGAGTCAGTTGCAGCGACTCCTCTCTCCTCTCTCCCCTTATACAGAGTAAAGTAAGTCAGATAAACAAGTATCACATATTGACACATATGGAATCTAGAAAAATGATATTGATGAACCTAGTAGGGAACAGACTTGTGGACACAGTGAGGGAAGGTGAGGGTGGGATGAATTGAGAAAGTAGCATTGACAGTATATACAGCATCCTGTGTAAAACAAATAGTGGGAAGTTTCTGTGTAACACAGGGAGCCCAGCCTGGCACTCTCTGATGGGTGGTATGGAGACAGGGAAGGGAGGGTTAAGAGGGAGGGGATATATATATATATATATAAAACTATGACTATTTTATTTATAAAACAACAGAAACCAACACAACATTGTAACGCAATTTTCCATCAATTAAAAAATAAAATAAAAACTATTAAAAGGCTACTTTAAAGAAAGGACTAGATTGTTAAAGGGGTTGCTGCAGAACTGACTTTGGCATTGGAGATTTCAAGTTAAAGTTTTTACAACTCAGGGACTTAATACTGGGCTATATCCAGCAGCTTTCATTTCACTGGGGAGTGTTTGTTTTTCTCAGGAATAGTGTGAAGTATGCTCAGAGTACCGTGGAGGAGGCACTGCGGAGAGTTAAGCTTATGAGGGCTAACCTCAGGGGTACGGAAATCTTGACACCACTCCAACACATTTATAAGCAGCCTTCTGTCCCAGGCCACCCTCTGCAGGTAAGAAATTGGAAAAGAGCTCAAAAAAGGGACGGAATGGATTCCCTGTTCAAGAATCCATAGCTCTGGGCTTCATCACAGGATTGTTGAAATGTGGTAGTAATTTAGCTGTGGGCTTCCCAGGTTAAGTGGTATAGCCTCAGCAGTATAGAATCCACCTGCTAATGCAGGAGACTCGGGTTCAATCTCTGGGTCAGGAAGATGCCCTGGAGATGGAATTAGCAACCCACTCTGGTATCCTTGCTTGAGAAATCCTGTAGACAGAGGAGTCTGGCTGGCTATAATCCTTGGGGTCGCAAAAGAGTTGGACACGACTTAAAAGACTAAACAACAACAACAAATTTAGCTTTATGTCCTATAATAAAGAGCCTAAGACAAGAGGCATTTGATGGAACCTCTCCCTTAGTTCCATCCTATGGACAAGGGATGAAGGAAGCTCTTTTGGGAAGTGCGACCAAAGCTTTGCATGAAACTAGCAGAGGAGATGCTGAATATTCTCAGGGTTCTGATCAGACCATGTGAGAGATGTGAACATTAGAAAGCTCATGCCTGTCTGAAGCGACATGAGTCTCTGGAATGAAATAGTTGGGGTGTTTCAAGGGCAAGTTCTGGTGTCTTTATATATACTTCAGAGACTTGATGGTTGTTTTCTTTCTACAGGTTTTTGTCTTCACAGACGGAGAAGTTACTGATACATTTACTGTCCTTCGAGAAGTTAAGAGCCACCGTCTAAGGCACAGGTATGAGTTAATGTGCCTGGACCCACATAATGTCACATGCAATCTAGTGCCACCTGATAACAGTATTCATATTCCTTTCAGACAACAGAATGATTCAAGTATTTTAGTTTTAATACTGAAAATATTTTACTATATAATCTCTACTTCCTACTAAAAGAAAAAAGTAATTTTCTAAATAATATTAACAACACAATGAAATCATTATCCTGTGGTGTCTCTAAACCACAATGGAAACAAAAACTGAACAATAAGATTTTTTCTTTACTATAAACATTGCAATCAAAATAATACAGAAAACTACACAACTTTAAATATACAGCTGGATGAATTATCAGAGTGACACACGTGTAACCACCACACAAGTCTAGAACCAGAATGATTCCGACTTCTTCATCTCTATCCATTTCTGTCACATCCCAATTTTAATCTCTACTCATTTTTTTCCAAAGAGGAAATAAAATAACACTGTGGATTATTTTTGCATGTTTTTGAATGAAAATAAATGAGTTATGCAGTATGTTTTTGTTTCTGCGTATCTGGCTTTGTTCCCTCAGCTGTATGTTGAGATTCATGCATATTTTGCATGGAGCCATAATTTTCATTGGTATATAGTATTCCACAGGGTGATTATACCATAATTTATTTATTGATTCTACTGCTGATAGTCTTTGGTTTAGTTGCTAAAAATTATACTTCTGTGAACATTCTTGCATTCTTGTACAAGCATTTTTTGGACATGAACATGTGTATACATATATATGAATACATACATACATATCTATGCTCATATAATATAGAATTCAAACACACTGACATAGTTGTGACATTTTGGGGGTATAACAAATAGTTTTCCAAGTTATTGTGCTAATACCAGCATTGTATCAGGGTTCCAGTTGCCGCTTTCCTTATCCAAAATTTGGCATTATTTGTCTGTAAAAACTGTAACTAATTTTGTGGGTGTGCGTAGTACTATCTCATCATGGTTTTAATTTACATTTTCCTAATTAATGAAGTTGAGCACATTTTCATATTTATTGACCACTTGGATGTCCTTTTGTGATCTTCAAGTCTCCTTCCAATTTTTTTCTATTAGATTTTCTTTTTTTTAAACTGATCTGTAGTTCATTCTATGGTCTAGGTATAAACACTTTTTGATATGTTCTAGAAATATAATTTTCTGTTCTATGGCTTTCCTTTTCACCCTCAAGATGGTATCTTTTGATTAATAATTGTTCTTAATTTGATACAGTTTTCTCTTTTAGTCATTTGCTTTATGGTTAGTATTTTTTTGTATTCTGTTAAAAAGTCTTCCGTTATCCAAAGTCTTGAAGCTATTTGCCTTTGTCATTTTCTAGAAGATTTTATTGTATTTTCTTTCACAGTTAGAATCACAATTGATCTGAAATTTATTTTTGTGAATTGTATGAGTTAGGGGTCAGGTTTCTTTTCTCTCTCTCTCTCTCTCTTTTTTTCAGGTGGATATCATGTTGATATCATGTTGATCATCTTTTATTTAAAAGTTCATCCTTTCCTCAGTGATGTACAGAGCCATTTGGTCACAAATAAGCATCTATACATGTGTGGCTTATTTCTGGATCCTCTGTTGCATTCTGTTGGTCTGTTTTTCTGGACATGTGCCAGCAATACACTGTATAAATTAATGTTACTTTCTGATAAATTTTCATTTCCAGTAGAGTAAATCCTCAGCTTTGTTCTTTTTTCAAGACTTAGTCATTCTTGGACTTTTAGTATTTTATAATTAGCTTATCAGTTTTTACCAAAAGAGGAAACATGTTTGGATATTGACTAGAATTGTATTCTCTTTATGTCAGTTTTGGGAGAACTTTAGTATTTGCTGTATCAAACATTTCAATCTATCTACATGATATGTCCTTCCTTTCATTTGGGTCTTTCTTCATTTTTTCTAAATGTGTGTTTCCTATATATTGTTTTGAAAGATTTACCAAACCTAGCAAATAGTTGCAAGAATAAAGCGATAGATGTTCATGAACCATTCACCCATGTCCACCAGTTATCGGTGTTTTAACATATTGATTTCACTTAATTTTTTTGGTCTGAAATAGTTGAAAGCAAGCCACAGATGCCATGACCTTTCATATGTATAACTAAGAGTATCTGACAAATAGCCAGAATAAAACTACTTGGGCTTCCTTGGTGGCTCAGAGGTGAAGAATACACCTGCCAATGCAGGAGACATGGGTTCAATCCCTGATCCAGGAAGATCCCACATGCCACAGAGCAACTAAGCCCATGACCCACAGCTACTGAGCCTGTGCTCTAGAGCCTGGGAGCTACAACTCCTGAGCCCACGTGCCGCAACTCCTGAAGCCCGTGGGCCCTAGAGCCTACGCTCCGCAGCAAGAGAAGCCAGCTGGAGAGTAGCCCCGTCTCACTGCAACTGGAGGAAAGTACACACAGCAACAAGACTTAGCACAGCCAAAAATAAATAAGTAAATAAAAAAATCAACTACTCAATTCAGGATATTTAATTTTTACATAATACATTTTTAAAATATAGGTCATTTTGCCAATATTTTAATAATGTCATAAAGAATTTTTTTTTTAAATTTTTGTTCAGGAGGAAATCCAATAATAAGTATTTTATTTAGTTATTATGCCTCTTTAATCTCTCTTCCTCTAGAGTAGTTTCTTGGTTTTTGGTTATCTTTAATGACACTGACATTTTAAAAGAGTACTAGCTAGTTATTTTTGTAAAATTTCAATTATGTTTGTTTGACTATTTAAGTTTATGTTTAGATTAATATTAAATATTTTTGTAAAAAATATTCCAAAGTGAATTTGGGCCTGGCTGTGGATTTTGTCACTTAGTTAAAGGTGGTATCTGACATATAACTTTGACATTTTTGTAAACTTCTTGTTTTCAGCCAATGTTTACCCAGAAGTTTTGGCATTCACTGATGATTATTGCCCAGATTGCTGTTAGTGGTTACAAAATGGTGATTTTTTCAATTCTTTCAACTTTTCCTTGTTTGTTACTTGGCATCCTACTGTAAAGAGGAATTTTCTCTTCCTGACTACCTCCGTGCCTCCTCCCCCACCTTTTTTTGTTGTTGTTGTATCAATGTGTACTTTTCGATTCTTCTATTATTTTTCATTTTTTTTTCTTTTTCTTTTTTTAAAATTTATTATTTTTTTTACTGGAAGCTAATTATTTTACAATATTATATTGGTTGGTTTTGTCATAAATTGACATGAATCCTCCCAGGGTGTACATGAATTCCCCCTCCTGAATCCCCCTCCCACCTCCCTCCTCCCCTTATCCTCCCTCTGGGTCTTCCCCGCACACCAGCCCCGAGCATCCTGTAACATGCATCGACCCTGAACTGGTGATTCGTTTCACATATGACAACTTACATGTTTCAATGCCATTCTCCAAATCATCCCACCCTCACCCTCTCCCACAGATTCATTGCTCTCATTATCTATTTAAAGTCTCAGAATTTCTAGGTTTGGTCAGTGGAAACCCTTTTAAATTGCTCCTGTGTCTTTTCTCACGTCTCTGGTTTATGAATATGTTCTTTCTTACAGAAAAAAAAAATTAGAGATCATGTTGTGAATTTGAAGAAGATAATACCAGTATGCTGGCAGGCTGTGGTCTCCGGAGGGCTTGATCACAGTTAGGTTCCTGCAGTTGGATGTCGGGTTCTTAGCTCTCCATGTCTAGAGCATTAATCCTGAGGCTGATATCACTAGATATGGGGATGACGACTCACATTAACCCAATAAAAAAGAGATGGATATATAGGCCAAAATTACAGTATATTAATTTCAGATAATTAAAACTGTTTTTGTCATGCCTTTAAAAAATGCTTGTTTTTGTAGTATCTCTGTTTATAGACAGTCTTATTTGGGAATCTGTGGTTTAAAAGCTATTTGGCACACATTGACAAGGGTGGGGAGAGGACCCTCCAGTTAGAAGAGCAGGAGACACTTTTTTTCTGGTGGCTCAGATGGTAAAGAATCTGCCTGCAATGTTGGAGACCAGGATTTGATCCCTGAATCAGGAGGTTCTCCTGGAGAAGGGAATGGCAACCCACTCCAGTATTCTTGCCAGACAATTCTATGGACAGAGGAGCCTGGCAGGCTATGGTCCATGGGGTTGCCAAGAGTCGGACATGACTAAACAACTGACACTTTCACTTTTTGTAAGACTAGCCTTTTGAGGGCAGATGTGATTTCGGTACAGTGTTAGTCAAACACTGATGGCAGTGTCTGTTTTTCCTAACTTCTGATTTCTGATTAATTCTTTGGGTTGATTATTAAAATAATTGATGAAGATGCAGTTCTATTTGTTTTTTTCTGCTTCTAGAATCAGTGTAATATATAATGGTTTGCCAGGGGCATCTTATGATCAGACTAGTGCTCAATGCAATTTCTGCTTTTTCATAGATATGTGATCTTGGACATATTTTTTAAGTTCTTTGGGCCTTAGCTCCTTACCTGTGAAAATGAAATGTTCACCTATCTCTTCGGAACCTTGTGTTAAAGTGCATCATTAATTTAAGGCATCTGGTCCCCTGAAATATGGTCAATAAATGGTAGCTTATACTTTTGGTCAAGGAAGAAAACTATCTTTTTATGTATTTTTCATCATTTTGTGTTAATTTTATAAATTCACTTTTTAGTGCCTGTCTCTAACATCTTCTTTTATAATTCCAGATGTTTTTCATTTGGTATTGGTGAAGGAGTCTCCACCAGCCTAGTAAAAGGCATTGCCCGGGTGTCACGGGGCACTTCAGAATTTATCACAGGCAAGGAGAGAATGCAGGCCAAGGTGAGGGATAGGCCTTGTGTCTAGAGGTGTCAATATAAGGAGATTGTGGAGCACAGCGGGGCAACAACTCACTGCCAGCATTCGTTTTCTTATATCCCTAAGGACTTGGGCTATATGCTTAATGTGACTGCTTTCAGCCTTACGCAGAAGGAGCCCAGTATATAGTTTGGGGAGAAATGGCGTCTGGTTCTAGTAGTTGGAAGCCCAGAGCCAATATGCTGGAATAGGTTAGGGCTTTGGGTTTAAGACCCGAAACAGAGAAACTGAATTTTGAATGTCATGATTGCGATTCTAGGTGTTTGCTTTAGGGCCTCTTTTGGTATTGTACCCCATCCTCTGTGCAAATACTGCTAAGTAAAGATGAAGGAACAGCAGTAATAGATCTGGTAAATTGGAAGAGGTGGTGGATTGATAGTCCATTTGCTCCATATACACGAGGGAAGCATCTTCCACCTCTGGTTATATTTCTAAATTCCTCTTTCCCAGATCTCTTATCTAATCCCTACCTTTCCTGGGTCTCCTTTCCCAGACATTTCCTTCCTTCCTTCATAATTATGCTATTCAGTCTCTCCATGTTAGTTTCCTCATTTGTAAAGTAAGAGTAACAATGCCCATGTCCTGGTGTAGATAGTATTAAGGAATAGGTGTATCATGTATTGCATTGCATTGGGCTTCCCTGGTGGCTCAGAGGTTAAAGCGTCTGCCTCCAATGCGGGAGACCCGGGTTCGATCCCTGGGTCGGGAAGATCCCCTGGAGAAGGAAACGGTAACCCACTCCAGTATTCTTGCCTGGAGAATCCCATGGACGGAGAAGCCTGGTAGGCTACAGTCCATGGGGTCGCAAAGAGTCGGACACGACTGAGCGATGGAACGGAATGGAACACTTGGTATGCGATATTCCGTTAGTAGTAGTATTGTTGCTGTTGCTATGTTTTGTGCTTATTCTGGTCTTTTTCCTTCTCCAGGCACTTAGAGCCCTGAAACGTTCTCTGCAGCCCATGGTAGATGATATTTCTCTGAGCTGGAATTTGCCTGATGGTCTGTCTGCTAAAATGCTTTCCCCAGAACAGACTGTCCTCTTTAGGGGTCAGAGATTAATCCTCTATGCCCAGTTGACTGGGACAATGCCGGTGAGTTCTCATTCTTGTCTGTTCCTCTAGTCAGAGTAGCTATTGTCCTAACCTCTGCTCTGGGCAATTCCATGAAAGCTGGTAGAGTCTCATCAAGAGATTTCCCTTGCCAGGTAGAGTCAGCCTGGCCCTTCTCTATTATTTCAAGTCTCTGATTTCTTGAGTTGCCTGGTTCCCCATCAGAAATTTAATGGGTTGGATTGGGGAGCTGCCCCATTTCTATCCTTTCTTTTGGTAATCTCTTCCTCTGTCATTTTTACCCTTGTCTAATTTGTAGCCAGCAGAGGCAACAGGAGAAGTTTGCCTCAAGTACACACTCCAAGGAGAGAGTCTGGAGAATAAAGTGTCATTTTCCCTGCAACCCAAGCTCGATGCCAAGTGAGAATTCAGTGTCCCTTTGCTATTTTCTTTCTTTCTTGTTTGGTCTCTGCCATCCTTCAGGGTTGATTTCCTTCTCTTATTTTGGGTTCAGTAGTAGCCCTCCATCACTTCTCCTTCCTAACCCATTTATCTCTTTTTCTTCCCCTAATCTGGTTTTCCCCTCCTTTTCATCCTTAACTTTTGAGGGTCCTATGTAACTGACTTTTGTGTGCTTGTCCCTAAATCACAGGATTTTTTTCCTTTTAGCCTCACCATTCACCGACTTGCAGCCAAATCCTTCCTCCAGACCAAGGACATGGGCCTCAGGGAGACTCCAGCAGGTGATAAAAAAGATGTGTTGAAAGTCAGCATGGAGTGTGGAGTCATAAGCTCCCACACAGCTTTCATTGCTGTCAACAAGGATCTCAACATGCCAATTCAGGGGCCACTGACTCCTCGGGATGTTCCAAGGCCAATGCTGCCGGGTACTGCCCCACTGATGCCATCCGTGTCACCACAGAAGTGTGCAACTGGTAAGTTTTACCCCATTCAAACTCATGCAAAAGGAGGGCCTCTGGACATCTGAACACAGCATTTAAAGAAAAAGTTTGTGAAAGGTCCTTGTTGTTCAGTCTCTGAGACATGCCCAATTCTTTGCGATCCCATGGACTAGGTATCCCAAGTATCTAGGGATAGATGGCAGAGGATTTTCCAAATGAAATTAAGAAGAAATGAAGTGGGAAGATGATTAAATGAATGTGTATTCAAAACAAAGAATATTCAGATGGCATCAAAATGTTAGATACTGCAGAAAAGTCAAGGTGAAAGCTGAAAAAGAGCTACTGGATAAATATCAGAGAAGCCCTTGCCAATCTAATGAAGAACAGTTTTATTGGCTTGGACAGGAAACAGTCCATATTACAGGATGACAGAGGGTATAAGTGAAGCTCCTCTGATGACTCAGTGGTTAGGAATCTACCTGCCAGTGTAGGAGACCCAGGTTTGATCCCTGGTCCAGGAAGATCACACATGCTGTGAAGCAACCAAGCCTATGAGCCGCAACCACTGAACCTGTGCTCTAGAACTCAGGAGCCACAACTCCTGAGCCCATGTGCTGCAGCTACTTAAGCCTGTTCATCCTGGAATCCACAATGAGAAGCCTGCTTGCTGCAACTTGAGAAAACCTACACACAGCACTGAAGACCCAACATGGTGTTGAAAGTCCAGCTTAGTTTTGATTCCTTGACTTTTTTAGTGGCACCGAACTACTAAAAGGAATCAGGAGCTTTGGTATAAGAATGAAGCAGGTAGAGTGTTGGCTTAATACTGAGGTTGGGGTTTTGTCAGATGGGTGTGATGAAAAAGAAATTAGGGACATAGAGTTGATATTGATAAGAGAGTAGTATAGTGTTGGACCTGAGATTTAGGCTAAATAGGGAAGAAAGTAAAGATAGAAGGAAGTTGTTACATAGGAAAAAAAAATAGAGGAAACAGACTTAGAATCCAGATGAGGTCAAAGACATAGAGCCTGTTATACAGAGTGGAATAAGTCAGAAAGAAAAAAACAAATATCACTATGTTAGTGCATATATGTAGAATCTAGAAAAATGATACTGATGGACCTATTTGCAGGGCAGGAATAGAGATGCAGACCTAGAGAACGGACATGTGGCCACAGGAAGGGAAGGAGAGTGTGGATCGAATTGAGAGAGTAGCATTGCCACATATACACTACTGTGTGTAAAATAGCTAGCTGCGGCATAGCACAGGGAACCCAGCCTGGTGCTCTGTGATGACCCAGAGGGGTGCGACAGTGGGTGAAGGAGGCTCCAGATGTAGGAGATATACACATAGACACACACTGTTACAACTGAATTGAATTGTTGTACAGCAGGAACCAATACAACATTCTAAAGCAATTATTCCCCAATTATATATGGAATTTAGAAAGATGCAAATGATAACCCTGTATACGAGACAGCAAAAGAGACACAGATGTATAGAACAGTCTTTGGGACTCTGTAGGAGAGGGTGAGGATGGGATGATTTGGGAGAATGGCATTGAAACACGTATGTTGTCGTATGTGAAACGAATCATTAGTTCAGGGTCGATGCATGTTATAGGATGCTCAGGGCTGGCATGCGGGGATGACCCAGAGGGAGGATAAAGGGAGGAGGGAGGTGGGAGGGGGTTCAGGAGGGGGAACTTACGTAAACCTGGGGCGAATTCATGTCAATGTATGGCAAAACCAACCAATATAATATTGTAAAATAATTTGCCTCCAATAAAAAATAAATTAATTACCAAAAAAAAACCCATAATAAAAAAGAAAAGAAACGGGAAGAAGTGGATCCTGTATTTTAAAAGTAGAATATTTTTAAAGTTTATTCTGTATAAGTGGAACAATTTGCTTGATAATAAGATTCTGACTTGGGAGGGAGTGGTGAAGTAGAGGGGAGGCTGAACCCATTTGATTGAAGAAGTCAAGAAATTTTAAATTAGGGTGTTGGACAGGTTATCTGCATAGGTGTTGCCATCTCTCAAGGTGATGCAGCCTGCAATGAAGTGCAAGTCTGTGATCTTTCAGACACTCCAGTGGCTGATGGGAAGTGACAGAGAGGTTGGAGGTTGACAGCAGCAAGGATATGAGGAGGGTAACCCAGGTGAGATTGGCAGACTGGGGACCTGGCTGCAGCAACTGGGACTGAAGTGGTTTCCACCCACACCTCCCAAACCTGGGGACTTGGGATATGGCACCTCGAGCAATTTGAAGGGGTAGGGCAAGAACAGGTTTTAACAGCTTTAAGTTAAGATAAATAGAAGAAGCCTCTTGTGATGAAACTCAAGATGCAGAAGAGGTCTTTGTCCTGTGTCAAGAGTTCCAGAAGACAAAGTACAAAGCGCTCAGAGGGTGATGTTGTGTGCAGGAAATGGGCTCATCATAGAAGAAAAAAATGGACAATAGAGACAGTGGCTGAACTGATCTGGATAGGAGGGTCTCAAGTTATCCAGGGCCTTTGGCTACACCCGAGCATAGAGGGCGCCTTGGTCTCTATGTCTACACTGGTGCTTTTCAGCTCATTCAGAGGCCTTATCCATCCTCCTTCTCGGCCATTACTGAGGGGTGTCCCACCAGCAGAATAGTCGTGATCCTGATCCTTTTAAGCCTGTGATTAAACAGAGCCTGTTCTCTCTACGTGAGCATCTTTCCAGGGACTTTTTCTGACCAGTGTTTGTCTACCACCTGTATAGGACGAAGAGCACGCCGGAGTCTTGGTCACAGACAACAGAAGAAATGCACATCCTTATCAGAGGCCTGTCTTGAGAAGCCAAAGCCTCGTGCTTCTGCCAAAAAGACCAATGTGGAAACTCACGGTCCAGGTGAGATGGGCCTCAGCCTTATCCTCTTCTCTATGGGTACTGAAGAACAGATCTTCAATTCTCTGCTATCTTGTGGCTTTCTTTGTTTTGCTATTTAGTCGCTTAGTTGTGTCTGACTCTTTGTGATCCCTTGCATGATACCCTGCCAGGCTCCTCTGTCCATGGGATTTCTCAGACAAGAATTCTAGAGCGGGTTGCCGTTTCCTTTTCCAGGGAATCTTCCCAACCCAGGGATCGAATCTGTCTTGCCTGTATTGGCAGGTGGATTCTTTACACCTGAGCCACCAGGGGAGCCCTGTGACTTCCCTACCCAGGAAGTTACCTATTTGAAAAGCAGCAGGCAGAGGGTAAGATTTGTCCAGTCCCTATATTTGCCAGGGTCAGTCCCTACAGCTTATGACCCTGAAACCTACCCAGTAGAGTCTGAGTTGAGCCCTAGATAAATAAACTACAGTGCCATCTCAGCTCACACTCCTTGCCTATGGGCTGGGGCCCTCCTCCTGCACAACTCACCATGTGTGGGCCCCTGCTGCACTGCCATTCTTATACAGGCTGGGTTTTACAAATGGGTCTTCCTGATACTGTCTGATAATTGTCTGTCACCAAAGAGTGTTCCCTGGTCACTGCCTTTTGTTTCAAGTAGCTGGCTTTTCATGTACATAACAAATGGAATCTAAGTACATTTCACCATGAAGGGATGTCTTTTCTATTAAAATAGGTTTCAGTTCAGTTCAGTTCAGTCGCTCAGTCGTGTCCGACTCTCCGCGACCACATGAATCACAGCACACCAGGCCTCCCTGTCCATCACCAACTCCCGGAGTTCACTCAAACTCATGTCCACAGAGTCGGTGATGCCATTCAGCCATCTCATTCTCTGTCGTCCCCTTTTCCTCCCGCCCCCAGTCCTTCCCAGCATCAGAGTCTTTTCCAGTGAGTCAACTCGTCGCATGAGGTGGCCAAAGTATTGCAGTTTCAGCTTTAGCATCAGTCCTTCCAATGAACACCCAGGATTGATCTCCTTTAGAATGGACTGGTTGGATCTCCTTGCAGTATAAGGGACTCTCAAGAGTCTTCTCCAGCACCACGGTTCAAAAGCATCAATTCTTCGGCGATCAGCTTTCTTCACAGTCCAACTCTCACATCCATACATGACAACGGGAAAAACCATAGACTAGACGGACCTTAGTGATGTCTCTGCTTTTTAATATACTATCTAGGTTGGTCATAACTTTCCTTCCAAGGAGTAAGCGTCTTTTAATTTCATGGCTGCAATCAGCATCCACAGTGATTTTGGAACCCCCCAAAAATAAAGTCTGACACTGTTTCTACTCTTTCCCCATCTATTTCCCATGAAGTGATGGGACCGGATGCCATGATCTTTGTTTTCTGAATGTTGAGCTTCAAGCCAACCTTTTCACTCTCCTCTTTCACTTTCATCAAGAGGCTTTTGAGTTCCTCTTCACTTTCTGCCATAAGGGTGGTGTCATCTGCATATCTGAGGTTATTGATATTTCTCCCGGCAATCTTGATTCCAGCTTGTGCTTCTTCCAGTTTACAGGACATTTATTTCTAGTCTCTCCAGTTTTGTAGCCAGAGTTTGTGCTGTACAATTATTTCATTGTTTAAAATCTTATTTGGCACTCATTCTCATTAGATTATCACTGCTTCAGGGTCTAAGGTGGATTCAGAGCTCTGTACTCCCAGTTGTGGCATTTTAGGCAAATTAGTTCACTTATTAGCGCCTTAGCTTGCTCATCTGCACAGCTCCTCACCACCTTGGGTTGTCACAAGAACCTTCGTGGGTTGTCCAAAAAGTTCATTCGGGTTTTTCCATAAGCTATTATGGAAAACTTTTTGGACAAACCAATAGTTTGTGTTGGTTGTCCATAGTGTCCTACTATTTCAGTAACTCAGAATATCCCCACTCTGAGCTTTCTCATTTATGAATCCTTTTACCAAAGTAGAAAGAAAAATTACCCAGGAGAATAAGCTGCTTGTTTTTATGAATTAATTAGCAATTACTATTTGTAGAGAGCTAATTAGTGGCCTTCCAAGTACTTTACATTCTTTGTCGTGTGTTAGGCTCTATTGTCTTGAATTTACAGAAAGGCTGAGATTCCTGTTAAACAACTGTTACATTTTGAGTGTTTAAGAGTGCTGAGTTTCAAACTAAGACTTTCGAAATCAGAGCCTTAGGTATTTTTTCTTTTTCCATTGGAGTGGAACTGTTTCTCTGGTTACAGTTTTTCTTACCTACTAATTTTCTAAGTTGCTGTAAGTACATCATCTCATGGGATTGATAGCCAGGTGTGAGATACTTTCTGTGAAAATTTTGTGGCCTTTAAGCAATTTTCATACCACCAGGATTGGATACTACACTATTTTTTTGAGATAGACTGTTGACAGCTTCCATTATATGTTCTTTCTTTGGAAATTTTGATAATTGAAACCCAAGCTATATTTGTCTAGAGTTTTTTTAATATACCTAAAGTTTTAAGACCCATTTAAACATGTCTGATGCTGTGTATAAACAGATAACTAGTGAGAACCGAATGTATAGTCCAGGGAACTCTACTCAATGCTCTGTAGTGACCTAAATGGGAAGGAAATTCAAAATTCAACAAGGGAAAGATACAGGTCATTAAAGACCCCACATGATGGTGCTGTTTAAGTCTTACCCAGTCCTGTTTATTTTGCTGTAGAGTAGAAACTAACATGACATTGTAAAGCAACTACATGATAATAAAAATTAATTAAAAAATAAAAATAAAATAAGCAGGACTGGGTAAGACCTAAACGGCACCATCATGCGGGTTCTTCGGTGGCCTGTATCTTTCCCTTGTTACTGAATGTATCAGTGCACTCAGTATGTCACCTGAGTGACCCGCATTGTCACAGAGAGAGAGAGAATGTGTCCTAGGGGACAAGACTGAAATGAGGATCTTGTGGTATCTGTTTAGTGCTGGGCTCTCACTGCATCCTGTCTCTGAATTCAGACCTGTCTCTCAGGATGCTCAGGGGCCATTAGCACCATAATTTCCCATCCTCTCTTTTCTTCTCCCCCACAGTCGTTGAAGATAATCGTCTTGTACAGTTGATTTCCCTTCAAAAGGCAGATGGTTCCTGGGATCTGAATGAAGGTCTGGCCTTGGTCCTGGGTATGAAGTTGGAAGACATACAGGCTGCACTTCCTGACAAGGTGAGATTCAGAGAAGAAAAGAGAGTGTGTATATTTTTGTGAGGTTGAGGTGAGTAATGAGAATTGGGGTGAATCATGACTCACCTGAGAAACGAGAATACAAGAGGTCATAGACTAAATTAACTTCTGATAATTAGAAGTTGAATACTTTTCTGGCTGTGTTGGAGCAGAAAGAACGAGGAATTAGTCTGCTAGTAGAAGTTGATGGTTTAGAGTTGATGGATGACAGAGGGAAAGCAAAAATCCTCTTTAACTACATTTTCTGCCAGTCATCTTAGTTATAATTATATTTTTTGAGCAATTACTCTATGCCAGCCACTATGCATTGCACTTCCCTTCATGACCTTGTTTATTCATCAATCAATTAAATATGGTAAATCCTACTCATGCTGTACTTAATAAATGAATAAACCAGGGTTCAAAGAAGTATCATAATATCTTTGGGTGTACTCAGCTAGTCAGTGGCAGAGCTGGATTCAATCTAGGACTATCTGTCTTCAGAATCCATGTTCTTTCTCCTAAACAGGGTGGTCCAGAAATTAACAGAATTTCACCAAAGTTAGGAGAGGTGAAGTATCAATAGGGGCAACTTATTTCAAATGTGTTCACGTATGCTGATGAGGACAAATTCCGTTCAAGAATTTCAAGGTAACTTACTGAATCTTCTAATTGAGAAATTGTTGAATATTGAGATATACGCCGAATGAGACATATGAGACAAATGCCAGTTCTTGAAGGACACCCATCATTCTGAATTTTCAAAACGTGGAAGGTGATTAAATAAATTTTAAATATGCTATAATCACCTCATCTAATATAGTATTCACTAGTCACATTCCAAGGGAACATTTCATGCAAAGATGGGCTCGATGAAGGACAGAAATGGTATGGACCTAACAGAAGCAGAAGATATTAAGAAGAGGTGGCAAGAATACACAGAAGATCTGTACAAAAAAGATCTTCACGACCAAGATAGTCACGATAACGTGATCACTGACCTAGAACCAGACATCTTGGAATATGAAGTCAAGTGGGCCTTAGAAAGCATCACTACAAACAAAGCTAGTGGAGGTAACGGAATTCCAGTTGAGCTATTTCAAATCTTGAAAGATGATGCTGTGAAAGTGCTGCACTCAATATGCCAGCAAATTTGGAAAACTCAGCAGTGGCCACAGGACTGGAAAAGGTCAGTCTTCACTCCAGTCCCAAACAAAGGGAATGCCAAAGAATGCTCAAACTACCACACAATTGCACTCATCTCACACGCTAGTAAAGTCATGCTCAAAATTCTCCAAGCCAGGCTTCAGCAATATGTGAACCGTGAACTCCCAGATGTCAAGCAGGTTTTAGAAAAGGCAGAGGCACCAGAGATCAAATTGCCAACATCCGCTGGATCATGGAGAAAGCAAGAGAGTTCCAGAAAAACATCTATTTCTGCTTCATTGACTATGCCAAAGCCTTTGACTGTGTGGATCACAATAAACTGTGGAAGATTCTGAAAGAGATGGGAATACCAGACCACCTGACCTACCTCTTGAGAAACCTGTATGCAGGTCAGGAAGCAACAGTCAGAACTGGACGTGGAACAACAGACTGGTTCCAAATAGGAAAAGGAGTACGTCAAGGCTGTATATTGTCACCTTGCTTATTTAACTTATATGCAGAGTACATCACAAGGAACGCTGGGCTGGAAGAAGCACAAGCTGGAATCAAGATTGCCGGGAGAAATATCAATAACCTCAGATATGCAGATGACACTACCCTTATGGCAGAAAGTGAAGAGGAACTCAAAAGCCTCTTGATGAAAGTGAAAGAGGAGAGTGAAAAGGTTGGCATGAAGCTCAACATTCAGAAAACAAAGATCATGGCATCCGGTCCCATCACTTCATGGGAAATAGATGGAAAAACAGTGGAAACAGTGTCAGACTTTATTTTTGGGGGGCTCCAAAATCACTGCAGATGCTTATTGCAGCCATGAAATTAAAAGACGCTTACTCCTTGGAAGTAAAGTTATGACCAAACTTGACAGTATATTAAAAAGCAGAGACATTACTTTGCCAACAAAGGTCCGTCTAGTCAAGGCTATGGTTTTTCCCGTGGTCATGTATGGATGTGAGAGTTGGACTGTGAAGAAAGCTGATCGTTGAAGAATTGATGCTTTTGAACTGTGGTGTTGGAGAAGACTCTTGAGAGTCCCTTGTACTGCAAGGAGATCCAACCAGTCCATTCTAAGGGAGATCAATCCTGGGTGTTCATTGGATGGACTGATGCTAAAGCTGAAACTGCAATACTTTGGCCACCTCATGCGACGAGTTGACTCACTGGAAAAGACTCTGATGCTAGGAAAGGTTGGGGGCGGGAGGAGAAGGGGACGACAGAGAATGAGATGGCTGGATGGCATCACTGACTCTGTGGACATGAGTTTGAGTGAGCTCCGGGAGTTGGTGATGGACAGGGAGACTTGGTGTGCTGTGATTCATGGGGTCGCAGAGAGTCGGACACGACTGAGTGACTGAACTGAACTGAACTGAACTGAGTCACATGTGACCTCTAAGAGCTCGAAATATAACAAATGCAAGTGAGAAATTTTCCATTGAATTGAAATGTGCTACAGTTGTGAAAGAGAAACTGATTTCACAGAAGACATAAAAATGTAAACCATTCTTGATAATTATTTTTAAATTGATTACATGTTAAAATAATATTTTGAATATATTAAGTTAAATGCAATATATTAAATAATTGTACTTCTATATTTTTACATGTGGCTGCTAGGGCGTTTAAAGTTATATATGTGTCTAGCATTATATTTCTCTTGAAATAATTATTCTAAGACAAATAATTAAAGGGATAATTTACAAATAAATGGAAGAAGATATGAGAATCATGAATTTCTAACTTGGTTTTATTGAGAACAAGACATGTCCGACTAACATTTCTTTCCTTCTCATGGTAACTGGATCAATAAATCAGGGGAATGAAGAGTCCTTCAATAAGGAATCTGAATTTTAAAAAAAAATATTTATATTTGACTGTGTCAGGTCTTAGTTGCATTGTGAGGGATCTTTCGTTGTAGTGCACAGACTCTAGTTGCAGTGCACACGGGCTTAGTTGCCCACAGCTCGTGGGATGTTAGTTCCCTGACCAGGAATCGAACCCAAAACCCCTGCATTGGCAGGCAGATGCTTAACCACTAGGCCACGAGGGGAGTCCCTGAACTTAACCTGGGGACTTCAGGGAAATCTCTCTCTGTGGTACAGGATGCGAATTCTTCAAGCTGGGCCACAGTCCTGGCAGTGCTCTGGCTGCATGACAATGCTAAGGACATGGATTGTGAGTGGGAGCTTCTGGAAAGGAAGGCAGTGGCCTGGATTCACATCCACGCAGGTAGGAACCCAGTCCTAAGACCCCATCTTCCCCCGTGTTTAGGAAGCTAGCCATCATCCCAGGCATTGAGCCTCCAAGCCTGATAGAGGGTTACCAAGATAGGGTCCCCATATTTCCCTTCCTGCCCATCCTGGTTCCGACCTTTCCTGATGCCCCAGCTGGTTGGATGAGGGTGCGATCTGAAATTGGAGGCGTGGAGGAGGTGGCTGTAGAGGGAAGGGGACATGGGTGGGGAGTGTGAGCTGTGAGAAGGACGTGAAGTGAAAATGTGCTGTTCTGAGTGTAGGACTGGATGTGGAGCCCTTATTCCTTGGGTATGTATCGTTTCACTGCTGCTGAATGTTTCTGGGGCTGGAGAAGATTAAAGGGCGCCTGGGCAGTAGGGAGAAAAAAGTCAGGGGTATTGAAGACAGCTAAGTAGGCCTCAGGGAAGATGCTGAAGAGTTTAGGGGAGCCTGGGAGGAGAGCCTGTCCTTTCATCGCTGTCCCTCAGACTTCATTTTTGTTTCCTCCTTCTACCAGGGTCCGTCAGGCATGAGCTTGTGAAAGCTGCAATTGCTTTCATTAAATCTTCTGTGGATCCTGCCATCTTTGGCCCCTGAAGAGACCGTCCAGAAGAACAAGTGCCTCTGCTATGCTACAGTCCTGCCTTCACCCTCCCTTCTGCGCTGATGTTTCTGGAGTTTACACCTATCCTGTCAGCTTCTTATCATACGAGCAGTGGGCGCCCACACCCTCTTGCCTCTCAGTGCCAGGTTCTCTTCGAATGTGCTTTTCCTTCCCCAGCTCGTACTCTCCGCTGTCACGGGTCCCAGAATCTGTTCCCTTTCTTGGAGGAATTCAAAGGCTTCCCAGGCTATAATTTTCCTCCTCAATTTTCCAGAATGACCACATGGAACACAGGTGATGTGGACTCCAGACTAAAGATTGTAGCATTGATGTTCAGGGAATGCTTGAATTAGAGAATTCTCTGCACATTTTTTCTGTTTATTTTTGTTCTTAGGTACTTATCAGGACCAGATTGGTGAACTATGCAGTTTTCTATTTTTAGACAGGAAGAAGAGTTGGAGGGGAGGTAGAAAGCCAACACTGGGATGAATATAAGCTTAAGATCACAAAGAGGGAGACTCAGGGGTCCACTGTGAGGTCTTGCAGTTGGGGAGCTTCTTTCTTTAAAATTTTTTTTTTTATTTGAAGGATAATTGCTTTACAGTGGTGTGTTGGTTTTTGCCATACAACAACGTGAATCAGCCATAAGTATACATATGGCCCCTCCTTCTTGAACCTCCCTTCCACCCTCCACCCCATCCACCCCTCTAGCTTATCCCAGAGTACTGGGGTGAGCTGCGTGCATTATACAGCAACTTCCCACTAGCTATTGGTTTCACATATTGTAATATGTATGTTTCAACACTATCCCAGTTCATCCCACCCTTTATTTCTTGGGGGCTTTCTTGATTGATCCTGCTTGGGCTTTGCTTGCCTCTGCTACATGCCTTTCCTCCTACTGCCTTGGTGACTTGGGTTGAGTTATGTCTGATAGAGACCTGTTTTTCCTTAATCCTTAAACATCTTAGTAAGAAAGCACTATCCTAGTCTGAACTCATGAGGCTTCTAAGTCCACATCTGACCTCATATAATATAGGAAAAGACAAGTTGAAGGGCAATTTCCCCTGAAACCTCAATCTAGACCACTCACCCCATGAGGAAGAAAGAAGCTCCTCGTGTTTCTGAAACTTATTTCCCATATATTCTATACTGGTGGAAAAGACCCTTTTTGATGTGCTGCCTCCTAAAATGCTATCATACCAATATTAAAATGGCCATCTCTACACTGCACTTTGTTGTATTTGGTTTTTATTTATCGTTACTCACTGAACCTGCATCAGTTTTTATTATCCCTTGTTTTTTCCAGCCAGCTTTTCTGGTGCCTCTACTGTTCATGGTGTGTTCTTTCCTCCTATCTTCTGTTGTAGGCTGGTTTCCTGTCATTTTTTAAATGAGATATATGTATATATATATATTTATTTTTTTGTTTTTGGTTGCATTGGGTCTTAGTTGTGGTATGCAGGTCTTTACTGTGTCATGTGTAATCTTTGTTGCAGCACATGGACTTTCTAGTTGTATGTGGGCTCAGTTGCCTTGAGGCATATGGGATCTTAGTTCTCTGACCAGGGACTGAACCTGCATCCCCTGCACCACAAGTGGATTCCTAACCACTGGACCACCAGGGAAGTCCCTGGCTTCCTATCTTATATGAAGCCAGTAAAGAGCACTGGCCAGAAAACCACTGTTGGAATCCTGACCATACATTTAATTACTCATGTGAGGAGAGATAAATGATTTTACCTTCAGGATCTTAGAATTCCCATCCTACAACTAAGGGATTAAACTAGAATTCTATTATTACTTTCATCTTGAATATTCAGGCATTCTGAGCAAGACCACAATATCTGTTCACTTAGGTGGAGAATGGCCCAGAGCTGAGTCCTGTTTGGTTCTTGCATGAACTGGCATTGGGAAGATTTGCCCGACTTGCACAGTGGTGACTCACCTCCCAGGACTTTCTTCCCAGTTTACTACAGCTGAGTGCAACCCATGCAATATGGCCCTGACATCACCGAGAAGCTTACTAGGGATGCAGAATTTTAGGCAACCCCAGAAACTACAGTATCAAAATCTGCATTTTCACAAGCTCACCAGGTGATTTGTACACACATTGAACTTAGAGAAATGAGGGCTTAGTCTTTCATAAAATAGGCTTGCATTCAAGTTTGTCATCTAGATCAGAGGTCCCCCAACTTTTGGGCACCAGGGACCAGTTTTGTGGAAGAATTTCCATGGACCTGGGGTGATGGGGACAGGGATAGTTGGTTTCAGGATAATTCAAGTACATTTATTGTGCACTTTATTTCTATTATTATTATATCAGCTCTACCTCAGATCATCAAGCATTAGATCCCAGAAGCTGGAGACTCCGGATCTAGATAGTCCCTATCAATGTAATGACAGAAAAGACAGGTTCTTAAGGACCATGACACTTGCACAATTACCCTCTTCCACAAAATGACAGTCCTTTACATTTATCGTGCAGGACGTTGGCTATTCCATTCATTGTTCATCTCTCCTTTGCTCAACCTCAGCTTCCAGATTTGAGACTTAAGAACTTCTAAAACAAACAAACAAAAAAAACCAGGAGATGGAAATAGCAACCCACTCCAGTATTCTTGTCTGAAAGATCCCATGGATAGAGGAGCCTGGTGGACTATAGTCCATGGGGTTGCAAAGAGTCAGCCAGGACTGAGCAGCTAAGCAAAAAACAAAAAACAAAGGACAATCTTACTTATGTCTTCTTTAAATTGAAGAATCAACTCCCATTTTAAAGTATAAACTATAAACTCCCACGCTTTTATTTTTCTAGTTGTGCTCTTGTGTTGTAGAATGTTGTACCAACTATAAATTCCTCAGATCTAAACAAGTGTCTGTCTTCAGAACCAACAAAGATATTTTTATCACCTGCACTGAAGCCCACTTTCAAGGCTGGTGCTTCATGTTTTAGAAAAATATCAAGCACCATCTGTGCTGTCAGGAACCGATGATCTGGGCAAGGAGCCCGGGAAGGAAGCTGCTCTCATATTGGTTTTCCTTGCCCTGTTCCTGTGGTTGCTTCCTGGCTGCAGCAGACTTGGCCAGAAGGAAGGCAGATAACAAGGCCTC
The DNA here is from genome assembly GCF_049115385.1 of Moschus berezovskii. Classification (NCBI taxonomy): domain Eukaryota; kingdom Metazoa; phylum Chordata; class Mammalia; order Artiodactyla; family Moschidae; genus Moschus; species Moschus berezovskii. Next base: position 22,101,547 of record NC_142484.1, on the reverse strand, counting down.
AAGTTTCTCCCACTCAGACTGAGCCCAGTGCCTTCAGGGCAGGGTACGCTGTTCTACAGAGACTTATTAGTAAACCCATTGCTATTTTCACCAAGGGCTTCCCTGGTGGCTCAGATGGTAAAGAATCCTCCTGCCAATGCAGGAGACCTGGGATGGATCCCTGAGTTGGGAAGATCCTCTTGGAGAAGGAAATGGCAATCCACTCCAGTATTCTTCCCTGGAAAATCCCATGGACAGAGGAGCCTGGTGGGCTGCAGTTCATGGGTTCACAAGGAGCTGGACATGACTGAAGTGACTTAGCATGTGGCATGTTTTCCTCAAGCCTAATACAGACATGTTGGAGATTATTTAGCATCTGCTGTTTCTCTCCCAACTCAGCCATTGCTCCCTTAAAATCAGTCCATCTGCTTGAAGTACCTGGTTGACAAGAAGAAAAGCTCCATGCAATGCCCCATATATTGTTTTTCCTTTCAGTTCTATCAGTTTTTACCTCATGCATTTTGATGTTCTCTTCTTAGGCACAGGCACATTTTGGATTTTATCATGATGTAATATGCACCCTTTATCATTATGTAATGATGTACATTATGTACATAATGATACATAATGATTATGTTGTAATATCACCTTTATCTCTGATTATTTTCCTTTTTCTGAAATCTGCTTTGTCTAAAATGAATATAGTTAGTCCAGCTTTCTTTTGACTAGTGTTAGCCTGATATATAACTTTCTCTATTCCTTTACTTTTAACATAAGTCTTTATAATTAAATTGGGTTTCTAGTGGTACACACACACACACACACACACGCACACTTTTTTTTGGCCACACTGTATGGCATGCAGGATCTTAGTATCCCAACTAGGGATTGAACCTGTGCCCTCGGCATTAGGAGCATGGAGTCTTAACCACTGGTAACCCACTCCAGCATTCTTGCCTGGAAAATCCCATGGACGGAGGAGCCTGGTAGGCTACAGTCCATGGGGTCGCAAAGAGTCAACAAGACTGAGTAACTTCACTTCACTTGTGTTTTTAGCTATTCTGACCATCTTTGAGTTTTAGTTAGCACATTTTGTAATCAGTGATATAATTGGCTTAATATTTACTAAGATTGCTTTCTATTTCTTACATCTGTTTTTAAACATTTTCCCTCTTCTTTTGGTTTTAATTAAGCATTATATGTGATTTCATTTTATCTCCACTCTCAACATATCAATTATATTTCTTTATATGTATTTTTTAGTTGTTTCCCTAGAATTTGCAATATATATTTAAAATGAATCAGGTCCACCGTCAAATAACACTATCTTACTTTACATGTAGTTCAGATATTTTGATGAGTTAGAGAGTTTTCATAATTCCTTCATCCCATTCATTGTGACATTGTTGTTCATTTCTTTCATCCATATATTATAATTATCCAATGTATTAGTATTACTTTAAAAAGTTATCCTTTAGATTAAGAAAAATAAACGATTTAGTTCACTTTTATTTATTCCTTCTCTGACACTCTTCATGTAGATTTGAGTTTCTGACCTATATTATTTTCCTTCTTTCTGAAGAATTCCTTTCAACATTTCTTGCAGAATAGTTCTCCTGGAAATAGATTTCCTCAGATTTTGTTTGTCTGAGAGTATTTATTTCTCCTTCACTTTTTTTTCAGTTTTATTTATTTACTTACTTTACAATATTGTATTGGTTTTCCAATACATCAACATGAATCAGGATAATTTTATTGGCTATAGAATTCAATATGCTGTGCTTGACTATTTCAGCACTTTAAACATTTCACTCCACTTTTTCCTTGGTTGTATAAATTTTGGCAAGAAATGTGTTGTAATTCTTATCCTTTTTCCTTAGTGGATAAAGTGTTTTGCTTGACTCTGACTTTTTTCAAGATTTTCTGTTTTTATTTTTTGTAGCGTTTTATTTACTAAGTTAGAGATAGCTGTGGGAGAAGCTTGGAATGGAAGAAAAAGAGTGCCTCTTTGGTTACAGTGAGTTTGAGATGTCTAACATCCAGACCCCTATATGGAGATATTGAGTAACAAGTCTAGAATTCAGGGGGGGGGGGCGGAAATCTGGGCTAGAAATATAATTTTGTGAGTGAAGACAGGATTTAATATTGTTAGAATGAATGAGAACAAAATGGGAATGAATATAAACATAAAAAGCTTAGCAATTGAACCCTGAATATATATAGTTACACACACACATATATAAATATATGTGACACAAAGATGCATCTCTCTATACATTTTTTTTTTCTTTTGTAAGGGTGCTGCACTGTATCTTTCAGGATAGCTGTTGTTACTAAAAGTTTTGTTCTTTCTGAACCATGACCTACTTGTCTGCTTGTGCTATGGAAACTGGATACTGTATTTTGCTTGACAGACTGGGCTATATCTCAAACCTGCTAGATCAGTCATCTTTCTGCTAGTACCTGGTCTGCTCCATCACACACAGGGGCTGTTTCAGTACTGTAGCCTGCTGAGGGTACCTGAACCATATCCCAGCAGTTGACCGGCTCTCATCATGGGAGTGGGGACCACAAAGAAATGAGAGGAATCGCTTAGGAACTGGTAATAACTAAGGACAGCAAACCACTCAAGAGAGTTTCCTGGGATTCAGGTCCCGGATATTTCTGTCATAGCCATCTCTCCCCAACAAAAATGCAGAAAGTATGTTTCATTCCTATATTTATTAACTAAATTCCTCCATTAACTGGGTTCCACCTCTTCCACAGAAACCATTAAATTTTTGGGAAGCCCAGTAAAGCAATGGAATACTTTCTTACCAGAAGGAAAAAAAAAAAAAAATGGAAGGGGCAAACAGATTAAGAAATTTATTACCCAGTAAGTAGCCATATCTGACTCTTCCGTTGTGGCTCACAGTCCATTTTGTCACTGCTGAGTTTTTTTAGATGAAAGGAGAAACTTTCACTTGGTTACTCATGCCAGACCCCAGCCCTACCAACAAATAATAAAGCACCTGTCACTGGACTGAGAATGCCAGGACTTAGCCCTGCTATTTATAATCAGAAAGTTCTGCTGAATGATTAGCTGAGAAATCAGTTGTTGCAAGAATGTGCTAGTGACTTACTTGAATTTCGGTGTAGAGGAAAAAAGGCATTAAATAAGGCAGGGCATTTTTTTCTGATTAAAACAAGAGTGATCCAAATAAGATAAATTTCCTACAAATAAATTGTAGCAAGACAGCTCCCTTGAGAAATACCTACTGAAATTTCTGAGACTCGATTCCTATGAAACAAGACATATTCTGAACAAGTTCTCGTCTCTTTCTCTCTCTCATATAATCTTGCCATGGAATACACGATAAAAATGATAATAAGGCATACACTAAGGGCATACACAACACTTCTCCAAAACCCTCAAGTGAATCTATTAATAATTCTCTCACACAGGGCCAGCGGCTTTCTGTTTGGGGTCATTTTGGGAAGCAGTGATGATGTAGTGAAAGGGCTAAGCTTGGAGATGACTGTGTTCTGCTGTCTAACTTTAGGAAGGTCACAGTTGCTCTGAGTCCAATGGCTTTATTTGTAAAATGCAGTTAATAAGAACTACCTTACATAGTTATTGAGAAAATTAACTTTAAAAATGTGAAATTTAATTGAAAAAACTCACCCACCACAAATGTAAGGTGATATTAGTTATGAAAATCAGAATTGTTGTTGTTCGGTCGTTCAGTCCTGTTCAACTCTCTGTGACCCCATGGACTGGAGCACGCCAGGAGATGGTAATGTCCTTCACCATCTCCCAGAGCTTGTTTAAGCTCATGCCCATTGAGTTGGTGATGCTATCCAACCATCTCATCCTCTATCATCCCCTTCTCCTCCTGCCTTCAATCTTTCCCAGCATCAGGGTCTTTTCTAATGAGTCAGCTCTTTGCATCAGGTGGCCACAGTACTGGTGCTTCAACAGCATCAGTCCTTCCAATGAATATTCAGGACTGATTTCCTTTAGGATTGAATTATTTTTTTTCTTTATAACTCAAAGGGAAGAGTCATATCATTCTGGATCCATTAATTGACTTGATTACATTAAGTAAGTTGCTTAAACTCTTTGAGACTAAATTTTCAACTAGAAATGAGGGAAATAATATTGCCTACTTAATGGAGAGCACTCAGCAGAATTCTGGCATATAGGAAATGCACAATAAACATTAGTTATTATTAAAACTGTAGTATATTCACAAAGGAACTAAAGAGCCTCAATGAGGGTGAGAGGAGAGTGAAAAGCTGGCTTAAAACTCAACATTCAGAAAACTAAGATCAGGGCCTCCAGTCTTCATCACAAATAGAAGGGGAAAAGTTTGGAGCAGTGACAGATTTTCTTTTCTCAGTGTGTGGAAGCTCCAAAATCATTGCTGGTGACTGCAGCCATGAAATTATTGATTCTTGGAAGGAAAGCTATGGCAAACCTAGACAGCATATTAAAAATCAGAGACATTATTTTGCTGATAAAAGTCCATATAGTCAAAGCTATGGTCTTCCCAGTAGTCATACATGGATGTAAGAGTTGGATCATAAAGAAGGCTGAGTTCCAAAGAATTGATGATATTGAACTGTGGTGCTGGAGAAGACTCTTCAGAGTCCCTTGGACAGCAAGGAATTCAAACCAGTCCTTCCTAAACAAAATCAACTCTGAGTATTCATTGGAAGGACGGATTCTGAAATTGAAGCTCCAATACTTTGGCTACTGATGTGAAGAGTTGACTCATTGGAAAAGACCCTGATGCTGGGAAAGACTGAAGACAAGAGAATAGGGTGGCAGAGGATGAGATGGTTAGATAACATCACCAATTCAATGGACGTAAACTTTCCAGTATAAATAAAATAATTCCAAAATTAGTAAGAACTTGAGCTCAAGTTATTCATTCAAATTGAGAAAAGACTTAATGGCATACCTGAAAGATGACTTATTTTACATTTTTCTTCGGTATTTCCAGACAAAGAGATAACTATATCATAAGGATTATTTTCTTCATTGATGTATAATTTCTAATAATTAAACTTTCTGCATTGAAAATAAATCTTTCTACCAGATATGCCCATGATTCCTGAATCATCACATGGAAGAGTGCATACAAAGTTTATCTATCAGCCCTGGAAGCCTTTGAAAAATCACATTGTATCTCTGCGTACAAAATTCAAATCTCTGGACTTCATCATGGCGTTGAGCTTAAAAACATCGGCTTTAAAATTACAGTCTCAGTGCGGTCAGTTCCTAGTTGTATGATCAGCTATTTAATCTGCTTTTCAGTTTCTTTGTTATATGGTTTCTTTGGGAGATTAAATGTAATAATAAATTTTAAGAATTAGCCTAACAACACTTAGAATGTGTCAGAGTGTCCATGATGGCTCAGACAGTAAATTTGCCTGTCAATGCAGGAGACCCTGGGTTCAATCCCTAGGTCAGGAAGACCTCCTGGAGAAGGAAATGGCAGCCCACTCCAGTCTTCTTGCCTGGAGAATCCCATGCACAGAGGAGCCTGGCAGGCTACAGTTTTTGGGGTTGCAAAGAGTCAGACATGACTGAGCAACTGACACTTTAACTTTTCTTTAGCATGTGGCAAATGCTTACTGTGAATTTTTAACTGAACACTAGCTATTTAGTCAATCATTTTTTTTTTGGAGAAGGTTTGCACCCAACCCCTTTATTTACACTGATCACCCTCCTATGAATGTATATTTTGTCTTTAGGAGTATTGACCTGAAGGACAAATAATGATAGTAGATATAAAGCAAATAATAACTGATGAAGTTTCTACCTGGAAGAGTTATGTTTATTAGAGATAACTGCGTAGTTGCATGGATTTATAGATAATTTCAAAAACAGTAGACAAAGGATATCACAGGGAAAAGTTTGAAGGTGTAGAAGACAACCAAAAAAGAGGTAGCACTGCAGGTGATCTAAGGTTAGAATTGGAACTCTTGCTACCATGCAAATACTCTTGGAGGAACACAGATATTTCCCACTTCAGAGCATTGCTTTCTGATGATAACACTACTATTATTTCATAGCTGGATGATGAATAAGATCAACAAACTAATTGCTCCCTCAGAGCTATCACTCCTTCCCAAATAGAGCTTCAGGGGATCTGAATCAACTTCCAAGGAAGCACTCCTGGAAGCAGGAGTGTGTACAGGTCTCGAATGCACAAACCCTAAGAGACTCAACTCTTTATAAGTAGGAGAATTAAAGTGTGTTTGGCTGGAGCACTCTGTTCTCTGCTCAGAGGCAGTAAACATGAGGTCCTGTTATAACACTGGAAAATGTGACTCCATTCTCAGGTGGACTATGTGAGTGTTTCAACCTCTGCCCATGCCCATATCTTATCATTAACTTTTGCTGCCCCCGCTCCGCCACACACTTGGGGGCCACACAAAGGGACCTTCCTGGTCCTTGAGGCTTCTTTATCCTGAAATGGACTTTAAAAATCAAACAGTATTATAGAACCATAGGTTATTGTAGTTATTTGGTATTCTACTTGCTCCTATTATTTCTTTTACTTAATATTCCAAAATCACCTTAGGACTTAGTATTTCTAAGTCCACTCAGAAAATGTTAAAAGGACTAGAAGAACCAGAGCAACATCTCCTGATAGAGTTGGGGACATTGTACCTCCCAAGTCTGGAAGGATGCAACCTGAAGAGGATGTGATGTAAGTCTATTTAATAATATCATTTCATAAAACATATATCTGCAAATAATTTTAGAATGCCAACATTGAAAAAGGTATTTAAAGACATATTTAAGAAACATAAAAATATACTCTTTGTTAGGATTTATGTTTTTCCCAGATACTTTCATAGAAATTTCACTAACTTTACTATGACACCAGAGTATCTTTGTTGTTGATGTTTTTGCTAAGGTAATTATTATTATTTTCATTTTGGGTATGACAAAACTATGTCTATGGAAGATATTGCATAAATTGCTTGAACTACTATAGCTAATAAGTGGCAAAGCCAGAATTAAAATTAAATGTTCTGATTCTTAACACAATTTTTTCCTGATTATTTTTCAGAGGGTAATGCATAGTGGGAGTTTGCTTCTCAAAGATACTGTGAGATTTCAAAATATAAATGTGGTTGAAAAAAGAGAATCCATGAATTAAACAACTGTAAAGTGGTTTCTAACTAGACCTGAAAATGATTTGAATGTATCTCAAAACTTCTGATCTTGTCATAAACAACCATCAGCCTCTCAAGACATTTCTTCCAAGAGATGGATAGACTGGCTATAAAATAGCGTTTTCTTAATATATGATATTTTTAATGTAGAACCTGCCATTCATAGGAAGGCGGGTTGTTGCTTGTTAAAAACACAGCCAATGTGCTCATCCGCAAAAGGTTTAATAATTAGGTATTGGTGTTCAGATTTAAATGTTCCCGATTCCTTTTCAAGGTCTGACTTCATCATAGCTGTGAGGAATGCCTCAGTGGTGACTGAGTTTATTCTGCTGGGCATCCCGCACACAGAGGACCTGGAGACCATGCTCTTTGTCCTGTTTCTGACCTTCTACATCTTCACCCTTATAGGGAACCTGCTCATCCTACTGGCAATTGTCTCTTCTTCTCAGCTGCACACTCCCATGTACTTCTTCCTGTGTAAACTGTCTGTGTGTGACATATTTTTTCCCTCTGTGAGTTCCCCCAAGATGCTCTTCTACCTCGCAGGGAACAGCCGAGCCATCTCCTATGCAGGTTGCGTGTCCCAGCTCTTCTTCTACCACTTCCTGGGTTGTACCGAGTGTTTCCTGTACACAGTAATGGCCTATGACCGCTTTGTTGCCATATGTTACCCTCTGCGCTACACAATAATCATGAGTCACAGAGCATGTGCCATCCTGGCCATGGGCACCTCATTTTTTGGCTGTATTCAGGCCACCTTTCTAACTACGCTCACCTTCCAGTTGCCCTACTGTGGCCCCAATGAGGTGGACTATTTCTTCTGCGATATCCCAGTCATGTTGAAGCTGGCTTGTGCAGACACCTCGGCCCTGGAGATGGTGGGGTTCATCAGTGTGGGCCTCATGCCCCTCAGTTGTTTCCTTCTCATCCTCACCTCCTACAGCCGCATTGTCTTCTCCATCCTGCAGATCCGCTCTGCAGACGGCCGGAAGCGCGCCTTCTCCACCTGCAGCGCCCACCTCACTGCCATCCTGCTTTTCTACATGCCAGTGGTCCTCATCTACCTAAGGCCAACCCCAAGCCCCTGGATGGATGCAACTGTTCAGATCCTGAATAACCTGGTTACCCCCATGCTCAACCCCCTGATCTACAGCCTCAGGAATAAGGAGGTGAAGTCATCTCTGAGGAAGGTCCTATATCAGCTGAACTTCCGTCCTGAGCAGAGGTAGAGAAATTAGTAGTGCTGTTTCAACTGCACTTCATAGTTTATGGAATATTACTGTACAATAATATTCACAAACATCTTTGAGAGGACAGATACTATTATGATTACATCCATTTTTCGATGTAGGGACTAAGACTGGAAGAGATAAAATGGCTTGTTAAGGACACATAGGGCTTCCAGGTGGCAGTAGTGGTAAAGAACCTGCCAGTCAATACAGGAGGTATATCCTTGGGTCAGGAAGATCCCCTGAAGGAGGGCATGGCAACCCACTCAAGCATTCTTGCCTGGAGAATCCCATGGACAGAGGAGCCTGGTGGGTTAGTCCATGGGATCATAAAGAGTTGGGCAAACTGAAGCGACTTAGCAGGCATGTATGCATGTATGGAGAACATGTCCATGTAAGGAGGCATGTCCTTGCATGTATGCAAGGACACATAAGGAGTGAATGGCAGAAAGAAGACTCGAGGGCTGGTTTTCTGACCCTGGGATGACTGTGTTAGCATGCTGCTGCTAAGGGAAGGAGGGAGATCACCTTTTGCTTCTTCAGCTTCTTAAGATCTATTTCCATGTCCTGGCTATTATAAATAGTGCTGCAATGAACATTGGGGTACACGTGTCTCTTTCAATTCTGGTTTCTTTGCTGTGTAGGCCCAGCAGTGGGATTGCTGGGTTGTATGGCAGTTCAGAAGGAAATGGCAACACACTCCAGTACTCTTGCCTGTAAAATCCCATGGATGGAGGAGCCTGATAGGCTGCAGTCCATGGGGTCACAAAGAGTCGGACACGACTGAGCGACTTCATTTTCACTTTCATGCACTGGGGAAGGAAATGGCAACCCACTCTGGTGATGTTGCCTGGAGAATCCCAGGGACGGTGGAGCCTGGTGGGCTGCCATCTATGGGGTCACACAGAGTCGGACACGACTGAAGCGACTTAGCAGCAGCAGTAGCAGCATGGCAGTTCTATTTCCAGTTTTTTAAGGAATCTCCACACTGTTCTCCATAGTGGCTGTACTAGTTTGCATTCCCACCAACAGTGTAAGAGGGTTCCCTTTTCTCCACACCCTTTCCAGCATTTATTTCTTGTAGACTTTTGGATAGCAGCCATTCTGACTGGCATGAAATGGTACCTCATTGTGGTTTTCATTTGCATTTCTCTGATTATGAGTGAAGTTGAGCATCTTTTCATGTGTTTGTTAGCCATCTGTATGTCTTCTTTGGAGAAATGTCTGTTTAGTTCTTTGGCCCATTTTTTGATTGGGTCGTTTATTTTTTTGGAATTGAGCTGCAGGAGTTGCTTGCATATTTTGGAGATTAATTCTTTGTCAGTTGCTTCATTTGCTATTATTTTCTCCTATTCTGAAGTCTGTCTTTTCACCTTGCTTAGAGTTTCCTTTGCTGTGCAGAAGCTTTTAATTTTAATTAGGTCCCATTTGTTTACTTTTGCTTTTATTTCCAGTATTCTGGGATGTGGGTCATGGAGGATCCTGCTGTGATTTATGTCGGAGAGTGTTTTGTCTATGTTCTCCTCTAGGAGTTTTATAGTTTCTGGTCTTACATTTAGATCTTTAATCCATTTTGAGTTTATTTTTGTGTATGGTGTTAGGGAGTGTTCTAGTTTCATTCTTTTACAAGTGTTTGACCAGTTTTCACAGCACCACTTGTTAAAGAGATTGTTTTTTCTCCATTGAATATTCTTCCCTCCCTTGTCAAAGATAAGGTGTCCATAAGTGCGTGGATTTATCTCTGGGCTTTCTATTTTGTTCCATTGATCTATATTTCTGTCTTTATGTCAGTACCATGCTGTCTTGATGACTGTGGCTTTGTAGTAGAGCCTGAAGTCTGGCAGGTTGATTCCCTCAGTTCCATTCTTCTTTCTCAAGATTGTTTTGGCTATTTGAGGTTTTTGTATTTCCATACAAATTTTGAAATTATTTGTTCTAGCCCTGTGAAAAATACCATTGGTAGCTTGATAGGGATTGCATTGAACCTATAAATTACTTTGGGTAATATACTAATTTTCACAATATTTATTCTTCCAATCCACAAACACAGTATATTTTTCCATCTATTAGTGTCCTTATTTATTTCTTTCACCAATGTTTTATACTTTGCTATATATAGGTGTTTTGTTTCTTTAGGTAGGTATAATGTTCATCGCAGCACTGTTTATAATAGCCAGGACATGGAAGCAACCTAGATGTCCATCTGTAGATGAATAGATAAGAAAGCTGTGGTACATACACACAATGGAGTATTACTCAGCAATTAAAAAGAATATATTTGAATCAGATCTAATGAGGTGGATGAAACTGGAGCCTATTATACAGAGTGAAGTAAGCCTGAAAAAAAAAACACCAATACAGTATACTAATGCATATATATGGAATTTAGAAAGATGGTAATGATAACCCTTTATACGAGACAGCAAAAGAGACACAGATGTATAGAACAGTCTTTTGGACTCTGTGGGAGGGGCGAGGGTGGGATGATTTGAGAGAATGGCATTGAAACATGTATATTATCATATGTGAAATGAATCACTAGTTCGATTCATGATACAGGATGCTCTGGGCTGGTGCACTGGGATGACCCAGAGGGATGATATGGGGATGGAGGTGGGGGGGGGGGTTCAAGATGGGGAACACATGTACTCCCGGGGCGGATTCATGTCACTATATGGCAAAACCAATACAATACTGTAAAGTAATTAGCCTCCAATTAAAATAAATAAATAAATGAAAAAAGAAAAATAGATTTCCTTCATTGTCTTGTATCCCCTCCTCCTCTTCTTTCCCCCTTTGCCCTGGGGCTTTTTCATCTTGGCTGCTGTGTTTGATTCCTCCAGTGCCTTCATTGAATGAATAAGTCCTCATTTTATTGGTCTAGGAGTTGTTGAAAAAAAGAGAGACTTCATCCTCAAGGTTACAAGTGTAGTGTACAGTGTTAGTTACTCAGTTGTGTCAGATTCTTTGTGACCCCATGGACTATAGCTCACCAAACTCTGTCTGTGAAATTCTCCAGACAAGAATACTGGAGTGGGTAGCCATTCCCTTCTCCAGGGGATCTTCCTGAGTCAGGAATTGAACCCAGGTTTCCTACACTGTAGGTGGATTCTTTACCATCTGCGCTACCAGGGAAGCCCAAGTAGCACCCAGAAAATCATAGCGCAAAGAGAAGGACATGAGGCTGGGACCTGAGGCGGGTCTCTCACGAGTGAGGCAGAGGGACTAGTGTACTTTTCATCTACAAGCCCTGTCTGCTGGGCTCAGCTGGGAAGCAGTCCTGACGGAATGTGCAGCATGTGGAGGGGAATGGGGGAAGGGCAGATGGGGAGAACCCACAGAGCCGCGACTGCGCCGTGATGCTGTTTCAGAAAATCTGGACTTGGCTTTGAATTTCTCAGCACAGCCAGGAGGCAATGTGGCATCCTAGATGTCATTATTTTGTACCTTTGACTTCTCTGTGTATGGAAAGAATTTGAGTTTGGTCCCCATGCCTACATTCCTTTTTGCTTTGGTTGAAATATGGGAAGGTTGAAAAATGTGCTATTTTAATACAGTTTGTTTTCACAGCTGAACTCATTGAGCATTACTATCACACTTGGGTAGTCTAGTGACTATGAAGTTTATTCTAACAGAGACATTGAGATGGAAGGACACTGGAAAAAGAGTGATGGATTAGAAGGGGGCAGAGACAGAGACCAGTCTTTATTCCTGTCTTTTTACTTCTCAAAGTCAGAGAGCAGCCATGAAAACTTCCAGACCAGATCAGCACTGTTGTGTCTGTACCTCCAGGGACTGGTATGAGCTAGGTATCACTCCCAGAGCAGAGACAAACTCTTCTTGGTCTCTTCTCTTAAACTCTTAAAAACCTTTTTATTTTTTCTTTGTTGCTCAGTAAACAAGAGTCTAAAGGGGACGTTTCAAATACACTTCAAATTACTCTAAATTTAATATATCCCAAATCTTTCTAGGTGGTGCAGTAGTAAACAATCTGCCTGCCAATGCAGGAGACATAAGAGATGTGGGTTCAGTCCCTGGGTTGGGAAGATCCCTTGGAGGAGGAAGTGGCAACCCACTCCAGTATTCTTGTCTGGAAAATTCCATGGATAGTGGAGCCTGGTGGACTACAGTCCATAGGATCACAAAGAGTTGGACACGACTAAGCACACACACATAAATACACAAATCCTTCTAAGCCTCTCTGAGTCTACATGATCTCTTTCCATTCTTCAGTTTCCTGGTTGTAACAGCTCAGAGGGTCAACATAGCACAATCTGTAATAATAAAAGATGGAATCCAATTTCTTTTCATTTTCACTCATTCAGATGTCATTTGATAGATAACTCTGCTAGGAGTGGGCAAGGCAAAGATAAAGAAGACACAGTTGATCTTATATAAATGATGTCATAGTCTGCTGGAGAAAACAGACATACAATAGTTAAATTATAACTGTAGACAGAAAAAGATAAACTGAAGCTACCACCAAGAATGGGGAGACCAAGAAAATGTGATAAATGGAGATTTATAGAGCATTTATCATGTACTAAGCACTATACTAGTTTGTTTGCATTCTTATGTCATTTTATTCTCATAATGATCCTATCCGCCTGCAATGCAGGAGACCCTGGTTCAGTTCCTGGGTCGGGAAAATCCCCTGAAAAAGGGATAGGCCATCCACTCCAGTATTCTTGGGCTTCCCTAGTGGCTTAGCTGGTAAAGAATCCACCTGAAGTGTGGGAGACCTGGGTTCGATCCCTGGGTTGGGAAGCTCCCCTGGAGAAAGACAGGCTTCCCTGATAGCTCAGTTGGTAAAGAATTTGCCCGCAATGCGGGAGACCTGGGTTTGATCCCTGGGTTGGGAAGATCCCCTGGAGAAGGGAAAGGCTATCCACTTCAGTATTATGGCCTAGCGAATTCCATGGACTGTATAGTCCATGGGGTCTCAAAGAGTCAGACATGACTGAGCGACTTTCACTCACTTAGTGACCCTATGAGCTAAATACTTGTTATTACTGTATTTTTGTATTTTACCATTTAGAAATATGAGATCGAGCATGGGAAACTTGTTCAAAACCATACATGTCATGTGTACCTTGGCTGCCATTCAGCCCTATGTTTGTTTTACTCTGTTATAGACTGAATTGTGTTTCCCCCCCGGATTCACATGTTGAAGTCTTAACTGTCCCCCGCCAGACCCCATACCTTAGAATATGGCCGTAATTTGGAGATAGGAACTTTAAAGCAGTAATTAAATTAAAATGAGGCTCTTAGGGTGGACCCCAATTCAACATGACTGATGCCCTTATCAGAATGGTAATCTGCAGACACAAAGAGACACCAGGGATACAGTCAGAGGAATGTCGGCATGAGGATGAGCAAGAGGGTGGCCGTCGGCAAGTCATCAAGGACAGAGTCTGAAATGGGTCCCTTGTCCTCCCAGAAGAAACTAACCCTTCTGTCTCCTTGATCTTAGACTCATAGACTCCAGAGCTGTGAGAAAATAAATGTCTGTTGTTTATGCTACCCAGTTTGTGGTACAGTATTTTGTCCCCACAGTCCTAGAAAACTGAGACTTCCAAGCCCATATCTGTTCTAATGCCTCCCATATTTATCGGGGACCAGCCTCGATATGGCCCAGGGTATCCTCGGGATGAACGGCGTCAGCGTCACAGAGAGAGAGAGAAAGAGAGAGAGAGAGAGAGAGAGAGACAGGGGCTGATGATTCCTTGGTTTACGCTGGAAACCAATAAAACCCCAGCACAGGGTTTGTTCTGTTTACGTAGGCCGCAGGCGCCCTCTCGAATCACTTGAGGCACCCCACCAGGGCACCCCCTCGAGTGGGTCTTAGAAGCCCAGGCAGATAAGTAAACTCAGAGGGCCCAGCGCTCCAAGGATCTCAACCAGAAAAAGGAGAATAGAGAAAAGGACGGAAAAAGAGAAAGAACGACACGGGGAGACCAAGCTTCAGTGAGCAAGGCCCCAAAACTTTATTTTCCAGTGCTGCTTTTATACCCTAAGTTATGCGCATAAGAAACAGAGAAAGGGAGGTATAGAGTCACGCCAAAATCAGTCTTGATTCTTATCTGGATCAGGGCTTATTTTTGTGTGTCTCGTGATAGAAGTTTTAGGTGGTTTACATCCTCTTCTGGCCAGGGGGCCTGCTAACAGTTTATGGCCCTCTCTCCTAACAATAGGTTAGTTAACTAGTAAAAGGCTTATATTCTTTTAAGGTGACTTTCCTAAAGTCAGGTGCTAGACACATGACAAAGTTACATTCCTATAAGGCACCGGTGTAGTGAGCTACAAGAAAGGAATTGATTAACTTAAGATCTGATGTGGTTAAATCAAAGGCCACTACTTATATTCTCTATATGTGATTAATATATTTCCAAGGATACAATAGATAGAGGAAACTTTGCAGCAAGCATTGATTCAACAATGAAATCTTTTTTAGTACTATTCTAATGATTTTAACTTCTTCAACAGATTCCTGTATTTTAGAATATTAGGCTTTCTGTCCTTGCATGTCTGGGAGGCTATAAACAGTCACACTCATACTTGTAAGAGCCCGGACAAACTTGTCATGCAAGTTAGAAAGCTATCAGAGGGGCTTGGATTGGAACACTCCTATTAAGCCGAGGAGAACTTTTAAACTACAGCTCTGAATTAATGTTTTCAGAGAAAGGTGGTTGGGGGGGAAGCCCCCGTAAGTATTAGAGGACTTGGTAAGAGGCGTAAGATAGTATGGCAGTCAGACTCCGGTTTTCTTTGGGGTAGATGCTCGGGTAAGTCCAGGGGGTTCCTCGAGTCCTGATTAGCCTTTGCCCGTCAGGCCTCTTCCCCAATTGACCTTTGCCACGGGTAGGATTTCCCTCGCTGGCTCCCGGCACATATTCAGCATATTATCTGTGCTGCTGATAACAGCATGCACTTTCTATGTTCATTCCTATTAACATCACTGTTTGAGACTCAGGAGCGGTCCTTGTTTCCCAAAGGAGGTAATGGAAAGTTCCAGATAAGAAACACATTTGCAAAACTTTTCTTACCACTTACACCAAGCTGTAAGATTTCTCTAAGGGAATTACTGTGAAGAGAATTCTCTAGTTAATTAATCCCAAAGGCACTTTTATGAGATGCATCTCCTGCTCATTATGACTTTGGCTTTTATTTTTGCCCTCTAATTTTTAGTTCTCACTTATGAGCTGCATATAAGGACCAGGTGGATTAATAAAACTGGGAATTAATACTGGAAGTACAATAAGGTTTATTAAAGTTTTATGGTCTGGGTTTTCACTGCAATTAGTGTTCCGGGGAAGAACTAAGTGTGAGTGTAACATACATTTGTATATGCATGCACACACACGCACACAGTAATATACAGCCTACTTGCCGCGCACACACTCAGGCAAAATTTCATTCACCTCAGTTTTTCTAGCATTTCCAAGGTGAGACTGATTTCTTCCTAAATAATTGCCATGAAATTAAAAGACGCTTGCTCCTTGGAAGGAAAGTTATGACCAACCTTGATAGTATATTAAAAAGCAGAGACATTACTTTGCCAACCAAGGTCCGTCTAGTCAAGGCAATGGTTTTTCCCGTGGTCATGTATGGATGTGAGAGTTGGACTGTGAAGAAGGCTGATCGCCGAAGAATCGATGCTTTTGAACTGTGGTGTTGGAGAAGACTCTTGAGAGTCCCTTATACTGCAAGGAGATCCAACCAGTCCATTCTAAAGGAGATCAATCCTGGATGTTCATTGGAGGGACTGATGCTAAAGCTGAAACTGCAATACTTTGGCCACCTCATGCGACGGGTTGACTCACTGGAAAAGACTCTGATGCTGGGAAAGGTTGGGGGCGGGAGGAGAAGGGGACGACGGAGAATGAGATGGCTGGATGGCATCACCGACTCTGTGGACATGGGTTTGAGTGAACTCCGGGAGTTGGTGATGGACAGGGAGGCCTGGCGTGCTGTGATTCATGGGGTCGCGGAGAGTCGGACACGACTGAGCGACTGAACTGAACTGATTGCATTAAAATAGAGAGATTCTATGATATTACCTTTTTGTAAGAGTGACAAAAATGTCACTTTCCAGTTATGATGCAATTAAATGGTCTAGACAAAGCAGTTAAAATAATTCAGAGTTTCAAATGGCTACATATTCTGAACATGTAATCTTCTTATCTTAAATAAGCACCATTGGAATCTTTCAATCACATTCCAGGGCTCAGAACTGGCTTTGCCCAGCGCCTAATAAAAAGCAGAATTAAAGCAAGGCAGTTAGACCAAACTCAGAGTGAATTTTAAGACAGAATGCAGAAGGTTCAGTTCATCAACCCTGATAGTTCTCATGGCTCAAATTAATCCGATACTTGCTCATTCTTTCCATCAGTAGTTGCTGTGAAAATCTGTATCTCATATTATCGCTACAGTTTTGATACCCCAAATTTAGAAATACTTTACATTCTTAGTTATTTTGAGAGAGCTCAGGAATATTTAATTTCCTTAAATACACACACACACACACACACACACACATGATATAATCAATGGAAATGATAATAATTCTGATAATATACCAACAGAATGAAATTCATTATTTTTAAAGTGAATATAAAAGTCCTTTAGGGATGCCAATAAACAAACCATTTCTATGAAAACAAAAGCTACATTCTTAAGTCCTGTAAGACATAGGAAGATAGAAATTTATGAGACCTTAAAGATCATATAAAACAATGATTTCATTTTATATATGATGAGGCAACTGAATCCAGAGAGCCCAAACAACATACATAAAATAACATGGAACAAGTGAGAAAAAAGTTAGGGACTCTGTTCTCCAATGCAGCTTCACTTAAAAGAATGGATTGATATCTACTCTAAGATCTAAATCTTTTTTTTTTTCATGAAGTGATTATTTTATTTTTATTTATTTATTTTTTCAATTTTTAAATCCTCTTTATTTTTTTATTTAATTTTATTTTTTTATTGGAGGCTAATTATTTTACAATATTATATTGGTTGGTTTTGCCATACATTGACATGAATCCATCTGGGTGTACATGTGTTCCCCTTCTTGAACACCCCTCCCACCTCCCTCCTCCCCTTATCATCCCTCTGGGTAATCCCCATGCACCAGCCCCGAGCATCCTGTATCATGCGTAGAACCTGGACTGGTGATTCGCTTCACATATGATAATATACATGTTTCAATGCCATTCTCCCAAATCATCCCACCCTCACCCTCTCCCACAGAGTCCCAAAGATTGTTTTATACATCTGTGTCTCTTTTGCTGTCTCGGAAACAGGGTTATCATTTTCATCTTTCTAAATTCCATATATATGTGTTAGTATACTGTAATGGTGTTTTTCTTTCTGGCTTATTTCACTCTGTATAATAGGCTCCAGTTTCATCCACCTCATTAGAACTGATTCAAATGTATTCTTTTTAATGGCTGAGTAATACTCCATTGTGTATATGTACCAAAGTTTTCTTATCCATTCCTCTGCAGATGGACATCTAGGTTGCTTCCATGTCCTGGCTATTATAAACAGTGCTGCGATGAACATTGGAGTACATGTGTCTCTTTCAATTCTGGTTTCCTCGGTGTGTATGCCCAGGAGTGTAATTGCTGGATCATATGGCAGTTCTATTTCCAGTTTTATACTGAGTGTGTCTGTTTAGAATAAGTTTTAAAAAATTATGTATTTATTTTACTTGGAGGATAATTACTTTACAATATTGTGATGGCTTTTGCCACAGAGTGACGTGAATTGGCCATAGGCATACATGTGTCCCCTTCCTCCTGAATCCTCCTCCATAGTTTTTATAGCTATCTTGGTACTTGTCATATCCACCTCATAGTTGGTGAACTCTCTGAGAATAGGTATGGTATGTCTCATATATCTTGTACCACTAAGCCTGTCTTTATGTTCCATGCAGTGGTTCTGCACAGGGTCTGAGCATAGCTGAAAGTCTAACACTATTTTAAATATTGAATTGGATATACTTTAGTAAGTGATGCCTTTACATAGCCTGGGCCTCAACTCTCTGGGCAGTTTATTATTTATAGAGCTAAGTCTATCTACTTGGAAGCAAATGATGAGCAGAACTAAAGAGAAAAATTTAGACTAAATAGTCTAAATGTAACATTAGTTAGTTAGTTAGTTAAGTCGCTCAGTCATGTCTGACTCTTTGTGACCCTGTGGACTGTAGCCCACCAGGCTCCTCCTTCCATGGGATTCTCCAAGCAAGAATACTGGAGTGGGTTGCCATTTCCTTCTCCAACAAATGTAACATAGTTAGATCTTATTTTTAGATCACGATTATCAAATAGAAATGTTGAGGTGGAAGGGATCTCAGAGATCCCTCATATAAATACCTCTACTAAAAAAGAGGAAAGAGGTCTGTGTATCTTACTGAGTGCTCAGAAATGAGGGCACTAACCTGGGAGTTCTGTTCTCTAAGGGATCTGAAGTCTAAGTTGATTTCCTCTTATTTTAATTAACTGATGCATTAATTTAGCAAACATTCATTGAGTCACTATGAAGCCACTTAGCTAGATGCTACAGAGAAAGAAAAGCTGATTTGGGCAGAGGTCTTTATGTAATTAATTATGAAACAAATTAAGTATTATCTGTCAAGAAAAATGTAAGTAAAATATGAAGTGGGTTCAAATGAGAGACGTTTATTTGGTCTGGGAATACCAGGGTGAGCCTAAAAGAGAAGATCACGTATGAACTGTGTATTGCTGGCTGGTAGGATTTTAAAATTTGAGAGTGAGGGTGGCCATAAGAGGAAAAATCTAGGAGTGGTTAAGGTATAGAAATGTCAAGAGAAATAAAAAAGTCATTAGTTTTTTTCCCTTTTTAGCAAAAAAAAAAAATCAGTAATATATAATCCTTAATATTATGTTATATGTTTATAATATAACAGCTATTATTATAGAACAAATAATAAATATTGTTATTATATATAATATGGTATGTACATACAATGTATACTATACATATATGTATAATTCATTTGTATATATATATAGTAATATGTTCTATTTTTATTGTATACTGTTAATACAGTATTTTATAGTATTTTAAATGTTTGTAGCATGGTATTATTTATATTCATTTGGCACAAGCCATGCTAAAAGCATTGCCTATATGGTCAGGAAAAAGAGAAACAGCAGGCTTGAAATTAATTGTTAGGCTATCCATGCTCTCTTTCTGCTCTGCATTTGGTTTCCATGGAAACCTTCCAGAGGACCCTGTAAGTCAACGACTGACCAAAGCTGGTTTGCTGAGCCCTTTGAAATGAGGTGTAAGCTTGAAGGTCAGAGAAAATGTTGCAAATAAAATTGCACTGGCTGAATAATTTTCAAAGTCCATTGAACATAATTAGGCCTATTATCTTCCACCCATAATTCTATTCCTAGCCATCATATTATCAGGTCCCTGACCACATCCAGATACATGTATATAACTTACATCATCTCTTGGGGAGTCACAATTTAAGGTCATTTCAAACATGTAAGTTGGTTTCTTAGGTGGCTCAGTGGTAAAGAACCCGCCTGTCAATGGAGGAGACGTAAGAGACACACGTTCGATCCTTGGCTCAGGAAGATGCCCTGGAGGAGGAAAGGGCAACCCATTCCAGTATTATTTCCTTAGGAAATGCCATGGACAGAGGAGCCTGGGAGGCTACAGTGCATCGGGTTGCAGAGTCAGACACTATTGAGCACTCATGCAAACATACATAGAAGATATATAGTGGGCAACTGTTGTTCCTATGGGACAAACTCAGATGCACAAAACGTAACTTCCTTTATTTTTCCATACCTAGCTTAGTTTTGTCTTGCACCTCCATTTCTGCCAAATGGTTGGTAGGAAAAATATCCTAGTCACATTGAAGTCAATGAGAGTCAAGTTACACTTATTATATTCAAGTTACAAAATTGTTGCATTCAAGTTACAAACTTAGGCAATTTTGAACTTTCTACCCTCATCCTTCATTTCCCCAGGGTTGATTCTGAGCTCTGCGACTACAAGGCTACAGCATTGGTAAAGAGGGATGTCCATTTTTCCACTTTGATACACCTTCCTGTGGCCTCCTCTGATAAGTACTGTGACCTGTGATGTTGTTTGGACAACTCTATCTGCCCCGACATCTGCTGGAAGTAACTCATTCCTGCTATGGTCACCCAACAACATTGTTATCTAACATTGATATCCAACATCAGTATCCTGTGGAGACTCCCCTCATCATAAACTGGAGACCCCTTTAGATTTTCCCTCAAAATCTAATTGCTATAATCCCTTTAAAATTTAATTAATTAGCTGGTAAAAATAATATATTAAGTTAAAAGCTCATTTTTAAAAGAAGTATGATTATAGCAAAGGTAAGAAGGGTAATTCAAAGGATGATTGAATATACCTTGAGTAGTTTAGGATGGACAGGGACACACTGCTAAATTTAAAATGACAACCAACATGGACCTACCATATAGCACAGGGAATTTTGCTCAATGCTATGTGGCAGCCTGGATGGAAGAGGGGCTTGGGGGAGAATGGATATATGTATATGTATGGCTGAGTCCCTTCGTAGTTCTCCTGAAACTATCACAACATTGTTAATAGGCTATACAGCAATATAAAATAAAAAGTTAAGAAAAAATGAAATCAAGTTGACAAATGAAGCATAAAACTCACAAATATAAATATATTTCTTTGATTAAATTCAGTATCAATTATCTGATTTCACATAAAACAACATAATCATTTAGATCAAATCAGTGCATTTAGGATTTTATAGGTTTTATAGTATTTTTTTGCATTTATTTTTGCTTATTACTATATAAAGGTTGAAAGCAACCATTCACATCTAGTTTCAAATTAGAGATAAAAACACTTAAGAAAATGTACAGTCAACAAGAATATTTTTTTCTGTTTGTATATAATTCAAGTTGAAGTACCAACAATCTAGATTCAGCATTTCACCTCTGGGCATATACACAAGAGATTTGGAAACATATGGTCAAACAGAAACTTATATATAAATTTTAATAAGAGCACTATTAATAATAATCTAAAGTAGGAACAACCCAGTTCAGTTCAGTTTCAGTTCAGTTGCTTAGTTGTGTCCAATTTTTTGCAACCGCTTGGACTGGAGCACACCAGGCCTCCCTGTCCATCACCAACTCCCGGAGCTTACACAAACTCAAGTCCATCGAGTCAGTGATGCCATCCAACCATCGTGTCCTCTGTTGTTCCCTTTTGCCCCTGCCTTCAGTCTTTCCCAGGGTCTTTTCCAATGAGTCAGTTCTTCACATCAGGTGGCCAAATTATTGGAGCTTCAGCTTCAACATCAGTCCTTCCAATGAATATTCAGGACTGATCCAATATTCGTTGGATATTGGATCTCCTTGCAGTCCAAGGGACTCCAAGAGTCTTCTCCAACACCACATTCAAAAGCATGAATTCTTCAGCACTCAGCTTTCTTTATAATCCAACATTCACATCCATACATGACTACTGGGAAAACCATAGCTTTGATTAGACAGATCTTTGTTGGCAAAGTAATATCTCTGCTTTTTAACATGCTGTCTAGATTGGTCATAGCTTTTCTTCTAATGAGCAAGTGCCTTTTAATTTCATGGCTGCAGTTGGAGCTCCCCCCCAAATATACTCTCTCACTGTTTCCATTGTTTCCCCATCTATTTTCCATGAAGTGATGGGACCAGATGCCATGATCTTAGTTTTCTGAAAGTTGAGTTTTAAGCCATTTTTTTCACTCTCCTCTTTCACTTTCATCAGCAGCCTCTTTAGTTCTTCTTTGCTTTCTGCCATAATGGTGCCATAAGGGTGGTGTCATCTGCATATCTGAAATTATCTGCATTCCTGAGGCAGTAACTTTAATAACCTCAGGAACAACCCATATACCCATAAAGTAATGAATGAGTAAAAGTACTATATCTACACTGTGCACAATTATTTGGCTATAAAAAGGAATGAAGTGCTGGTAGATGCTATGATGTAGATGAACCTTGAAAGCCTTATGCCAAATGAAAGAAGGCAGATGCAAAAGGCTACATGGCGTATGATTGTATTTACATGAACTGTGCACAAAAGACAAGTCCATAACAACAGAAAAGTACATTATGGTGTCCTAGAGTGAGGGATGGGAAGAAGCAATGCCTGCAAGTAGGCATGAGGGATTTTTCTAAAGTGATAGAAATGTTCTAAAATTGGATTGTGGTACTGGTGGCAAAACTGTGAAATCACTGAACTGTATACTTTAAAATGATGGGTTTTAAGATGTGTGAATTATATCTCAAGAAACTTGTTATTAAAAAGTCAACAGTCTAGGTTCTTTTAAGACATTATTCCAGCCACTTTTAATCATACTAATTCAGTGAAAATAATTAAAATAGTGCTAATTCTTACTATTTACAGATTTACAATTCAAAACCAAATTTGCACATACATTATCCCATGTGAAATTCAGAAAACTATAATGTGAAAGGTATTATCATCTCACGTTTACAGATAAAGAAATTTGATGATCATCAGACAATTTGAGTAACTTGTTCATTCTCACATACCAGTCATTGTGTGGTCAGGATTTAAACCCAGATGTTATGACTCAAAATCTTATGCTTTAAGTACCACGCAGCAATCATGAGCCCTATAATCGTTCTGAGGAAGAACCAACCATTGAGATGTTAAATGTCAGGAATGAAAATTTTAATGTAGCATTAGGTCTTTACTTTTCAGAGGTAATAAGTTGAATGTTTTCCAGCGTATCTGGTAGCTCTTCCAGAATGGCCCCTGGCAAAAGTTTCATCATCTTCAATACAGAGACCAACTGGCTATGTCTCATTAAAAAAAAAAAAAGTATCAGATTCCTCAAACTAATTAATGAGAAAATGATGTTATCTGTAAGTCTTAGAGTCTTCAAACAGACTTCAGGGAATCTGGTCCCTTAGAGATGCCAGTTCTGTTTAAGCCTCGGATACCCACTCTTGAGGGAGGCTTTCAGTACAGTTCAGTCGCTCAGTCGTGTCTGACTCTTTGCGACCCCATGAATCACAGCATGCCAGGCCTCCCTGTCCATCACCAACTCCTGGAGTCTACCCAAACCCATATCCATTGAGTCGGTGATGCCATCCAGCCATCTCATTCTTGGTCATCCCCTTCTCCTCCCGCCCCCAATCCCTCCCAGCATCAGAGTCTTTTCCAGTGAGTCAACTCTTCGTATGAGGTGGCCAGAGTATTGGAGTTTCAGCTTTAGCACCAGTCCTTCCAATGAACACCCAGGATTGATCTCCTTTAGAATGGACTGGTTGGATCTCCTTGCAGTCCAAGGGACTCTCAAGAGTCTTCTCCAACACCACAGTTCAAAAGCATCAGTTCTTCAGCGATCAGCTTTCTTCACAGCCCAGCTCTCACAACGATACATGACCACTGGAGAAACCATAGCCTTGACTATGGACCTTTGTTAGCAAAGTAGTCTCTGCTTTTTAATAGGCTTTAGAGCCTAGAGAAAGGATCAATGACTCAATGAGCTCTAGATTGGGAGTCTATCTGCACAGACCCTGACCAGCTCAAGGACAGAAA
Organism: Moschus berezovskii; assembly: GCF_049115385.1. Lineage (NCBI taxonomy): Eukaryota > Metazoa > Chordata > Mammalia > Artiodactyla > Moschidae > Moschus > Moschus berezovskii. The sequence continues at coordinate 22,077,551 of NC_142484.1, read as the reverse complement.
CAAAGCAATATCACAAGCCCAAAGACACCAGGATCAAGCCAGTTTGTAGTCCTTTCTTGATAAGGTGACCATAAACGATCCATAAGAGGTACCAGAAGAACAGAAAAGTATAAAACTGTACTGACTTGGACCACAACACTGTTTTCATGATGGTATAAGCCTACATGTTTATTATAACACATAGTTTCCTTTTCTTTTCCCTGTATCTTTTCCTATCACTTTCTCACTCCTCTCTGACTTTTCTGCTATGTAACTTCCTTACTCTATTTTTTCCCCATTTGCTCTAAGTAGACCCTAACACATTTTCACTCTTTTGTCATGGAATATAAACACAAATATATTTGTTTCACCTTAGTTCTTAACTTGCTCAGTCATAGATACTATGTGTCATTTTTCTAGTTTAGTCTAAGTAGTGATTCCTTATCATTTTGATGGCTGGTACCCCTTTTAAGAACCCAAGAATACTTATGGACATTTTTCAAGAAAAAATATGTGTCTGTGTGTGTATGTCTGTGTATATCTCCCTTTCCATCCCCCCTACATGACATGCTGAAATGATGTTAAGGGATTAAGTAGAACTGATTCAGATTAACCACAACATACCTTGGACCTAAATTCTAATCCTTAATCTAAGACATTGGGCACTTTTGTTCTCTCTTGACCTTTATTTTTTTCAAATACGATTTGAGCCACAAACTGAGATTGCCTTTTTGTCTCCTTCTGGATTTAGCCATGTAGGATTTACTCTGCATTAGTTATAATATATGTCTGCTGTATGACTCTCCTTTGTATGATGATAATAAAGATATGTATACAGTTAAGGAATTGTGCCATAGAATTATTCATTAGAACATTAAGATTTGGGCTCCTGGATTGTTAAATTGTTCCCTGGCCTAATTGTTCATGAATTTTGAGAGAAGAAGTTAAAAATAACCACTTTAATATATTCACAGTGTTCTTGTCCCTGGAGAGTCATTCAAATGACTAACATTGTTTGTTATGTCATTTCCTGGTATTCACTTCAATGCTATTATACACAGAGTAAACACTCAGCCTGATAGCCCTTTTTCTATCCATTTTATTGTCTAACTTACCTTCAGTTCAGTTCAGTTCAGTTGCTCAGTCGTTCGACTCTTTGTGACCCCATGAATCACAGCACACCAGGCCTCCCTGTCCTTACAGCCTTACAATTGTATGAGGCTTCTTTTTCACCAACATGAAACCTGGACTGAGACTTTGAAAAACTCAGAAATAGTTACAGACCAAATGTAATCAGATGACTCATGCTTAGCAAACACCTCACCAGATCTCTATTTTGGTGGGGAGAGAGAGTGTCAGAAATTACTATCTGGTAATCGTAAGTAATGTGGCAAATTATTATTCCATTTACTCTTCTGTAAATGGGGAATAATAATACAACTACTACAGATGGTTGTTAAGAGGATTAAATATGTTAATGTATATAAAGGGCTGATAATAGTGTCATCGAGCTCAGAGTGAGTACTAATTATTAGTTTTTCTTTATTTAATTTACTGATTTTTAACAGCACATTGGAGCCAGATAATAATGTGAGGAGTGGTGAGGGGAAGGAATGAACACAGGACTCATAATGCCCTAGACTTCTCGGGTCTCCCAGTTCCTCTCTTGTGTTCTATATTTTGTACTCATCTACATTTTCATAAATGTAAGGAGAAATCTTCCATTTTCTGGTTACATGTTTAGCCCTGAACTTCTCTTTGGTTTCAGAGTCATGCATTCAACTCCACTTTCAGTTCAGTTCAGTTCAGTCGCTCAGTCGTGTCCGACTCTTTGCGACCCCATGAATCACAGCAGGCCAGGCCTCCCTGTCCATCACCAACTCCCGGAGTTCACTCAAACTCATGTCCATCGAGTCGGTGATGCCATCCCGCCATCTCATTCTCTGTCGTCCCCGTCTCCTCCCGCCCCCAATCCCTCCTCGCATCAGACTCTTTTCCCGTGAGTCAACTTGTTGCATGAGGTGGCCAAAGTATTGGAGTTTCAGCTTTAGACATCATCAATTGTTTCGTCCATAGGTTCCTCAAAATCAATAGATACAGGAACAATTCTATTATTTACCTTAAAAATAGATTTTCATTCTATAATTCACTTAGTTCCATATTTCATTGAATAGCACTACCATCCACCATGTTGAATTAAAAGAATAATTTAGCATTATAGGAATGAGGATTTTTTCAATGTCTAAAATTTTGCTAATTTTGTTTTATTGTGTGTTATAATTTCTCTTCTTTGATTTGAGAACTTTTCCTTTCTGATCTTGGATCAATAGAATCAATAGAATGTATTCTTTTTATTAAAAACTTCAAAGAAAACAAAATCAAAACATGTTATCTAAAAAAATCATGATCTAAATAAACTTTTATGATCTATTTTACCATAAAAATTTTCAGTTCAGTTCAGTTCAGTTCAGTCGCTCAGTCGTGTCCGACTCTCCGCGACCCCATGAATCACAGCACACCAGGCCTCCCTGTCCATCACCAACTCCGGGAGTACACCCAAACCCATGTCCACAGAGTCGGTGATGCCATCCAGCCATCTCATTCTCGTTCGTCCCCTTCTCCTCCCGCCCCCAACCTTTCCCAGGATCAGAGTCTTTTCCAGTGAGTCAACCCGTCGCATGAGGTGGCCAAAGTATTGCAGTTTCAGCTTTAGCATCAGTCCCTCCAATGAACACCCAGGATTGATCTCCTTTAGAATGGACTGGTTGGATCTCCTTGCAGTATAAGGGACTCTCAAGAGTCTTCTCCAACACCACAGTTCAAAAGCATCGATTCTTCAGCGATCAGCCTTCTTCACAGTCCAACTGTCACATCCATACATGACCACGGGAAAAACCATTGCCTTGACTAGACGGACCTTGGTTGGCAAAGTAATGTCTCTGCTTTTACTATCAAGGGTGGTCATAACTTTCCTTCCAAGGAGCAAGCGTCTTTTAATTTCATGGCTGCAATCAGCATCTGCAGTGATTTTGGAGCCCCAAAAAATAAAGTCTGACACTGTTTCCACTGTTTTTCCATCTATTTGCCATGAAGTGATGGGACCAGATGCCATGATCTTTGTTTTCTGAATGTTGAGCTTCAAGCCAACCTTTTCACTCTCCTCTTTCACTTTCATCAAGAGGCTTTTGAGTTCCTCTTCACTTTCTGCAATAAGGGTGGTATCATCTGCATATCTGAGGTTATTGATATTTCTCCCGGCAATCTTGATTCCAGCTTGTGCTTCTTCCAGCCCAGCGTTCCTCATGATGTACTCTGCATATAAGCTAAATAAGCAAGGTGACAATATACAACCTTGACGTACACCTTTTCCTATTTGGAACCAGTCTGTTATTCCATGTCCAGTTCCAACTGTTGCTTCCTGACCTGCATACAGGTTTCTCAAGAGGCAGGTCAGGTGGTCTGGGATTCCCATCTCTTTCAGAATGTTCCACAGTTTATTGTGATTGACACAGTCAAAGGCTTTGGCATAGTCAATGAAGCAGAAATAGATGTTTTTCTGGAACTCTCTTGCTTTCTCCATGATCCAGCGGATGTTGGCAATTTGATCTCTGGTGCCTCTGCCTTTTCTAAAACCTGCTTGAACATCTGGGAGTTCACGGTTTACATACTGCTGAAGCCTGGCTTGGAGAATTTTGAGCATGACTTTACTAGCATGTGAGATGAGTGCAATTGTGCGGTAGTTTGAGCATTCTTTGGCATTGCCTTTCTTTGGGATTGGAACGAAGACTGACCTCTTCCAGTCCTGTGGCCACTGCTGAGTTTTCCAAATCTGCTTTAGATGTCTTATTATTCCCTGAGGCAATGAAGAAAAAAGCTGACGGATGTGGGTATGATGGATTCCTCAAAGTTAATAATCTATTTTTCTGATTCATTTCTGTCTCATCACACACATTAGTCTTGATTTTACAATTAAAAGTTGCTTTCCCTATGTATGTTAAAAAAAAACTGTTTAGGATGTTAAATTAAGTTCATTTGATTTCATATGGTTGCTTCAGGAGCAGAAAATATCCTATTTCAGATAGTTCATGAAATTTGTTATTTCTGAATCTCTTTTAAAGAATACAAAAAAAAAAAAAAAAAACAACAACAAACAACCTCTCCAGAATGTTATTCTTTATTTTCAGTGATTTACTTTATCCAGAGTTTTGGAAATTTTTTTGTATGTACATTTGTGCAATGCTAATTAGAATCCTCAAATTTAGTTAAATTGAAGGAATTATAAAAGTTAATCCATATCTCTTCCCTACTTAGATCAGAAATATTTTAGTAAAGAAAAACTTATTGCCATTTTAGGCACTGTCTTTTACCAATATCTTCCATATGGACAAAGATGAAAATGTGGACACTACAACACCTCATGATTAAAGGAAGGGCATGCTGGAAAGAATATAGTGTATTGTGTATCTTTGATGACAGTCCAAATACACAAAGATGCTTTGATAGGCTTGGGTGATGGGTGAATACTAAAACTATGAAACAGGACACCTATAAACTATATATGTAGGAACCTGTGTTTTCATAAAAACAAACATATAAAATGGTTTCAGCACTAAATAACAGAAACCAGTGTGAAAACGTCTTTTTAGCTTTACATATGAATAATTCAATTTCAGACCACAGTGTTCTCAAAGTTGCTTTGAAAGTTCATGAAATGTATAAGTGCACTGGCAGAAATAGAATAAGGAATGCGGGGTGATAGCTCTCATTGTATAAATGTCTGGAATGTCTAACAATAATAGACTGGAAGAGTACAGTGAAACAAAAACTGCAAAGGAGGGACTCAGTGACAACTCGGCAAGCGTGTTCATGGAGACATCTAAATTTAAAAAAATAACCAAGCCACCTTGTCTTGTCCTCTCAGTTTAGAAAATACAATAATATTTTCTCTTATCTGTATTTCCTAATTATTTTTCTCCTTTTCCAATTACGGTATAACGAATTTAGAATCCCTGGAGTCTCATTCTGAATCCGCCATGGGTTATATATGAGAAATTCAACAAGTTACTTAATCTCTCTGAATCATAATTTCATCATCTATGAAATAAAATTATCACTCCTATCTTATATATGCTGCTGCTGCTGCTAAGTCGCTTCAGTCGTGTCCGACTCCGTGTGACCCCATAGATGACAGCTGACCAGGCTCTGCCATCCCTGGGATTCTCCAGGCAAGAACACTGGAGTGGGTTGCCATTTCCTTCTCCAATGTGTGAAAGTGAAAACTGAAAGTGAAGTCACTCAGTCGTGTCGGACTAGTAGCGACCCCATGGACTGCAGCCCACCAGGCTCCTCTGTCCATGCGATTTTCTAGGCAAGAGTACTGGAGTGGCTTGCCATTGCCTTCTCAATTCATAAACATGCCTCATTTTTTCTTTTTCTATACTCTATTTTGTTTTCCTTCCCTTTCTCTTTTCTTTCCTTCATCAGTTTTCAAGGCTTCTACTCTCTTTGTCACTTACGCCTCTCTATCTGATAATAATAAAACACTGTCTGTCCCTATACCAGCCTGCCTTCAAATCCTCACCCCAGAGTCAGCACCTCCTTCTGGGATATTTGCTATTCTTGATGTCTCAGTCACAATAAGCATTATCCTTCCATGAATAGAACCCATGATCGCCTTTCTTTTTATGAATCTATTGGTAGCAAGCTATGGATTTTGGGGCTGTGGGTTGTTAACTTACTGTCACTTCCCCTCTTTCCAGGATGAAAATCTAAGTCTTGTGGAGATAAGGAATCACACTTTGGTTAGAGTTCATCCTGCTGGGCATCCCTCAAACCCAGGGGCAGGAAGCTGGGCTTTCTGTGGTGTTCTCCATCTTCTGAGTCTGCACTGTGCTAGGAAATCTGCTCATCCTGCTAGCTGCGGTGTCTGATTCCCGCCTCCATACTCCTATGTATTTCTTTCTTTGTAACCTCTCTGTGCTGGACATTGGCTTCTCTTCTGTGAGCACCCCAAAGATGTTGGCCAACCTTCTGGTGAAGAGCTGGGTCATCTCCCTGGGTGGCTGCATGTCCCAGGTCTTCTTTTACCACTTCCTAGGCTGCACGGAAGAAAGGCAATGCCAAAGAATGCTCAAACCACAGCACAATTGCACTCATCTCACATGCTAGTAAAGTCATGCTAAAAATTCTCCAAGCCAGGCTTCAGCAATATGTGAACCGTGAACTCCCAGATGTTCAAGCATGTTTTAGACAAGGCAGGGGCACCAGAGATCAAATTGCCAACATCCGCTGGATCATGGAGAAAGCAAGAGAGTTCCAGAAAAACATCTATTTCTGCTTCATTGACTATGCCAAAGCCTTTGACTGTGTGGATCACAATAAACTGTGGAACATTCTGAAAGAGATGGGAATCCCAGACCACCTGACCTGCCTCTTGAGAAACCTGTATGCAGGTCAGGAAGCAACAGTCAGAACTGTACATGGAACAACAGACTGGTTCCAAATAGGAAAAGGAGTACGTCAAAGCTGTATATTGTCACCCTGCTTATTTAACTTCTATGCAGAGTACATCATGAGGAACTCTGGTCTGGAAGAAGCACAAGCTGGAATCAAGATTGCCGGGAGAAATATCAATAACCTCAGATATGCAGATGACACCACCTTTATGGCAGAAAGTGAAGAGGAACTCAAAAACCTCTTGATGAAAGTGAAAGAGGATAGCTTGAAGCTCAACATTCAGAAAACAAAGATCATGGCATCTGGTCCCATCACTTCTTGGGAAATAGATGGGGAAACAGTGTCAGACTTTATATTTTTGGGCTCCAAAATCACTGTGGATGCTGATTGCAGCCATGAAATTAAAAGACGCTTACTCCTTGGAAGGAAAGTTATGACCAACCTAGATAGTATATTGAAAAGCAGAGACATTACTTTGCCAACAAAGGTCCGTCAAGTCAAGGCTATGGTTTTTCCTGTGGTCATGTATGGGTGTAAGAGTTGGACTGTGAAGAAAACTGATCGCCGAAGAATTGATGCTTTTGAAATGTGGTGTTGGAGAAGACTCTTGAGAGTCCCTTATACTGCAAGGAGATCCAACCAGTCCATTCTAGAAGAGATCAATCCTGGGTGTTCATTGGAAGGACTGATGCTAAAACTGAAACTGCAATACTTTGGCCACCTCATGCGGTGAGTTGACTCACTGGAAAAGACTCTGATGCTGGGAGGGATTGGGGGCGGGAGGAGAAGGGGACGACCAAGAATGAGATGGCTGGATGGCATCACCGACTCGATGGACATGAGTTTGAGTGAACTCTGGGAGTTGGTGATGGACAGGGAGGCCTGACATGCTGTGATTTATGGGGTCGCAAAGAGTCGGACATGACTGAGCGACTGAACTGAACTGAACTGAGGCTTCACGGAGTCTCTGCTCTACATGGTGATGGCGTATGACTGATTTGCTGCTCTCTGCCACCTGCTGCGTTATGCCATCATCATGAACCTTCGGGCATGTGCCCTGCTGGTGCCTGGCACTTGGGCTATTAGTTCTTTCCACGCCACAAGTGTCACTACACTGACCTTCCAGTTGCCATACTGTGGGTCTCATGAGATAGATTATTTCTTCTGTGACATCTTTCCTGTTATCAAATTGGCCTGTGGGAAAACACTCGTCATTGAGACAGTGAGCTTCACCAACGTCGGCCTCGTGTCCATGATCTGTTTCCTCCTCATTGTTTCCTCCTACATGTGCATCGTCATTGCAGCGGGGAAGATGCACTCGTCTGAGGGGCGGCACTAGGCACCGTCTACCTGTGTCTCCCACCTCTCTGTGGTCACTCTGCTCTTTGGGCCCTGTGCTCACGTCTATACCGTCGTCTTTGAGCACGGTGCTGGTCACTCCAGTTCAAATCTTTGCAAGTGTAATCATCCCCATGCTGAACCCCACAATCTACACTTCGAGAAACAAAGATGTGTTGGGGGCCAGACTGTTTCAGAAAGAAGTCATTAGTCACTTGTGGGTAAAGTTGATTTTTTCCCTCCTCATTTGTATATTCAATTAATTTTTAAAATACATTTATGACAGTTGTAAAAATCTTTTTGCAATAAAGAGAGTGGGGAAGCAACTCTAGCTGGTCCAAACTGGTGGCATTTTCCCCATCTCAGAGACCAGGCATCAGCAAATATTTTTTCTCAAGGTCCAGGTAGTACGTATTTTAGGCTTTGGGAACCAGAGGGTCTGTATCACAAATACAAAATTCTGCTATGGTAGCATGAAAACAGTCATAGAAGGAACGAATCGACATAAATGAATCAAAAAGGGAAGGCTTGATCCAGTGAAATTCCATTTACACAAATAAGCTGCAGGCAGGATACTCCCCACAAGCCATAGTTTGCTGATCTCTGTCAGAGCTTACTTGAATTTGAAATCAGTTTTTTTCAAGGCTACGTTGATAGTGGTTTAAGACTGGACTTTGATGTGGGTTGAGTCCCACCAGGTCACAAGCTGAACTATTGATCAAGGATGGTCAAGGAATGGATGGGTGTCAGGAACACAGGGAGCATACCCTGAAGAGAAATCCACAGCATCTCAGTGAGACCTGCTATTGCTACAGGCTCATCTGAATATGACCCATGCTAAAGTTCGGCCACCTGAAGCAAAGAAGAGAAACCCTGATTCTGGGAAAGAGTGAGGGCAGGAGAAGAAGGGGGTGACAGAGGATGAGATGTTGGATAGCATCACCGACTCAATGGACATGGGTTTAAACAAACTCCAGGAGACAGTGAGGGACAGGGAAACCATGGGTGCTACAGACCATGAGGTTGTAAAGAGTTGGACACAACTTAGTGACTGATCAACAACAACGCCAAAAATAATGGGCTTTCCAGGTGGCTCAGTGGTAAAGAATCTACCTGCCAAGCAGGAGATACAAGTTCAATCTCTGAGTTGGGAAGATCCCCTGGAGAAGGAAATGGCAACCCACTTCAGTACTCTTGCCTGGGAAATCCCATGGACAGAGGAGTCTGGCCGGCTACAGTCCATGGGGCTGCATAGATTCAGACACAATTTAATGATTAAAGAACAGCAACAATGCCTAGAAATGTACTGACACCTTTGGTCCTGGTACTAGAGATGGTTTGCGCCCAGTTTTCTTAGGCTTGAAGGTTATAGAGGTCATTAGTAGTAGTAGCGTTAGTCGCTCAGTCATGTCCGACTCTTTGCCACCCCATGGACTATGGCCCGCCAGGTTCCTTTATGCGGTTTTTCCAGGCAAGAATATTGGAGTGGGTTGCCATTTACAGAAGATAGATGGATTGACATAAATAACACATTTGGCTCATGCTGAACTTCAGAAATTGTACTCATCTCATCAAATTTTGTTCCCTGGTTTAAAATCAACTTTAAGATATATAGCAACAATTACAATAAAGGTTTTGTTTCTTTTTCTGAGGATATAGACTTTGCACGTGGTTTTTAAAATAATTAATGTGTTTACAAATAAAAGACTGAAGCTTTCACTTTTTAACATTATTTTTTAAAAATTTAAAGCATGAAGTGTTAAAATTTAAGTAGTGGGTTTTAAAAACTGTTTTCATCCATGTATATATATGTCCTAATACTCAATGACATTTTAGTCTGTACTTTTTGTACATGTTTGGTAAACTAGCCAAACATAAGATAATAAGACATGAAAAAAATTATGTGGTAATAAATTATTTGTTGTTTTCCATAATCAATTCAAGATAAATTAATAGGGTACATTCTTTAGTGGTTAGAAATATATACATATATATATGTTTTATATATTATTTAAAATTAATAACATTTTTCATTTATTAATTAGAGGAAAACAACAGAATAGGAAAAACAAGAGACCTCTTCAAGAAAATTAGAGATTCCAAGGGAACATTTCATGCAAAGATGGGCTCGATAAAGGACAGAAATGGTGTGGACCTAACAGAAGCAGAAGATATTAAGAAGAGGTGGCAGGAATACACAGAAGGACTGTACAAAAAAGATCTTCACGACCAAGATAGTCACGATAACGTGATCACTGACCTAGAGCCAGACATCTTGGAATGTGAAGTCAAGTGGGCCTTAGAAAGCATCACTACAAACAAAGCTAGTGGAGGTGATGGAATTTCAGTTGAGCTATTTCAAATCTTGAAAGATGATGCTGTGAAAGTGCTGCGCTCAATATGCCAGCAGATTTGGAAAACTCAGCAGTGGCCACAGGACTTGAAGAGGTCAGTCTTCATTCCAATCCCAAAGAAAGGCAATGCCAAAGAATGCTCAAACTACCGCACAATTGCACTCATCTCACATGCTAGTAAAGTCATGCTCAAAATTCTCCAAGCCAGGCTTCAGCAGTATGTAAACTGTGAACTTCCAGATGTTCACAGTTTACTTTAGAAAAGGCAGAGGCACCAGAGATAAAATTGCCAACATCTGCTGGATCATGGAGGAAGCAAGAGAGTTTCAGAAAAACATCTATTTCTGCTTCATTGACTATGCCAAAGCCTTTGACTGTGTCAATCACAATAAACTGTGGAACATTCTGAAAGAGATGGGAATCCCAGACCACCTGACCTGCCTCTTGAGAAACCTGTATGCAGGTCAGGAAGCAACAGTTAGAACTGGACATGGAACAACAGACTGGTTCCAAATAGGAAAATGTGTCCGTCAAGGTTGTATATTGTCACCTTGCTTATTTAACTTATATGCGGAGTACATCATGAGGAACTCTGGGCTGGAAGAAGCACAAGCTGGAATCAAGATTGCTGGGAGAAATATCAATATTCTCAGATATGCAGATGACACTACCCTTATGGCAGAAAGTGAAGAGGAACTCAAAAGCCTCTTGATGAAAGTGAAAGAAGAGAGTGAAAAGGTTGGCTTGAAGCTCAACATTCAGAAAACAAAGATCATGGCATCTGGTCCCATCACTTCATGGGAAATAGATGGAAAAACAGTGGAAAGAGTGTCAGACTTTATTTTTGGGGGCTCCAAAATCACTGCAGATGCTGATTGCAGCCATGAAATTAAAAGACGCCTGCTCCTTGGAAGGAAAGTTATGACCAACCTTGATAGTATATTAAAAAGCAGAGACATTACTTTGCCAACCAAGGTCCGTCTAGTCAAGGCAATGGTTTTTCCCGTGGTCATGTATGGATGTGAGAGTTGGACTGTGAAGAAAGCTGATCGCCGAAGAATCGATGCTTTTGAACTGTGGTGTTGGAGAAGACTCTTGAGAGTCCCTTATACTGCAAGGAGATCCAACCAGTCCATTCTAAAGGAGATCGATCCTGGGTGTTCATTGGAGGGACTGATGCTAAAGCTGAAACTGCAATACTTTGGCCACCTCATGCGACGAGTTGACTCACTGGAAAAGACTCTGATGCTGGGAAAGGTTAAGGGCGGGAGGAGAAGGGGACGACGGAGAATGAGATGGCTGGATGGCATCACCGACTCTGTGGACATGAGTTTGAGTGAACTCCGGGAGTAGGTGATGGACAGGGAGGCCTGGTGTGCTGTGATTCATGGGGTCGCGGAGAGTCGGACATGACTGAGCGACTGAACTGAACTGAACTGAACAGTTTTTTAAATTGTTTTTCTTGCAGAATATCTTATGTATTAAAATACAAAATAAATTATCATATGTGAAACGAATCGCCAGTCCAGGTTCGATGCATGATACAGGATCCTCGGGGCTGGTGCACTGGGATGACCCAGAGGGATGGGATGGGGAGGGAGTTGGGAGTGGGGTTCAGGATGGGGAACACATGTACACCCGGGGTGGATTTATGTCAATGTATGGCAAAACCAATATAATATTGTAAAGTAACAATAAATAAATAAATAATGTTAAAAAAAGACTATTAGTAAATTAATGGGAGTTTTTCAGCCAGTACAGGATACAGAATATAATCTAGAAGTTCCCTTTGTGTAATTTTGTCATCCTCATCCTCTCAGCAGTTGTTTGCTGAATTTTTGTTAGAACAATACCTTCCTTTTATTTATGGATTTGCCACTATGAGTGCATATAAACAATATATTATTTTTTTTCTTCTGGTTTTAAAATGTATTTAAAAAGACTAACATGTGATTTCCCTTATTTCCATCAAACTTGCTTTTGAGATTGGTCAATCTTAACCCATATGGTAATAATTTTCAGTAATAATCTTTGCAGCAGTATATCTATTTTCTTAGTATTTTAAGAAAGTCAAAATTTATCATTATTCATCTTTTTGCTTTTTGTTTTCTTTATTTCATTAGTTTATGCTTTTATTTATTTATTTTAGTTCTTTGAAAATTAGATGGCTCTCTCACATAAAAGATCAGCAGTTCTCACATTTCCAACATTTGTGTTCAAGAGTCAAGTTTCTTGACTTCCTTTAAGTAAGAGAAGTTCCAGACTCAGCAAATATGTTTTGTGCTTAGTTGCACATAGTTGTATAAGTTATTAATAAATATTTATTGATCAATACATTAATAGAATTCTGGGAAAGTCATGTGGAGAATAATTCCTCATTCAGGGAAGTCAACTTTGCCAACTGAGAATTCTGCTTTTAGGAGAATCTGATATAGGGAATTATATTTCCAAACCAAAGTATCATAGAAAAGTGTATGGGCTAAAGAGAAACTGAGATAAAGTATATGAAATTGGATATTTAAAAGCCTGAGATATATGGCTGCTATTTCTTATTCTAAAAGTATACCCTGAAACTGGGGAAATGCTTTCTACATATGTCCTAAGGTTGAGTTGTACCTCTTAGCTTTTCTCTAACTTCCCCAGGTCATTCACGTAGAAAATATAGATATGGCTCTATCTTGTTCACATCACAATAATGTCACAGGGGAGTTGCCATCACTCACTTCTAATTACTCCCTTTGCTCAACAACCCCCGCAAAACAGGACTCATTTAGGAATGGGGTTTCCCAAGGGCTTCAAGAGCATTTAAATTTCCACTATGAGAAAACAATGTTGCTATTTGTGTTTTGAAAGAGATCTCTGCAGAAGGCAGAGGGACTTTCAGCTTTCTGTCACTTAATCTGAGTTTGTTTCACTAAGAAGAAAGAATTTTCCAGATTATGAGAGGAAATCCTGATCCTGGTTTATGGTATGATGTCAGAAGCAAACTTGGGTGACAGATCCTGGAGAGATAAATAATACAGGGATGAAACTTTCTCCTGCTAGTCATTTAAGTGCCACCCTCATCTCTCTCTCTTTTTAAGTCCACTTTTCTTCCTCAGGTATCCAATGGAAAGAATTTGGAGTCCCTGGTTTACAAATGCTATCAAAGTCCAGGAAATGAACAGAAACTTGTGGCTAAGAATAGAACACTGCTTGCTTGGTTTGTCGTTTACCTCATGATATTGGCTCAGCAACTCCAAATCTCCTTTCTTTAAAATCAGGGCTTTGGTCTTGATTTGAAATAATTAAAAGATTGGACACTTAAATGAGCCTATCCCTGGACACCTTCAGTCCAGTTCTTTCCTTCTGTGTGACTTTCTTGATAAGATAGCCAGGTCTCATTTTTTTTTTTTTTTTTTTGAGACTACAGATTATGTGGGCTTCCCAGGTGGCTCAACAGTAAAGAATCCACCTGCAATGCAGGAGCCACAGGAGATGCAGTTTTGATCCACAGGTCAGGAAGATCCCCTGGAGGAGGGCACAGTAACCCACTCCAGTATTCTTGTCTGAAGTATCCTATGGACAGAGGAGCCTGGTGGGCTACAGTTCATGGGGTCGCAAAGAGTCGTACAAGACTGAAGTGACTTAGCATGCATTCACATACAGATTATGTAGCTCTTGTTTTGGGTCATCTTTTACAGCACAAAGCAAATCTTCTTCTTGGGTTCAGATGCCATATAGGTAACAGAGAAAGTTCTGATAATGTTCAGAAATTTCCTTTTCTATATATTTATCTCAAAGGGTTACTGGGAGGATTAAATGAACTGAGATCATGTTGAGTAAGCATTTCAAACTGTTATGAGGTTCAACCTTAGGTCTCACCAGAAAGCAGATAAAATATGATTTTGTCAGCAGTAGTGGCTCTCTAATATAGTGATTCTCAGGTTTCATATCTAGAGACATTAAAGAGCCTTTGTCTGGTTTTGAGCTTCTGATACTCCTCCAATCTGAGGGAGCATATGTTTGTATGGGCATTACCTTTCCCTTTAAAAGCCTTGCTCCAACATTAAAAGTACTGTTTTAATAAAGGATATTTGCATTTAGAATCAGTATGATAAAAATATTTGGTATAAAATCTATGAAGTTTTGCTATGGTAGCTGCATTCCAGGTTAAATGCTCTGTAATTGGCTTAGACATAATATTTCCTAACTTTGAATCCAAACGCTGTAATTTCACTCACATATTTCATTTCTCCAGTACATTCAGTCTGCTGACATCAAGCCGGGACATTCTTCCACATCCTCTGCTTCCGTTTCCTTCCAAAGGACTGACATTCACGGAGATGAAGAACTGCTCTGGGGTGACTGAGTTCATCCTGTTGGGAATCCCGCACACGGAGGGGCTGGAGACTATACTCTTAGTCCTGTTCTTGCCCTTCTATGCCTGCACCCTGCTGGGAAACATGTCCATCCTTGTGACTGTTCTTTCTTCCAAGCGCCTTCACACACCCATGTATTTTTTCCTGGGGAACCTGTCCGTGTTTGATATGAGTTTCTCCTCTGTGACCTGTCCTAAAATGCTGCTCTACCTCATGGGACTGAGCCCACTCATTTCCTACAAGGACTGTGTCTCCCAGCTCTTCTTCTTCCATTTCCTTGGCAGCATCGAGTGTTTCTTGTACACTGTGATGGCCTATGACCGCTTCACCGCCATCTGTCACCCTCTGCGGTATGCAGTCATCATGAACCCTAGAGTCTGTGTGGCCTTGGCTGTGGGCACGTGGCTGTTAGGATGTGTCCATTCCAGCATCCTGACTTTGCTTACCTTCACCCTGCCATACTGTGGTCCCAATGAGGTGGCTCACTTCTTTTGTGATATTCCAGCACTCTTACCCTTGGCCTGTGCTGATACATCCTTGGCCCAGAGGGTGAGCTTCACCAACGTTGGCCTAGTATCTCTAATCTGCTTTCTCTTAATCCTTGTGTCTTATACTCGAATCACCATCTCCATCTTGCAGATTCCATCAACTGAGGGCCGTCGCCGGGCCTTCTCCACGTGCAGTGCCCACCTCATCGCCATCCTCTGTGCCTATGGGCCCATCATTACTGTCTACCTGCAGCCCACACCTAACCCCATGCTAGGAACTGTGGTGCAAATTCTGATGAATCTGGTGGGACCAATGCTGAACCCTTTAATCTATACCTTGAGGAATAAAGAAGTAAAAACCGCTCTGAAAAAAGTATTGCACAGGACAAACCACGTTTCTGAGATTTAAAAAGAATGGATGGAAGGGTTGATGATGTGGAATTCCTTCTGCCCCAATATGTGAAATTTTTCTCTGGAATTCTTACATGTGGCTTTTCAGCCCATGCTGAATGGTGTGGATGGGTATGTCAAAATACGTTATCATTTTGTCTGTTTTATTTTCTTGTATCACCTAAGCCCCTCCTCATAGCTTCAGAATAGCATGCTGTTGTTATTCAGTCACTAAGTCATGCCTGACTCTTTGACCCCATGGACTGAAACCTACCCAGCTCCTCTGTCCATGGGATTCTCCAGGCAAGAAAACTGGAGTGGGTTGCCATTTCCTTCTCCAGAGGATCTTCTCAACCCAGGAATTGAACCCACTTTTCCTGCATTGCTGCTGCTGCTAAATCACTTCGGTCATGTCCGACTCTGTGTGACCCCATAGATGGAAGCCCACCAGGCTCCCCTGTCCCTGTGATTCTCCGGGCAAGAACACTGGCTTGGGTTGCCATTTCCTTCTCCAGTGCATGACAGTGAAAAGTGAAAGTGAAGTCGCTCAGTCATGTCCGACCCTTAGCGACCCCACGGACTGCAGCCTACCAGGCTCCTCCATCCATGGGATTTTCTAGGCAAGAGTACTGGAGTGACTTGCCATTGTCTTCTCCGTTCCCTGCATTAGCAAGCAGATTATTTACCACTAAGCACCAGAGAAATCCTCAAAATGGTATAGTCTTGTTGTTTTGCTTTTTGTGGAGAATCTCTTGCCACTAAAAGGAAGAAAGGTTGCCTTTGCTGTTGCACTTTTCCTACCTTTTCTACTTTACTTCCTGCTAAACTTTTTGTGAGATAGGACAGTGAAAGATGAACTCCCCAGCATGTTATGTGCCCAATATGCTACTGGAGATCAGTGGAGAAATAAATCCAGAAAGAATGAAAGGATGGAGCCAAAGCAAAAACAACACTTAGTTGTGGATGTGACTGGTGATAGAAGCAAAGTATGATGCTGTAAAGAGCAACATTGCATAGGAACCTGGAATGTTAGGGCCAAGAGTCAAGGCAAATTGGAAGTGGTCAAACAGGAGATGGCAAGAGTGAACATCGACATTCTAGGAATCAGTGAACTAAAATGGACTGGAATGGGTGAATTTAACTCAGATGACCATTATATCTACTACTGTGGGCAAGAATCCCTTAGAAGAAATGAAGCAGCCATCATAGTCAACAAAATAGTCCAAAATGCAATCTCAAAAACAACAGAATGATCTCTGTTTGTTTCCAAGGCAAACCATTCAATATTACAGTAATCCAAGTCTATGCTCTGACCAGCAATGCTGAAGTAGCTGAAGTTGAATGGTTTTATGAAAACCTACAAGACCTTTTAGAACTAACACCAAAAATATTGTCCTTTTCATTATAGGGGACTGGAATCAAAAGTAGGAATTTAAGAGGTACCTGCTGCTGCTGCTAAGTTACTTCAGTCATGTCCGACTCTGTGTGACCCCATAGACGGAAGCCCACCAGGTTCCCCCATCCCTGGGATTCTCCAGGCAAGAACACCGGAGCAGGCTGTCATTTCCTTCTCCAATGTGTGAAAGTGAAAAGTGAAAGTGAAGTCGCTCAGTCGTGTCCGACCCTTAGCGACCCCACGGACTGCAGCCTACCAGGCTCCTCCATCCATGGGATTTTCTAGGCAAGAGTACTGGAGTGGCTTGCCATTGCCTTCTCCGAGTTTAGTCATTAAGCAGTGTCAAAGATGTTTGGTTTCCCTTCAAGGGCTATAGATAATATTCTGATCCATATCTTATAAGCTGTTTTCTAGATACTGAAAAAAGATGAAAATAAAATTTATCCTAGTTCTGTAAAAGCATACAATCCAGGAAAACAGAAACATATACATATGCATGTCTCTTTATATATATGTAACTTCAGTGCCAAACAGGTGCTACAGCTGGTGGTCATTGAAGTTCTCTTGACTGTTTTCAATTTCTCCTCATATTCCTCAAATATACATGTAGAAAGCTCTGGGCCAGTCTTTGGTTACTGTGGAAAGTGAAAGTGAAAGTCGCTCAGTCATGACTGACCCTTTGTGGCTCTGTATAGTCCATGGAATTCTCCAGGCCAGAATACTGGAGTGGGTAGCCATTCCCTCCTCCCGGGGATCTTCCCAACCCAGGGATAGAACCCAGGTCTCCCACATTGCAGGCAGATTCTCTACCAGCTGAGACCGCAGGGAAACCCGGCTTAAGGTCCTTTTCTCCCTATGTGTTGGTGATATTCCTCATGTCTTCTTTTCCTATATCAATAGACTGTCCCCTGGCCATTGGCACAAAATCAGTTAATGTAGACGATAATTAAAGAGCTTCCATAAAGAGACGCATAAATTTTCCTCTGTTCATTTCTTTGCATTTGTGCTTTTTTAATAAAAATACTTTTAACTGTAAAGAAAAAAAAATTATAAAAATAAATAAATAAATAAAATTTGAGAAAGTCACAAAAAAAAAAAAATAAAATAATTAAAAAAAAAAAAAAAAAAGAGCTTCCAAAGGATCATATGAGCCAGGATAGAAGGACTTAGAAGGTAGAACTCAAATAATTACTGGAAGAGTATCAGATTTGGTCTAATAAGATCCCTAATTTAAATCAAAGAGATGCACATCACTGGTATCCCTGGCCTTCTTATAAATGATGATAATAAATCCAAATGTGTGCATAATCATTTGTGGTTTGCAAAGTTACTCTACACAAACCATCTGCTTTTATTCTCAAAATAGACATGTGAAGTTGGAAAAGTATAAGGTAGATATTCTTGGCTTTTAAACTAGGTGCCAAAGAGGGATGTTCACAAATAACTTGGGATTGTAAATAGATTACTCTGAGACATATTCTAAAATCAGTGAACACTATATCAGATAAATAAACTTTACTGAATGTAATGTATTCTGGTCCAGCCAAACTTGACTGTAATCTGAAATAATGCGTTTATCCAGAACATAATTTATTAGTGTCAACTTTTTCAGGCTCCTAGAACAAAAATACCATAGCCTGGGTGGCTTAAACACTATCTCTCCACAGTCTGGGGGCTTAAAAGTCCGGGCTCAAGGCATTAGCAGATTCGGTGTCTGGCGAGAGCCTGCTTCCTGGTCCATAAGTGGCCATTTTTGACTGTGTCCCCTATGGTGGAAAGAACAAAGGAACTCTCTGGACTCTCTTGCATAATGACACTAAAAATGGGGCTTCCCCGGTGGCTCAGACAGTAAAGAATCTGCCTGCAATGCAGGAGACCTGGGTTCAATTCCTGGTTCAGGAATCTACCTCCATGGACAGAGGAGCCTGGAGGGCTACAATCCATGAGGTTGCAAACAATCTGAGGTGACGGAGCAACTGACGCACAACGGCTTTGCCCTTATGACCTAATCATCTACCTAAGACCCCACTACCTGATACCATCACTTTAGGAGTTAGGATTTCAGCACATGAATTTTAGAAGGATACAAATGTTCAGCGATGGCAGTGGGACAGTGTTCAAGATACATAGGAATTGTTCAGATTCAGAACCACAAAAAAGATACATTATTAAGATAAATGTTTACAGCTAAAATAAACCCAAGAGATAGACTCCAAGTATTATGGTTTCAAAGTCAAGTCCACTGTCATATAGAAAGGAATTAAAGGAAGTTGTAGCCAATTGACTCTAAGTATTACCAACCCTTACCCTTATGGCAGAAAGTGAAGAGGAACTCAAAAGCCTCTTGATGAAAGTGAAAGAGGAGAGTGAAAATGTTGGCTTGAAGCTCAACATTCAGAAAACAAAGATCATGGCATCTGGTCCCATCACTTCATGGCAAATAGATGGAAAAACAGTGGAAACAGTGTCAGACTTTATTTTTTGGGGCTCCAAAATCACTGCAGACGCTGATTGCAGCCATGAAATTAAAAGACGCTTACTCCTTGGAAGGAAAGTTATGACCAACTTTGATAGTATACTAAAAAGCAGAGACATTACTTTGCCAACCAAGGTCCGTCTAGTCCAGGCTATGGTTTTTCCCGTGGTCATGTATGGATGTGAGAGTTGGACTGTGAAGAAAGCTGATCGCCGAAGAATCGATGCTTTTGAACTGTGGTGTTGGAGAAGACTCTTGAGAGTCCCTTATACTGCAAGGAGATCCAACCAGTCCATTCTAAAGGAGATCAATCCTGGATGTTCATTGGAGGGACTGATGCTAAAGCTGAAACTGCAATACTTTGGCCACCTCATGCAACGAGTTGACTCACTGGAAAAGACTCTGATGCTGGGAAAGGTTGGGGGCAGGAGGAGAAGGGGACGACGGAGAATAAGATGGCTGGATGGCATCACCGACTCTGTGGACATGAGTTTGAGTGTACTCCAGGAGTTGGTGATGGACAGGGAGGCCTGGCGTGCTATGATTCATGGGGTCGCGGAGAGTCGGACACGACTGAGCGACTGAACTGAACTGAACTGATTACCAACCCATTGGAAAATTACTTAAACTGAGTGATGAATGCAACAGCTGTTTAAAATACCTAATCTGGTGATTTATTACTTCTGGTCTATGGAGTAGTATGAAAGTGTGATAAAATTTTCACCAGTCAACGGCAAAACTAAAATTTTAATATTGACATTGCCTTTCCTTGGGAAGAATGTATTTTTTTTTCTGTGAAACTATATGTCCTTTTTCCTTTTTTAAAAAAAAGTAGCGTTTAGTGTTAATTACAGTTTTAATTAATATCTTGCCAAAATAAGAAGCAGGTAACTCCAAATGTAGTTTTAATTGAATAATTTTCTTTTTTATATTACTGAACAATAAAATTCAAAGACTGAGAAAAACAGATTCTGTTCAATATGATTCAAATCACCTATTTTCCTTTTCATTTGGCTTCTTAATAAGATCTCACTGGAGAGAAATTGCAGGGTGCAAATTTTGCTAGTTTGTGTGACATTTATGATTCCCATTTTAAATTAAATCGAACTTTTGGTATTCAGACTTTCCATGTGTAACAATATTGCTCTTTGCAATTATAAGTATCTTCAGTTCAGTTCAGTTCAGTCGCTCAGTCGTGTCCGACTCTTTGCGACCCCATGAATCACAGCACGCCAGGCCTCCCTGTCCATCACCAACTCCCGGAGTTCACTCAAACTCATGTCCTAGGTTCATGGAAAATTAATAAATTAGGATTCTGGTTTTATGCCTGCTTTATGTGCCTGGTTAATGTGAAATTGATCCCCTGAGAGATCAATTTCCTTTCTGCAAGTGGAGAAAATTAAGTTTCCAAAGGTACAAAACTGAAGGTCAGATGTCTAGACTGTGACAAATTTGCTTGCGTTATGAATCTGTCTATGAAGTCCTAACTGCTAAGCTTTTCCTGGTGATGGATCAGCACATATTGCTGAATTCTGCACTCTCCTTTATTGTACTGATAAAAAATAACTCGAAAATATCCTTGACACATACCTAAGGAAATCGAATAATTTGGGTAGAATTGGTTCCCAAACCCAAGTCTTCTGATTCTTAGTACTATTCCCATGCCATTAGCCATTAGTTTTTAATATTTCATTGAAGTGACTCAAAAGCCTATGCAGAGAAAATTGTGTAGGATGGAATGAAGTTGAGTGGGAACAGGGTATGATGGGGGGAGGATAGTTATCTGGAAATTATCTTCATCCATCTTGGAAATGGTCCAAGCTCTCTCTCTCTCTCTTTTAATTTAAAGGTTATTTGAAAATTTGCTTCATAAATACTTTTTTTCTATTCCATAATAGATTCATTTTTAATTTTTATAGGATTTTTTTCATCCTCAAAATTTCAAGTTTAAAAGTCTGAGGACTTTATAAAGGTAACTCATTTATTCTATTGCATCATGAATCTCAGGTATAATTTAGATGAATCCTTGTCCAGAAAACATAGCTTGAAAAACAGGGCTCCACTCTGTGTTGTTTTCTCCTCATTTGGTCATTAAAAGATATAATATTTTTTTTTTTTTTGGTGTCATGGAAACATGTTACAGGTTTTCAGTTCAGTTCAGTTCAGTTCAGTTGCTCAGTCGTGTCCGACTCTCCGCGACCCCATGAATCACAGCACGCCAGGCCTCCCTGTCCATCACCAACTCCCGGAGTACACTCAAACTCATGTCCACAGAGTCGGTGATGCCATCCAGCCATCTCATTCTCCGTCGTCCCCTTCTCCTCCCGCCCCCAACCTTTCCCAGCATCAGAGTCTTTTCCAGTGAGTCAACTCGTCTCATGAGGTGGCCAAAGTATTGGAGTTTCAGCTTTAGCATCAGTCCCTCCAATGAACATCCAGGATTGATCTCCTTTAGAATGGACTGGTTGGATCTCCTTGCAGTATAAGGGACAGGTTTTCACACACCAGTTAAACAGAAATGCTTGTGTGATTCAAAACGAGTGTGAGTCAGGCTAGAGCTCTCAGGTTCTCTGCTCTCCTGCCCCTGCTACACCTCTGGCAACAACTCAGCTATCAATTTTTGGAGCAAAAATAGATTAATTTTAAAGACTTGTCTAATACTTTTGAGCTGCTGAGTAAATTTGCTAACTTTCAGATCCTGCAATTTGTGAATGAGCAGCTAAGGTGACATTTTCGGTGATCCACTCTGGGTGGATGTAGAATTACATGGATTTAATTCTATATTCCAGAAACCCTGCTTGGGTGGATTTATTGAACACTTCCAATAATCTTTGTTTAGCATTCCTGTCCAGTAAAAATTGACTAATGGTGGAATTTGATAACTCAGCAGTGAAGAAATCTGTCATTTGGTGTTGTAGACAGACTAATGCTCCCCAGAGATGCCCACACTCAAATCGTCAAAACCTATGAATGTGTTAGGTTACTGACAAGAGGAATTAAGAATGCAGATGAATTAAGGTTGCTAAGCAGCTGATTTTGTAGTGAAATTATCCTAGATGATCTGGGTAAACCCAATATAATTACAAAGATTTTTCCAAGTGGAAGAGAGAGGCAGAAGAGAATCAAGAGAAATGACAGCTGAGAAGGAACTCAGTCCTGCCAACTCTGATTTTAGCAGGGTTGAGTTGTTTCATGCTAAATCGTGTCTGATTCTTTTGTGACCCCCATGGACTGTAGCCCACCAGGCTTCTGTGTCCATGGAATTTCCCAAGCAAGAATACTGGAGTGGTTGCCATTTCCTTCTTCAGGAGATGTTCCCGACATCCCTGACAGGGGGATGAACCTGGATCTCCTGCTTGGCAGGCAGATTTTTTTACCACTGAACCACCAGGGAAGCAGTGACGCTCACTGTGAATTTCTAATCTCTAGAACTGTAGATGATAAATTGCATGGTTTTAAGCCACTACATCGGAGAAGGCAATGGCAAGCCACTCCAGTACTCTTGCCTAGAAAATCCCATGGATGGAGGAGCCTGGTAGGCTGCAGTCCGTGGGGTCGCTAAGGGTCGGACATGACTGAGCGATTTCACTTTCACTTTTCACTTTCACACATTGGAGAAGGAAATGGCAACCCACTCCAGTGTTCTTGCCTGGAGAATCCCAGGGAAGAGGGAGCCTGGTGGGCTTCCATCTATGGGGTCACACAGAGTCGGACACGACTGAAGTGACAGCAGCAGCAGCAGCAGCAAGCCACTACATGTATGGTAATTTGTCACAGCAGCAATAGGAATCTCATACACCTTGTGTGTCTCTGACCTTCACTGCTGATGCAGAAACTGTCCTGGGTTCTCCCCTGCTCAGCTAGGGCAGAGATGACTCTGAGGGATGGATGGTCTGATGAACTCCTGAGAACCTGTTAGCCTCACTGAGAAGACTGGAATGTCAAACTAGAAGCACACAGGATAACAAAGACCCTAGATGCTCACTGGGACAGGTCCGAGTAAGACTTTGGGGTAAGCACTCAGTTCTCAACTGCCCTAGGAGTGCAACTGTGTATTTGTCTTAAGCAGAAGTCCCTCGGCACCACAGAAAAAGCATACTTACAGAGCCAGAGGTCCAGTCTCAGAAATTATGAAGAAAAAAATTCAACAAATAATGATTACATCCCTTGGTTGACAATATCCCCTGGAGTAGGAAATAGCAACCTGCTCTAGTATTCTTGCCTGAAAAATCCCATGAACAGTGGAGCCTCTTGTGGGCTGCAGAGTCAGACATGACTGAGTGGCTAAGCACACACACACACATATGGATTTTGCGCATGCCAACCTAAACTAGTTCGGAATTCCCTGAAACAATATAACAAAATAGCCTGGATTTCTCCCGTTCAGTCCTGACTGAAAAGATCCTGTCGCCATGGAGGCCATGTTTTGTACACAACGCCAGACTGCGGAGCCTGAATTTTGGTTCATTCCTCACTCATCCTCTGTCTTTGTTGACCCTGGGTCTTGATCTTGGTCCCTCAGCTTGGCGTATGAGTTTTATTTATATGTCCAAATAAATCATACTCATCTTTCAAGACACTATCCAAGCACAGCCTCACCCCAGCCTCTCCAAAGACTTTGACGTTCCACTTCTCTACTCCGAACCCTTTTGTTTGGAAGTGTATACTTAAAAGCCACACAAGTGGAGAGCTGTGAATTTGAATTTTATTTGGGGATTTTGGGGGGGACTATAGCCTGGGTTCAAGTCTTTTTAAAAATTTTAATTTATTATAATTGGAGGCTAATTACTTTACAATATTGTGGTAGTTTTTGCCACACATTGACGTGAATCTGCCACAGTGTACATGTGTCTCCTCCATCCCAACCCCTGCCCCCCACCTCCCTCCCCACCCCATCCCTCTGGGTTGTCCCAGTGCACTGGCTTTGAGTGTGCTGTTTCATGCATTGAACTTGGACTGATCATCTGTTTCACATATGGTAATATACATGTTTCAGTGCTATTCTCTCAAGTCATCACACCCTTGCCCTCTCCCACAGAGTCCAAAAGTCTGTTCTTTATATCTGTGTCTCTTTTACTGTCTTGCATATAAGATCATCATAACCATCTTTCTAAATTCCATATATTTGCATTAATGTACTGTATTGCTGCTTTTCTTTCTGGCTTACATTACTGTGTATAATAGTCTCTGGTTTCATCCACCTCATTAGAACTGACTCAAATGCATTCTTTTTAATAGCTGAGTAATATTCCATTGTGTATATGTACTACAACTTTCTTATCCATTCTTCTGCCGATAGACTTCTAGGTTGCTTCCATGTCCTACCTATTGTAAACAGTGCTGCAATGAACATTGTGGTACACGTGTCTCTTTCAATTCTGATTTCCTCAGCATGTCTGCCCAGCAGTGGGATTGCTGGGTCATATGGCAGTTCTATTTCCAGTTTTTAAAGGAATCTCCACACTGTTCTCCATAGTGGCTGTACTAGTTTGCATTCCCACCAACAGTGTAAGAGGGTTCCCTTTTCTCCACACCCTCTCCAGCATTTATAACAGTCTTTTATGGAGCTCTGAACAACTGCTCTGAAGAGGTAGGGGGAGAAGCCAGTATATATGTGATATCGATGAAAGAGTAAGTGCAATCCAGCAGTCATCTCAGTAGGTTACTGCTAATCACAAAGAATGGATATCTCAATTAAAGATTTTAGTGCTTTTCAAAGTATGGGAAGATACAAGAATCTGGGTTCATTTCTCCTGAAATATATCCAACTATCTGAGGGCCTTTTTCCCCAATGCACAGAATGCTTTATCTTGTTCTTTGTCCTTGACTAGCTTTCAGCCTTTATTCCAGGTAGGTGACCAGGATGGGTAATGATTTAATCCTTATAGAACCCAATGGAAAGAAACATCCCTTTCCCTTACATTGGTGCAGCTAACACTCCCAACAACTGCTACCAAGCTGAGGAAAAAGTATGAGTGGAGGGAAACAAGGTGACAAAAGCTTTTTATACCAAGCTGAATACCTGATACATTGGCATCAAGCCCTACTAGGATCAATAAATTCATATGAAACAATAATACTCAAATGGAATTTACAGCAGAATTACTAAGGTTCAGCAGGAAGCCTTTGAAGTACACTCAAAGACTTTGATAAGCAGTTATATCTAGGATACCATGAAAGCTAAAGGTATTTATTAATAATATCCACCCATAGTGGATATGACAGTTGTGGAACCAATAGCCACCACTGGAATGTTTGTACTCAATACAGCCAAACTGAATGCTTCAGTTTAGAGAATGAAGTGAAGAAGTGAAGGTTACTCAGTCATGTTCAACCATCTGTGACCCCATGGACTATACAGTCCATGGAATTCTCCAGGCCAGAATACAGGAGTGGATAGCTGGTCCCTTCTCTGTGGGATCTTCCCAACCCAGGGATCGAACCCAAGTCTCCCACATCGTGGGCAGATTCTTCAGCAGCTGAGCCACAGGGAAGCTCTTAGAGAATGATAATCCTTCATAAAATTCCCTCAATTTATGATTGTATACTTAGGTAAAAACAGAAGTATCAAATATACAAGATATGTTAATAGTACATTTTACATTTATAATGGATCTGAGGCACATTTATACTATTTGCATGCCCTGGTCATAACAATGTTTTCATATTTTTTGCTTCTAAGGGTCGGATACGACTGAGGGACTTCACTTTCACTTTTCATTTTCACACGTTGGAGAAGGAAATGGCAACCCACTCCAGTGTTCTTGCCTGGAGAATCCCAGGGAAGGGGGGAGCCTGGTGGGCTGCCGTCTATGGGGTCACACAGAGTCGGACACGACTGAAGTGACTTAGCAGCAGCAGCAGCAGCAACCCAAAGAGCTGGAGAACTTGGAACTTCCCTTCGAATGACGGTCAGCAATAGAATCTAATCTCTCCCTCTTTTGAGCCTTGAGTTACTGTACTGTGAGCAAAGGGCAGGCTTGTTTAGTCTGTGTGATTCCAGGCTGTAATTAAATAGCCTGTTTTATCACATCAATGGAATGCAAAATGCAAAAACAAGCAGGAGACACAGGAGACATTCAATCTCTGGGGCTGGTAGAGTCCCTGGAGGAGGAAATGGTAACCCACTCTAGTATTCTTGCCTGAAAAATTCCATGGACAGAAGATCCTGGCAGGCTCCATTCCATGGAGTCGTGAAGAGTTATCCGACTGGGAGACTGAACACACACACCACATCAGTGCAACGCAAACTGCAAAAAGATGGTGTCCAAAGTCACAAGGATCCCACTTGTGACCTATTTTACCAAACTGAGGGTAAATCAGTGGGTGTAGCATCTACTGCAAATCCATAAGGATGAAGCAATTAGGAACTCACTTTGTCCTCTCTGACTTTGGAGCTTGTGATTGAAAAGAATAAGGCTTGCAGGCTCTCTTTGAGCTCTTTAAATGATCCCTGATATTCTGATGTGTTTCCCATTATTTGTTCTTGCACAAGATAGATGCCTTATCTTTTCCAATACATATTAGGTTTACAGATGAACAGGGCTCCTGGCAGTATCTTGGATCTATGATGCAGTCTAAGAAGTCAGTTAGGTCTAGACTTAAATTGCTCCAAGGTGGACAAGGCCCGTTGTTTGTATTCTGCAAACTGTGCTCTGTCGCCCTCTGGTGGATGAAGAGCATCTCCAAACCTAGCACAGAATTAAGGGTTCTCCCTGGCTTTAGAAATCAACAATGTTTGTGTTGGAGGGACACGGATAGAGGAGAAAATTTGTTTTATAAGTTACCTGATAATTTTGAAGAGATGAAAATTCTGAATAAATGTTATGTATAAAGATGCTGTCTTTAAAAATATTTATAATATTTGAAAACACAGGAAACAACTGAAATATTGAAAAATGGTGTTAAAGAAATGGAATATTTGCTGCCATATCAGTAAACAAAGGATGTCACTGTCATTAGAGACTGCAGGCACCACCAAAGGTGAGCTGGTGAGCCCTGAGGAAACTCAAGATATGAGAATGCAGGCTCTTGGCCTCAGACAGGTGAGGTGCATATGAAAGGAACGATATCAGTGAGCCCAAACTCTTACATTTTCCCATACCTAGAAACATGCTGAATTCCTTATCTTGGGATATCTGTTTTTTCTTTAATTTGAAATTATCTTTGGACATTCAGACTACCTGCTCTTAGTCACAAAACTTCTATATAACACCCCCATCCCCCCAGAACTGTTCACTGAGGTTTACTTAAGATGCTGTCTCCCAGGCTTGACGTCCTGAAAATTCCTGCTGAATAAAAGCCTAACTGTCAACTTTTAGGTTGCACCTATTTTTTTTCAATAGAAATGGTAAAAATAATTATATCCAGTTGAATTGTAGACATTTCTTCTGCTATGGTTTTTTAAAATTACAATGAATACTTGTGATTATTACTTGTGGTAAAATGTTTTCTTTAAATAATGACTGCTTGATAGAATAGGTATTTTTTGAAAATCAGTTTTACCTATGTTGTCAAAAATCCAGAAATAGCAAAATTAAACTCACCAAATCAATGAACTGTACTTCTGAGAATTTATTGTGTATATGAGAACAGTTCACAAAGTGGGAACTTTCAAATGCAAAGACTGATATGATCATGAATTTATAGGATTGTTGGTGAAGTGGAAATGAGGAAGCTGTGTAATCTCCACAATGATCGGTTATTACCATGCGGTTTCCAAATGGCAATTCTAGTCCTACGTGCATGTCAGTCACGTGAGACTCTTTGTGACCCCATGGACTGCAGCCCACCAGATTCCTCTGTCCATGGATTTCCCAGGCAAGAATACTAGAGTGGGTTGCCATTTCCTCCTACAGGTGATCTTCCTGACCCAGGGATTGAACTCGAATCTCACACTGGCAGGCGGATTCTTTACTGCTGGGCCACCTGGGAAGCCAAGTGGCAGGGGACTGGTCACAATGACCATCTCAAGTGTCTGAGCAGGATCCTGTGGGGCGTTCCTCAAACAGCCCTTCCCGCAGACCCTTTGCCTTAGCTCCTTTCTGAAGTACCTAGGTAACAGTATTTGATGCAGATTTCCTGAGTTGTTTCGCATATGTGAACATCCACTCCATCCCAGATGGAAGATGTTAACTACTTGATAACCAAGAGTGCACAGCCCCAGGATTCCTGGCGCCTAAAGACTGATTTAAATTAAACTCCGTGACACCACAGTTTCCTCACCTTCTGCCAGAGAACTGTGCAGGAGCTGATCACATACCCTGTGACCCATCTCCCTCTTCTGCCTTTTAAAAGTGATTTGCTGAACTCTTTTGGGGAGCTAGGGGCTTTTAAGGTCATGAATCACCTGTCTCCTTGCATGACCTTACAATAAGCATTTTTCTGCTCCAGATTCCTATGTTTCAGTTTACTTGGCCTAACTGTGCACACAAACTTGTGTTAACACTCATATCATTTTTAGGAAGATGACTTAAGCTGCTTTCATGATTGTATGTGTCCCTCAGTCATGTCTGACTCTTTGCTACCCCATAGACTATAGTCCACCAGGCTCCTCTGCCCATAGAATTTTCCAGGCAAGAAATTAGAATGGGTTGCCATTTCATACTCCAGGGGATCTTCCCAACCCAGGGATCCAAACTGCATCTTTTGCATCTCTTGTATTGGCAGGTGGATTCTTTACTAACATGCCTCCTAGAAGCCTTCTTTCATGATTATCAGAAGCATTTACAAGAGGCTAAATTAAGTCTCACTTAAGTTCATGAAATAAGCTAGAATTAGTTTTACTTATTTGGATTAAGAAGTTTTGGCTGTTCAGAAAATTCTCGAGTCTAGTCTCCATTTTGTATTTAAGTTTAACAATGTAGAAGTACATCTGATAACATTACATTTGTGCTTTAAATTTTTTTGTGTCTATCCATTAACTTTATAATAAAACTGTTAGGTTGTTAGAATAGGAAAAAGGAGTCCACAATGGCAGTGGCTAAAAGACAAAGAAAGGAAAAAGGCCTGTGAAAATAGAATAAAGGAAGATCCGAGGACTGGAGTTAGAATCTGAGGTAAAAAAAACAGCCTTCCTGGCTAGCCCAATTTACATAGGGCAGGGTTAGGGAGAGGAGAAAATACACATGAAAAGAGGAACCAAATTTGAGCCCAGGTCTCTCCTTTCTTCGTGTCTTTTGGGTCAGCTTGCCCTCATGCTTCAAGGATGTATTTTCGTTTGCTTGCCAAATAAAGCTGAGTTGTAACACTAGTCCATCCGTCACTTCAAATTTTTGCTGTGGTGAGGCAGAACCGAGGAAATTACAAACTGCCTCGACATCTGTGGTGCCATGACTTGAATTTAACCTGGCTCGAATTTAACTTGGAAACAACCTTGGCTCAGCCCCCTGTGAGGCAGAGGCCACGTACAACAGAAAAGTTGTACTCAGCCCAACTCAGGAAAAGTTCCCGTGGTAGAAGCTGAACGTGAAGAAAACCCAGAGCATAGGAGGTGACAAGAAGCCTAGGGTGCTGGAAACTGGGACAGCAAAAACCAACTCTACAGAAAGCTCAGGCAGCTCAGTCTCAGATTCCAGAAGACCTCTGGTTGGGGTAGGAAGTCCTCACTCCTATGACTGGAAGGACATATGGCTAACAAAATCTTAAATCTTAATTCCTTTACAACCTCTTGTTTCTTGTTTCCTCAACCCCGCTGCGAACAGGCAAGTGGCCGTGGGTGTTCCAGGGTGTTCCAAAGGCTCTACTATCTGGTGTGCCTTAGTAGGTTCTGCCCAAGTGGGTGGGGGTTCTTCTGTCCTTAATTTCCTTTGTGTCAAGGATCAGGCCAATGAAAACCGTGAGCACAGGTCAGGTATTTAGCAGATTTTTCAGCAGGTTATGATGGAGATTCCTTGGCACGTTTTTTCCCACTGCTTTTTCCTCCTGCCCTTTAGCTCCTCTCTCCATCTATGCCACTGCTTACAAAGTATTGGGCAGGTCATCATCTTTCCATGTTTGAAAGCTGTTCTTGAAACTGTTTACCTACGATTAAGACTCAAACCCACACAGCAGGCACTCTGTGCTGTGCTTAGTCTCTCAGTCATATTCGACTTGGACTTGAGCCCAGCCAAAACCCACAATGCCTGGTTTTAGGACCTAATGAAGGTCAGGCTTTTGATGTCTTATTGCAAAAAAAAAAAAAAAATTCATTGAGAGACACAGCGATAGATAAGTTTGTTTGGATTTGTATGGATTTAGAGAGAAGTACATGGAGAAAGCAAGAGAGTTCCAGAAGAGCATCTATTTCTGCTTCATTGACTATGCCTAAGCCTTTGACTGTGTGGATCACAATAAACTGTGGAAAATTCTGAAAGAGATGGGAATCCCAGACCACCTGACCTGCCTCTTGAGAAACCTGTATGCAGGTCAGGAAGCAACAGTTAGAACTGGACATGGACCAACAGACTGGTTCCAAATAGGAAAAGGAGTGTGTCAAGGCTGTATATTGTCACCTTGCTTATTTATTTAACTTATATGCAGAGTACATCATGAGTAACGCTGGGCTGGAAGAAGCACAAGCTGGAATCAAGATTGCTGGGAGAAATATCAATAATCTCAGATATGCAGATGACACCACCCTTATGGCAGAAAGTGAAGAGGAACTAAAGAGCCTCTTGATGAAAGTGAAAGAGGAGAGTGAAAAGGTTGGCTTGAAGCTCAACATTCAGAAAACAAAGATCATGGCATCTGGTCCCATCACTTCATGGGAAATAGATGGAAAAACAGTGGAAACAGTGTCAGACTTTATTTTGGGGGGCTCCAAAATCACTGCAGATGCTGATTGCAGCCATGAAATTAAAAGACGCTTACTCCTTGGAGGGAAAGTTATGACCAGCCTTGGTAATATATTAAAAAGCAGAGACATTACTTTGCCAACAAAGGTCCGTCTAGTCAAGGCAATGGTTTTTCCCGTGGTCATGTATGGATATGAGAGTTGGACTGTGAAGAAAGCTGATCGCTGAAGAATTGATGCTTTTGAACTGTGGTGTTGGAGAAGACTCTTGAGAGTCCCTTGTTCCGCAAGGAGATCCAACCAGTCCATTCTAAGGGAGATCGATCCTGGGTGTTCATTGGAGGGACTGATGCTGAAGCTGAAACTGCAATACTTTGGCCACCTCATGCGACGAGTTGACTCACTGGAAAAGACTCTGATGCTGGGAAATGTTGGGGGCGGGAGGAGAAGGGGACGACCAAGAATGAGATGGCTCGATCGCATCACCGGCTCTGTGGACATGAATTTGAGTGAGCTCCGGGAGTTGGTGATGGACAGGGAGGCCTGGCGTGCTGTGATTCATGGGGTCGCAAAGAGTCGGACACGACTGAGCAACTGAACCGAACTGAACACTCCATGAGTGTGGGCTATCACAGAGGGGAGTGTGGCATCCATGGAATGTGGTGTGGCTAGTTTTCCCTAGCTGGGTGATTTCATATGTTAATGAGTAGGAGGATCATTCCAACAATTTGGGAACCACCCACTCCTCGGTCTTGTGACAGTGACTTAAAACTGTCCTGGCACCTCTAGGTGTGTCATTTAGCTTGCAGACTGAGGATCAAGGTTTATTTGAATTTGACTTGTCATCTTGGACCCATTTGATTTTAATCAATTTATGTTATTCCCTTGGGCTATGTCATTCTTTCAAAAGTTGGGACTGCCCCCTTCCCTCCTGTTTCATGCTCTTTTCCTGAGCCCCATCTGGACCCACAATGTTGCCACTACATTCTTCTGGAGGGACAACCAGAAGTTAGCTGGCCCTTGGGAGGGAAATACTATACAATATCCAATCCTTCTAAATATTAAGTCCTTCATCTTCCATGTTTCCTACTACATGTGTAACAACAGTATATCTCAGTGAACCCGCTAGGGCAGGCGACAGGCACACAATGCCTGCTAGAAGTCCATCTGTTGGCATCCCTTCAATGGCAATTGGGCTTCCAGTGATAATGTTTGCCACTTAGGGAGTTAGCCCTGCAGTCCACTTGGGCTCAAACCCTTACCACCCTTCTCTTAAATTTACAAGCATACCCCTGGATCAAATCTCCACTCCACTTTTGTGGAACATCTGGTTTGTTCAGTTCAGTTCAGTTCAGTCGCTCAGTCGTGTCCGACTCTCCGCGACCCCATGAATCACAGCATGCCAGGCCTCCCTGTCTATCACCAACTCCCAGAGTTCACTCAAACTCATGTCCACAGAGTCGGCGATGCCATCTAACCATCTCATTCTCGGTCGTCCCCTTCTCCTCCCGCCCCCAACCTTTCCCAGCATCAGAGTCTTCTCCAGTGAGACAACTCGTCACATGAGGTGGCCAAAGTATTGCAGTTTCAAGTGGAGCAATGTTACCTATAAAGGGGCAGGGTCCTGGTTGTAGGAGTTAGTAAGTGGCTTAAGAACAAATTGATAAGAGGCAACAAACCAGATACTTTGGCCACCATCTGGTTTGTTGCCTCTTATCAATTTGTTCTTAAGCCACTTACTAACTCCTACAACCAGGACCCTGCCCCTTTATAGGTAACATTGCTCCACCCCACTTACTATTAAACTACTCTTAATGCTCCTAACAGGACCGGATAACTCACTGCTTTGTCATTACTTCTGGTATTACCTAAAGTGGGTCTATGACAAAGAAATGTTTACCACTGGAAACACCCTAAACTGCTCTTATGGAGGACTAGGGGAGGAAATCAGTGACTTGTATTCTCTCAGAGCAATAAGATGATAAATCTTATGGCTCTTTCAACAGGTTCCCAGTCTCAGGGCATAAACTAGGATTGCTTTACATCATGATATCTATTCCCATGGGTTTCCCTTGTGGCTCAGCTTGTAAAGAATCCGCATGCAATGCAGGAGACCTAGGTTCAATCCCTGGGTTGGTAAGATATTCTGGAGAAAGGAAAGGATACCCACTTCAGTATTCTGGCCTGGAGAATTCCATGGACTGTATAGTCCATGGGGTCACAAAGAGTCAGACACAACTGAGTGACTTTCACTTCACTTCACATCGAACAAGCAATGAGTTAAGATTACAACCCCTTAATCCTACCCAGAATTTGTCAGGCTGGAGACCTTGGGGACGCCCAACTCCAGTCTGGGAGTCACAGGAGATAGATCTGCCTTGACCTGCCTATGGATCTGGTCCTTGGAAGCTTGTCATGCCTCAACCTGCTCGGGGATCTGCCAGTCTAGGGGTCCCAGGAAGCTGGCCTGCTTTGACCTGCCCGGGGATTTGATCTCCAGAAGGCTGTCATGCTTCAGCTTGCCTGGGGATCTGCACCATGACCCTGGGACACCTGGCTCTCAGATTGCAACAGTACTGGGTAGACTAAGCTTCAAGAAGACTCACATCTAAGGAATTCCACCCATGGAAATAGAATGAGGCCTATTAGTTTTTTTCTTTTTTCTTTTCCTTCGTGTCATGATTGTCTTTCAGATGGGAAATAATTAATCTACTTCCCAACAGATGCCCTTGAGATGCATCCTTGTTAACTGGAAGCTGTTCGATCCTCTAACTCTAAGGAGAAGTTGCTTAAAATCCTTTTGTGTCACTACATGGCACAGTATCTTCTGGGGGACAAGGAACGCTAGCCTGAGGATGGGGGTTTAAATTACAATATCATCCTGAAGCTAGACTTATTCTGCAAAAGACAAGGGAAATGGACAGAGATCCCTTATGTCCTAATTGTCTTCCAACGAAGAGATATGAAGGAACTCTGTTTTAAGTGTGGGCTTGTTGTATGACCTAAAAGTGAGCCTATTAGGCAAATGGTGTTAGGCACAGACAACATAGAGAAGGAAGCCACCTGTGAAGGCTCACCTCCCATGGCTCCTGAGTTGCCTGGTGCTCCTTCCTTGTATCCAAATATGCCCCCATATCCAGGAGCAACCCTTCCACAAAAACCAACTCGAGTATATCCCTTAGTTGAAACTGGAGGAGAATTTGAACCAACCAGGTCCATAAGCCCTTCTCCCTTTTAGAACTAAGACAGATCAAACAAGACCTGGGAAGCTATACAGATGACCCAGGCAAATATATAGGTATATTCCAACACATTACCTTGGCCTTTGACTTGACATGGAAGAACAGCATGGTCATATTTAGTCGAACTTTATCTGACCCTGAGCATGCTAGGGTCTTAAAGGAAACCCGAAGGTATGCTTCGGGGCTTCACATGTCAAGGGATAAATATACAGTGGGGGAAACTACTGTCCCCTCCTCAGATCCTAATTAAAATTATAATGACCCTGAGCACATCTGGGAAAAGGATCATTTTCTGATCTGTGTAAAGGCATGACTAAAAGCAGCCCAGCAAAAAATAATCAGCTACACCTGGGTCTGAGCAGTAACTCAGAGCCCAACGAGAACCCCATTGCCCTTCTGGAAAGGCTAAAAGAGGCCCTCCAAAAGTTTACCAATCTGGTCTTAGATTCTTCTGAGGAACAGATGATTTTAAAGGACAAATTCCTGTTCCACTGTGCATCAGACATCAGTATAAAATTACAACAGCTACAGCAGCAGGACCCTGCTGCCTCTTTAGGTGAGATAGCCCAGACAGCGGCCAAGTTATACCTTTTATAACAGAGAACAGGAGAGGGAGGCCAAGGCCCAGGAGAAGGAGAGAAGGAAAGAGACAAGGCATGCTCAGATGCTGGCCGCCCTCCCGGGAAGCCCGAATCCTTAAAGGACAAGGCATGAGGCAAATGACTAAACTGTAGACAGGTGGGACATTGGGCCAAAGAGTGTCCAAACCAAGTCTCCTAAAACTGCTTGCTACAAATGCCATCAACTGGGACACTGGGCGGCAGTCTGCCCTGGGGACCCATGAGCCTCAAGGTCAAGTGCCAAGCCTTCCCTCAGGATGGTTCAACAGGACTGAAGCAGCCCGCTCCAGCCAGCCCACCTGTCACAGATAACCATCACGGGGCTGGAGCCATGGGTGCAACTGAATATGGCAGGTAGGTCCAAGAACATCTTGGTTAACCCAGGGACTACCTACTCTGTCCTGACCTCCTTCTCTGGAGCTTTCTCCTCCCAATCCTGTACCATTTTGGGTGCTACAGGAAAAAACAGTTACAAAAAGATCCATCTGAGCACTTTGCTGCTGGGATGGACAAATATTTTTCCACCAGTTTCTGGTGGTTCCTGAGTGTCCTACTCCCTTATTGGGAAAAGATCTTTCCCTGCCTTCGAAATCTTGCAGCTATTGCGGTTCTGATAGAATATGCTTTAAAACTCTCTTTTTTCGGGCAAACTAAGAAGAAAGCTGATCGCCGAAGAACTGATGCTTTTGAACTGTGGTGTTGGAGAATACTCTTGAGAGTCCCTTGTACTGCAAGGAGATCCAACCAGTCCATTCTAAAGGAGATCAATCCTGGGTGTTCATTGGAAGGACTGATGCTAAAGCTGAAACTGCAATACTTTGGCCACCTCATGCGACGAGTTGACTCACTGGAAAAGACTCTGATGCTGGGAGCGATTAGGGGTAGGAGGAGACGGGGACGACAGAGAATGAGATGGCTGGATGGCATCACCGAATCTATGGACATGAGTTTGAGTGAACTCTGGGAGTTGGTGATGGACAGGGAGGCCTGGCGTGCTGTGATTCATGGGGTCGCGGAGAGTCAGACACGACTGAGCGACTGAGATGAACTGAACTGAACTGAACTGAACTATTTTTACCAGCCACCAAGTGAAACAACTCCTGAATGGGAAAGGCCATTTATGGATATCTGATCAAAGAATCCTCAGATACAAGTAGTGCTGATGGAAAGTCCAGGCCTCATTGTATGCCCTTGTGAGGTTCTTAACCCAGCTATCCTCTTGCCTAGCCCTGAGGACTCTCTCCCCTTTCACTCTTGTCTAAAAACCTTGGACCACTGGACAAAACCCTGAGAGGGATTGTTGGAAGATCCTCTGACTAGTCCTGAGGAAATCTGGTACACTGATGGAAGCAGCTTTGTCACAGATGGAAAAAGAAGAGCTGGGTATGTAGTAGTCTCATGTTTTGAGACCATAGAGGCTAAACCTTTGCCACCAGGTACTTCAGCTTAATTAGCTGAGCTCATAGCCCTGACTCAAGCCTTAGAGCTGGGAAAAGGAAAAAGAGTAGCCATTTACACTGACTCCAAGTATGCCTTTCTGGTGCATGTAGCATGCAGCACATGTGGCTATTTGGAAAGAAAGAGCCATTTGACCACCCAAGGGTCCCCAATCAAATATGGTGATCAAATCCTTTGGCTCTTGGATGCAGTCCATCTGCCCATTGAGGTTTCAGTCTCCCACTGTTCAGTTCAGTTCAGTTCAGTTCAGTCGCTCAGTCGTGTCCGACTCTTTGCAACCCCATGAATCACAGCACGCCAGGCCTCCCTGTCCATCACCAACTCCCGGAGTTCACTCAAACTCATGTCCATCAAGCTGGTGATGCCATCCAGGCATCTCATTCTCTGTCGTCCCTGTCTCCTCCCACCCCCAATCCCTCCCAGCATCAGAGTCTTCTCCAGTGAGTCAACTCGTCGCATGAGGTGGCCAAAGTACTGGAG
The DNA here is from genome assembly GCF_049115385.1 of Moschus berezovskii. Classification (NCBI taxonomy): domain Eukaryota; kingdom Metazoa; phylum Chordata; class Mammalia; order Artiodactyla; family Moschidae; genus Moschus; species Moschus berezovskii. The sequence continues at coordinate 22,040,740 of NC_142484.1, read as the reverse complement.
TTTGAGCTTCAACATCAGTCCTTCCAATGAACACTCAGGACAGATCTCATTTAGGATGGACTGGTTGGATCTCCTTGCAGTCTAAGGGACTCTCAAGAGTTTTCCCCAACACCACAGTTCAAAAGCATCAATTCTTCGGCGATCAGCTTTCTTCACAGTCCAACTCTCACATCCATACATGACCACAGGAAAAACCATAGCCTTGACTAGACGGACCTTGGTTGGCAAAGTAATGTCTCTGCTTTTTATTATGCTATCTAGGTTGGTTATGACTTTCCTTCCAAGGAGTAAATGTCTTTTAATTTCATGGCTGTAATCAGCATCTGCAGTGATTTTGGAGCCCCCCAAAATAAAGTCTGACACTGCTTCCACTGTTTCCCCGTCTATTCCCCATTAAGTGATGGGACCAGATGCCATGATCTTTGTTTTCTGAATGTTGAGCTTCAAGCCAACCTTTTCACGCTACTCTTTCACTTTCATCAAGAGGCTTTTTAGTTCCTCTTCACTTTCTGCCATAAAGGTGGTGTCACCTGCCAAAAAGAGAGCATATAGAAGTGACATGAGGGAACCAGGCCACTGATTAGGCAGCTAAGAGAACAGTATTACAGAACAGTGACCTAATAGGGGTTGCCACCTTAGTTCCACAGACTAATTTGCCAGAAACTCCTTCATATACTGAAGGTGAGACTCTCAAAGCTAAGAGTGAGGGCTTTCAAGAAGATCATATGGGGTGGTTCCAAAGGGAGGGACTCCTTTTTCTGCATGGGAGACTCCAATGGAATTTGGTTAACTCCTTACAAGCCACCACTCATTTAAGGGAGAAGGCCCTCCAAAGATTATTAGAAAGGTCCTTGAGAGGAACAGGCCTCCGAATGACTATAAGGCAAGTGATCTCCTCTTGTCCCACTTGCCAATTAAACAACCCCCAAGAAGCTCAAAGACCCCAGCTGCCTCAGCCCATCCAACGACATGGGACCTGTCCAGGAAAGGACTGGCAGATATTCTTCACCCAGATGCCAGTTTCTCAAGGGTATAAATACCTATTAGTCATGGTAGAGACATTCACAGTATGGATTGAAGGTTTTCCCACCCAGACTGAGAAGGAAGGAGATGGTAAAAAAACTGCTCCATGAAATCATTCCGAGATTTGGTCTGTCCAAGTCATTACAAAGTGACAATGGGACATCATTTACTTCTAAGGTCACTCAAGGGGTCTCTAAAGCATTGGGCATTACTTATTGTCTCCACTGTGCCTGGAGATTCAGTCTTAAGGAAAAGTAGAAAGAGTCAACCAATTTTTAAAATCAGATATAAAAAAGATAATCCAGGAGACCTCCCTGCGATGGAAGAAAGCTTTACTAATAGCTCTCCTCAATACCTGTATTGCCCCTAAGGAACAGGTTGGTATTACTCCTTCAGTTCAGTTCAGTAGCTCAGTCATGTCCGACTCTTTGCGACCCTATGAATCACAGCACGCCAGGCCTCCCTGTCCATCAACAACTCCCGGGGTTCACTCAAACTCATGTCCATGGAGTCGGAGATGCCATCCAGCCATCTCATTCTCTGGAGGCCCCCTCTCCTCCCTCCCCCAATTCCTCCCAGCATCAGACTCTTTTCCAGTGAGTCAACTCATCGCATGAGGTGCAAAAGTATTGGAGCTTCAGCTTTAGCATCAGTTTTTCCAATGAACACCCAGGACTGATCTCCTTTAGAATGGACTGGTTGGATCTCCTTGCAGTCCAAGGGACTCTCAAGAGTCTTCTCCAACACCACAGTTCAAAAGCATCAATTCTTCAGTGATCAGCTTTCTTCACAGTCCTACTCTCACATCCACACATGACCACTGGAAAAACCATAGCCTTGACTAGATGGACTTTGGTTGGCAAAGTAATGTCTCTGCTTTTTAATATGCTCTCTAGTTTGGTCATAACTTTCCTTCCAAGGAGTAAGCGTCTTTTAATTTCATGGCTGCAATCAGCATCTGCAGTGATTTTGGAGCCTCCCAAAATAAAATCTGACACTGTTTCCACTGTTTCCCCATCTATTTCCCATGAAGTGATGGGACCAGATGCCATGATCTTTGTTTTCTGAATGTTGAGCTTCAAGCCAAACTTTTACTCTCCTCTTTCACTTTCATCAAGAGGCTTTTGAGTTCCTCTTCACTTTCTGCAATAAGGGTGGTGTCATCTGCATATCTGAGGTTATTGATATTTCTCCCAGCAATCTTGATTCCAGCTTGTGCTTCTTCCAGCCCAGCGTTCCTCATGATGTACTCTGCATTTAAGTTAAATAAGCAAGGTGACAATATACAACCTTGACGTACTCCTTTTCCTATTTGGAACCAGTCCGTTGTTCCATGTCCAGTTCTAACTGTTGCTTCCTGACCTGCATACAGGTTTCTCAAGAGGCAGGTCAGGTGATCTGGTATTCCCATCTCTTTCAGAATGTACCACAGTTTATTGTGATCCACACAGTCAAAGGCTTTGGCATAGTCAATGAAACAGAAATAGATGTTTTTCTTGAACTCTCTTGCTTTCTCCATGATCCAGCGGATGTTGGCAATTTGATCTCTGGTTCCTCTGCCTTTTCTAAAACCTGCTTGAACATCTGGAAGTTCACGGTTCACGTATTGCTGAAACCTGGCTTGGAGAATTTTGAGCATGACTTTACTAGCGTGTGAGATGAGTGCAATTGTGTGGTAGTTTGAGCGTTCTTTGGCATTGCCTTTCTTTGGGATTGGAATGAAGACTGACTTTTTCCAGTCCTGTGGCCACTGCTGAGTTTTCCAAATTTGCTGGCATATTGAGTGCAGCACTTTCACAGCATCATCTTTCAGGATTTGAAACAGATCCACTGGAATGCCATCACGTCCACTAGCTTTGTTCGTAGTGATGCTTTCCCACTTGACTTAACATTCCAAGATGTCTGACTCTAGGTGAGTGATCACACCATCGTGATTATTTTGGTTGTGAAGATCTTTTTTGTACAGTTCTTCTGTGTATTCTTGCCACCTCTTCTTAATATCTTCTGCTTCTGTTAGTTCCGTACCATTTCTGTCCTTTATCGAGCCCATCTTTGCATGAAATGTTCCCTTGGTATCTCTAATTTTCTTGAAGAGATCTCTTGTCTTTCCTATTCTGTTGTTTTCCTCTATTTCTTTTCACTGATTGCTGAGGAAGGCTTTCTTATCTGTCCTTGTTGTTCTTTGGAACTCTGCATTCAGATGCTTATATCTTTCCTTTTCTCCTTTGATTTTCACTTCTCTTCTTTTCACAGCTATTTGTAAGGTCTCCTCAGACAGCCATTTTGCTTTTTTGCATTTCTTTTCCATGGGGATGGTCTTGGTCTTTGTCTCCTATACAATGTCATGAACTTCCGTCCAGAGTTCATCAGGCACTCTATTTATCAGATCTAGTCCCTTAAATCTATTTCTCACTTCCACTGTATAATCATAAGGGATTTGATTTATGTCATACATGAATGGTCTAGTGGTTTTCCCTACTTTCTTCAATTTAAGTCTGAATTTGGCAATAAGGAGTTCATGATTTGAGCCACAGTCAGCTCCTGGTCTTATTTTTGCTAACTGTATAGAGCTTCTCCATCTTTGGTTGCAAAGAATATAATCAATCTGATATTGGTGTTGACCATCTGGTGATGTCCATGTCTAGAGTCTTCTCTTGTGTTGTTGAAAGAGGATGTTTGCTATGACCAGTGCGTTCTCTTGGCAAAACTCTATTAGCCTTTGCCCTGCTTCATTCCATGCTCCAAGGCCAAATTAGCCTATTACTCCAGGTGTTTCTTGACTTCCTACTTTTGTATTCCAGTCCCCTATAATGAAAAGGACATCTTTTTGGGTGTTAGTTCTAACCGGTCTTGTAGGGCTTCTTAGAACCATTCGACTTCAGCTTCTTCAGCATTACTGGTTGTGGCATAGGCTTGGAAAACTGTAATATTGATTGGTTTGCCTTGGAAATGAACAGAGATCATTCTGTCGTTTTTGAGATTGCATCCTAGTAGTGCATTTCGGACTCTTTTGTTGACCATGATGGCTACTCCATTTCTTCTAAGGGATTCCTGCCCACAGTAGTAGATATAATGGTCATCTGAGTTAAATTCACCCATTCCAGTCCATTTTAGTTCACTGATTCCTAGAATGTCGACGTTCACTCTTGTCATCTCCTGTTTCACCACTTCCAATTTGCCTTGATTCATGGACCTAACATTCCAGGTTCCTATGCAATATTGCTCTTTACAGCATCGGACCTTGCCTCTATCACCAGTCACATCCACAACTGGGTACTGTTTTTGCTTTGGCTCCATCTCTTCATTCTTTCTGGAATTATTTCTCCACTGATCTCCAGTAGCATACTGGGCACTTACTGACCTGGGGAATTCCTCATTCAGTATGCTATCATTTTGCCTTTTCATACTGTTCATGGGGTTCTCAAGGCAAGTATACTGAATTGGTTTGCCATTTTGAGATGCTATATGGGAGGCCTTTTGTTTATGTCAATTACCTCTTCCTAGATCCAGAGGCTCAGACCCTCTGGTCTTATACCATGGTCATTGGGCAGTTCCAACAGGATATACACTTGTGGGTATCAACCAGGACCCAGAAGATTCTAAAGCGTCACCACTATATGCTCCAGAGACTCAGTTCCTAATTAAAGTCTGGAAAGATGGGTCTCTAAAGGCTCAACTCCAGCCCACATGGAAGGGCCCCTACCCTGTAATACTTTCTACCCCTACAGCACTCAAGGTACCAGGACATAACTCCTCGATTCACTACTCATGTGTCAGGTTGTAGGATAAAATAGAAGAGGACACTCAATACACCTGTGAGCCCTCGGAGATCTCAGATACCTATTCAGGACTACAAATGAGTGCCATTCTAATGAACACCCCCAAAATTGAGTTTCTGGTCATATGATTTCTCAGGATAGCTCAAAAGAGCAAGCACAGCTGGCCAGGGGTTGTACTCCGAAATAGACAGGAGACAGATCTCCTGATCCTTGAACAAGTAGGGACTTAAGCCATCTTGAATAAGACATGTGGTTTCTGGGTAAATACCTCCAGCTAAGTTAAAGAAAGTCTCACAGTCCTCAAGAAAAACATTCAGATCCTACTGGATTTCAAAGAATAAGCTGGATAATTTTCAGGGTGGCTACAATCTCTCTTTGGGGGATCCTTTTGCTGGTGAGGGGGATTTGGGGTTGGCTAACATCCCTACTAATCTCTGTTATCACCATATTGATGCTGCTTATGATTGCCCTATGTATTATTAATTGTCTAACCCATTTTAACTCTGCCCGGTTCAACAAGCTACAACATGCAGTGATGGTTCAACAAGGATATATAAAACTACACCTGACCAAGGAAAATATCACTCATCCTTAGATGGACACTGCTGTAAGGACTCTGAGGCTTGAGATTATCAAGAGGAGGAGGCCCAATGCCCCTCGCCATCCCAGTTCAACAGGAAGTAGCCAGAGAGACCTCAACACCCCTATTCCCAAATAATTGGGCCTCCCATCTCTTGAGGGGAGAATGTTAGGTAGTTAAATAGGAAAAAGGAGTCCATAATGATGGTGGCTAAAAGACAAAGAAAGGAAAAAAGTCCACCAAAATAGAACAAAGGAAGGTCTGAGGATTGGAGTTAGAACCTCAGGTAAAACAAACAGCCCTTGGGCTAGGCCAATTTATATAGGGCAGGCTCCAGAGGAGGAGAAAAAAACATAAAAAGAGGAGCCACATTTGAGCTGGGAGTCTCTCTTCTCTTCATATCTTTTGGGTCGGCCTGCCCTTGTGCCTCAAGGATGTATTTTCCTTTCCTTGCCAAATAAAACTGAGCTGTAACACTGGTCCACCCATCAGTTCAAATTTTTGCTGTGGTCGAACATAACCAAGGAAAATACAAACTACCCTGACAAAACAAACTTTTTAACATATGTATAATAATTTGCATTTCCTGGCTACATATAAATATCCAGCCTCTATTTTCTTCTTCAGTCCAAAATTACCGAGCTATTTGCCACTTCTCCAAAAGAAAATGCTATCAAAATTTGATGTCGTTGGAGATGTTGTTCCAAGTCTTTGAAATGCAATTCATTTCTATTTCATCTGCTAAAGTTCCTCTGCAAAAAGTCTGACCTGATTCCCACAAGATAACTTAAATTGTTTCCTTTGTTCTCTAACTTCCCTAATGTTACACAGGTTACATTATATTGTGTCCTCTAAACTCCTTGGGCACTGTGGCTATATTTCTGATTTCTGTGTATAATTCATATATGCTGGGTTCACAGAAGGAATTCAGCAATTGAAGGAAGAAGAATTGCACCCACATGATCAAATACTATAGATGTTGACATAAAACAGTGTATTTCAAAATTTTCACATGGTTAAATTAAAAATTCAGTTCAGTCGCTCAGTCAGGTCCAACTATTGTGACGCCATGGACACTGCATGTCAGGCTTTCCTGTCCAACACCAACTCCCAGAGTTTACTCAAACTCATGTCCATTGACTCAGTGATGCCATCCAAACATCTCATCCTCTGTCGTCCCTTTCTCCTCCTGTCCTCAGTCTTTCCCAGCATGAGGGTCTTTTCCAATGAGTCAGCTCTTCGCATCAGGTGGCCAAAGTACTGGAGTTTCAGCTTCAACATCAGTCCTTCCAATGAATGCTCAGGACTAATCTCCCTCAGGATGGACTGGTTGGATCTCCTTGCTGTCCAAGGGACTCTCAAGAGTATTCCCCAACACCACAGTTCAAAAGCATCAATTCTTCAGTGTTTAGCCTTCTTTATAGTCCAACTCTCACATCCATACATGATTACTGGAAAAACCATAGCCTTGACTAGATGGACCTCTGTTGGCAAAGTAATATCTCTGCTTTTTAATATGTTCTCTAGGTTGGTCATAAATTTCCTTCCAAGGAGTAAGTGTCTTTTAATTTCATGGCTGCAGTCAGCATCTGCAGTGATTTTGGAGCCCCCCAAAATAAAGTCTGTCACTGTTTCCATTGTTTCCCCATCTATTTCCCATGAAGTGATGGGACCAGATGCCATGATCTTTGTTTTCCGAATGTTGAGCTTTAAGCCAAGTTTTTCACTCTCCTCTCACTTTCATCAAGAGGTTTTTTAGTTCTTCTTCACTTTCTGCCATAAGGGTGGTGTCATTTGCATATCTGAGGTTATTGATATTTCTCCCAGTAATCTTGACTCCAGCTTGTGCTTCTTCCAGCCCAGCATTTCTCATGAGGTACTCTTCATATAAGTTAAATAAGCAGGGTGACAATATACAACCTTGACATACTCCTTTTCCTATTTGGAACCAGTCTGTTATTCCATGTCCAGTTCTAACTGTTGCTTCCTGACCTGCATACAGGTTTCTCAAGAGGCAGGTCAGGTGGTCTGGTATTCCCATCTCTTTCAGAATTTTCCACAGTTTGTAGTGATCCACACAGTCAAAGGCTTTTGCATAGTCAATAAAGCAGAAATAGATGTTTTTCTGGAACTCTCTTGCTTTTTCCATGATCCAGCAGATGTTGGCAATTTGTTCTCTGGTTCCTCTGACTTTTCTAAAACCAACTTGAACATCTGGAAGGGCATGGTTCACAAACTTGTGAAGCCTCACTTGGAGAATTTTTAGCATTACTTTGCTAGGATGTGGTAGTTTGATAATTTTTTGGCATTGCCTTTCTTTGGGATTGAAATGAAAACTAAACTGATCTTTTCCAGTCCTGTGGCCACTGCTGAGTTTTCCAAATTTGCTGGCATATTGAGTGCAGCACTTCCACAGCATCATCTTTTAGGATTTGAAATAGTTCAACTGGAATTCCATCACCTCCACTAGCTTTGTTTGTAGTGATGCTTCCTAAGGCCCACTTGACTTCACATTCCAGGATGTCTGGCTCTAGGTGAGTGATCACGCCATCGTGATTATCTTGGTCATGAAGATCTTTTTTGTAGAGTTCTTCTGTGTATTCTTGCCCCCTCTTCTTAAAATCTTCTGCTTCTGTTAGGTCCCTACCATTTCTGTCCTTTATTGTGCCCATCTTTGCATGAAATGTTCCCTTGGTATCTCTAATTTTCTTGAAGAGATTTCTAGTGTTTCCCATTCTATTGTTTTCCTCTATTTCTTTGCACTTATTACTAGGAAGGCTTTCTTATCTCTCCTTGAGGTTCTTTGGAACTCTGCATTCAAATGGGTATATCTTTCCTTTTCTCCTTTGCTTTTCACTTCTCTTCTTTTCTCAGCTATTTGTAAGGCCTTGTCAGACAGCCATTTTGCTTCTTTGCATAGTGGACTTATGTACATAAAAATAAAGTGTTTGAAAACTATGTAGAGTGCCTACAACTAAAGACTGACACATTACCTATTGTGCTAATGAGGCATTTACTACTAATAACTAGATACAATTAAATATTTCCCTAAACCTCAAGTAAACAAAAAAGTTTGAAATTATGGCTTCAAATATTTCTGAAATTGTATTCATATAAGAAGTTGTTTTCTAAGACTGTCTATAGCAATGTCTGCAGGCTTTAATTTCTAGTCCTTAAACTAATGACTGTTTATTGTCTCCACACTGAGAGTATTATACACAAGAGAGCTAATGATATTATCAACAAGGAATTAAAAAAGCAGATTTTAATTGCTTCCATACTCCAATAGCTCATCCCTGATGAAAGAAAAACTTGAGGGAGTTTCCAATAGCTTCCAACATGTTTTTGATATTATTAATACCTCATATATATTGAAACCTTATATAAAAGGATGTCACTTTGTCAAGTGTCTCTGGCAGAATTATGAGGAAGCTACAATAAGGAGTCATGACTCTTGATTCATAGTGTCTCTACGAATGACTCAGGAATCAAGATTTGAATTTGAACACCAAGTAAAAGAGAGCATAGAACGTCTATCTTGAACAGCCCCTACCTTCATCATCGAGATTTCCCTTAGAGAATACTTGTTCTAAAACAGACATAGAACGCAGTCTAAGGTTTCCAAGAAAAGGGTGAGTATCTGAACTCCATCTGTTCCAGAATTTTTTAATCTGAGAATATTAAAGGAGTCTAACCTCTTCACACTGTTACAGAAATTTCCTGAAAATGGTTGATATCTAAAAATGGTTGCTCACTTCTTAATGCCTCTGAAGGCAGAAAGCTATCTTTCTCATAATTTAACCTATATTATATTCAGACCCTTTTAATAGTTCGACAGCCTTGCTATTGAAACAGGTATCTTATTGGCTGCAGCTCTGTCTTTGAGGTAACATACAATAAATCTAATTCCAATTCATGTTATTAGTTGTGTAGGTACTTGGAGTAAATTATTTTATCCAAATATTGTTGTCTTGGATAATTACACTTTGAAATTCACCATCGTAAAGTATAGCCCCCAGAACTAAGCACAGTTCATCGGATGTATTGTTTTTTCTTGTGTGATTATCACTCCCTTAAATTTGGATTTTATGTTCTTTTTAATGAATTCATTGGCAGTTTGAAGCATTTTCTCTTGATCCAGATGTTTTGAACACAGATTCATTAGTCTAGTGCTTCTCAATTTTGAATATTTTTGTAGACCTGGCTTATTCCTACTTATATCCTTCCAGATTCAGGTTTTTTTTTGGAAGCTTTCATTGACCCCTACTCTAGATTAGGACCATAATCACCATGTTCTGGAGGATCTGTTCAATCATTTAACACATTGTCTGGTCTGTCCCCTCCACTCTTTTTAGACTGTAAAACTCTGGAGTAGGGATTCTATCTTATTTATCTCTATATCCTAAATGTCCACAGCAAATTGTGTTTACAGACTATTAAATTCTTTATAATATCAAAGGCTATCAGATCCACAGGCTAATAGTATCTTCTAGAATCATTATCATCATAAAATTGTCTGTTATTCTTCTCTATGTTAACATCATCTACAAATTTCATAATGATTTATTTTATAGTATTATCAGAGTTATTAGTAGAATATTTTTTCAATATAGGACTCAGTATACAGTACCATGGAATAATTCTCAAAATAATTTCTCAAAGTGCAAGTTCTACTTTTTTAAAATATAAATTTGTATTTAAAAAGTTAAACAGTTTTACTTTCTGTTATCACTAAATTCTAGAAAAATAGCTTTTTAAAAAAATCACAATTTGCAGTGTCTTGCTAGCTAAAGACTAAGAGGAGCTTACTCTGAAATGACAGTCTTTATAATCAGGACTGAAATTTATGCCTATGAACGAAAAATGTCAATAACAAGAGGGTGGCAGAAAATAAATGTTCGTATCATATAGTTTTTTCAGCTCTTATGCTGTTTGCATCTAGCGTATGTTTTATGCATGCTTTGATTTTGAAATAGTATTTCTGAAGATATCAGTATTGGCTCAAATCCTTAATTACCACTTTTATTTCTTATGGCTATGTCAATGTTTTTAATCTGTACTATTAGGAGATCATTATCCACATTTATATTGAAAAACCACAGTCAAGGCTAACAAATCAATTGTCTCTGAATTTTTTAATACCTTCTTCATTTATTTAATGGGAATAATACACTCATAAGGTTGCTGGGACACCATTTATAAAAAGCCTTGGACAACACAAGGTATACCTTGAATAAATAGTAATCAATTTGGTACACCAATAATCTCTGATGATACCTCTTGGGTCTCTTTCTTTTGAAGTCATTGCACTTTGCTGGGCATGGAATCACCAGCTTTTTTTCAAACCCATATCCCAGAGATGGAAAGATACAAATATTCTTTCTGCTTTGGTCTCTTGTGCCTATGGGGGAGTGCTTTGGTTTGAAGGTGAGTACAAAGACACTGAGACCACACCCATACTGTTGTTACAGCCTCAGGATCATGCAAGATCGACATGCTGCAGCCCTGGTTTCCCAGAACCTAAGCCCAGGATCATAACAGGTCATACAAAGTACTTAGCATATGGTGAATATTCCATAAGAGATTTTAGGATGAATGAATTTAGGCTTTAATATTTCACAGTTCTGAATTCTCCTCATTAAGAAACTCAGCTTTCCTGGATGTGGAGTTCATGTTGAATGATAGACTTATTGTTAGTCATCCAGTTGCTTTCTAGAGCTACTCTATCTGTATTTTTGAAAAGGTGATCATAGTGAAGGTATTCACTGCAAAGGATCAGTTATTGGTACACTACTGTCAGTACTTTATATTAATTTTTCCACTGACATTAATTACTGTGAATGGTTGCTCTTATATGACAAAGAGATAGTGATAGAAGGGCAGATATGAGTATCTAAAAGAAGAGATGTAAAGTGAGACAGAAAGGCCTTATTTTGTATCCTTGATCATGTACTTTTTATATGCCTAACTGTGGGAAAATATCCAACCACTATTTTAGTTATCCAGCATGTAAAATAAGCATACTAGTATTTGCTCTGTAGAAGAGTTGAGAGGAAAGTTCTTATAATAAAGAACTTGGAAAATTCTTATAATAAAGAACTTGGAAAGTTCTTATAATAAAGTTAACAGAAAACTTCTTTGGCTGTCTAGGGACTGGGCAATAATGAGACCCACTAGGAGAGTTCTTTGGTTTGATAGCATAGAACAAACAAAGGAACATTCCATCTTGTCTTTGTTAATATTTACATGTCCTATGTTACTGAGATGCACTTTGACCACTAATGCAGATCAGGAACAGACAGAGAACTGGAGCTATCTGCTTGAGAAGTCTTGTTTTTTATATTACATGTCATTGTGTTATAAGACAATAAATATCCACTACAATTTTTCATTTCTTCCATAAATTCCCAGAGGAAAATGGCAGCAGGAAATTACTCTTCAGTGACTGAGTTCATCCTTGCTGGGCTAACAGAGCATCCAGGACTCCAGCTGCCCCTTTTCTTCCTCTTCCTAGGAATCTATGTGGTCACGTTGGTGGGAAACCTGGTCATGATCATACTGATCGGGCTCAGTTCTCACCTGCACACCCCCATGTACTATTTCCTCTGCAGCTTGTCCTCCATTGACCTCTGTCAGTCCACTGTCATTACCCCCAAAATGCTGGTGAGCTTTGTGACAGAGAAGAACACTATCTCCTACCCAGCATGTATGTCTCAACTCTT